>NC_133664.1:85845201-86153495 GCF_037893015.1 Macrotis lagotis | reverse complement strand
TTTTGGCTAAAAGCCTTGTCACTTGTAGAGTTATCTACCACAGACCTTTTATATAAGTTTGGAGACAGCTTTTTTCCCTTGAACTGTATGAGAAATATAGCGGGCAGAGCTAGCTCAAATCAATGTGTATTACACAGTTATGGCTTCAGAAGTGTAATCAGCAATGTGCTACATGATCACAAACAAATGCACACGCAAAAATTTTTAATAAAAGTTGTGATATACAAAATGAAACCTCACTTCAATTGAAAAGATATGAAGAAGATTACTTGGGGGAAATTCATCCTGGTACCTGTCTTACCAATGAGAAAGAATCACTTTAAAGCAATTCTTTTAATAATGATAGTATCATTATTATTTTTTATTGGCACTAATATGGTTGAAATACCCACATCAATGAAAACTTCCATTTATCAAACTATTGAAGGAACTCAACTGTTTTTATATTTAATGATTGCCATACACTGAGAAATGGACAAGGCAAGCATTAATACCCTCATTTTGATACGCAGATGTCTTACCCAGAGCTACAAAGTCAATAAGGAGCAGTTCTGGAACCTTAAGGCTTGTTTCTTGTACTTGAAATTAGAAAGATGAGTTCAAATCCTGCCTCAGGCACTTACTAGCTGGGCTTATGGGTTAAGACATGTAACCTCTAATAGCCTCACCTTCCTTATCTATAAATTGGGGATAATCATAATGAATAGCACCTACCTCACAGGGACATTATGAGGATCAATCAAGATAATATTTTTAAAGGGGTTTATATATAATTTAAGGAATATATAAATGATCATTCATAATTAATAAATCATAAATTTAACTTTGCTTCATTTAAACATGAATAAAATTTGTGAAATGCATCATCATTTTTCTTAAAATAAAGTACTTATACTTAATTAAAGTTATCCAAAAAAACCTTTAGTATTGGCTATCGATTTCTGAAGAATGAGTAGAAAATGTTTCAGGAATTCTATACTCATTCTTCAATAACACTTAACTCATGTTTATTCTATAAACATACACACATCCATTGAACAACTCCATCAAAATATCTCAGTGAGTTGTGCGTGTGCAATGCGTATAAAAATCTATTAGGCAATTAGGCACTGTTCATTATCACAGGATTTTTTATGCATGATATTAATATAAAGCAACTATACACACATACATATGTATGCACATATGTACATATATACATATACAATTACACCAGAATTATGAATATAAATTTGTAATATCTTTTAAAATATTAGGAGATATTTAACAATGCTACTGTTTCTCAAAACACTTCTGTAACTACTTTTTAGAATCAGAAACTGCCTTTAGAGTCAGGTAGCTTTTGGGAATATCTGACTTGTCATTTGTAGTGACATCTTGATTTGGGATCAGATCAAATCAAGCCATATCAAACAAAACAAAATTATTATTCAACTTCATCTTTCATTCGATTCATCAGGAATGGCATTTTGGCTGTTTCCAAAGATTTCATCTATTCTCAAAGGAAGATTTGCTTTCTGAATACACACACATATACATATTGTGGTTCAGTCATTTTAGGTTGTGTTTGATTCTGTGTGACCTCCTTTGAGGTTTTATTGCCAAAGGTATTGGAGTAGTTTGACATTTCTTATTTTAGCTTATTTTATAAATGAGAAAACTGAGGCAAAGTGACTTGGCCCACTTCACACAGCTAGATAAGTGTCTTCCTGACTCCAGGTCCAATGCTCTATTCGCTGTGCCACCTAGTTACTGATATTAATATCATATCAAGTATAAAAAAATAGAATGTATACATACAATTCACATATAAATACACACATATTAACACACTTGTATATTAAATGTATATTAAATATATTAAATATAATATACACATATATTCTCATTGATGGCAAATCTATATGTACCTACATATATGTGTCTACATTTCCAAAAATACACATAAATATATTTCCAAAAATATTATTGGACAATGTCAGTATTATTGGAACAAGCACATATTTTCTCATGGGGGTTATCTTTGAAGGCGTTAATATTCATTTTCATATATTTGTTTAGTCACACTACATTACAATCACAGCTTATAGCTCAGTCTTCTCTCCTACTTAGTATTCTCATCACAAGAACAATAATAATGATAATAATGTGCATTTATATAGTATTTTAAGGCTTACAAAGTACTTTTCATATATTCACTCATTTGATCCTCACAACAACCTAGGGAGGTAGATATGATTATTATCCCCATTTTATAGATGAAGAAATTCAGTCTGAGAGGTTAGGTGATTTGTCCAGGATCATAAAAGTTAATGTCTTAGGATATATTTGAGCTCATTTCCTACTGACTCCAAATCCAACACTCTATGTATTGTACCAAAAAACTGTCTATCCTTGGTGTACTTAGCCCTTCTTATCCTTCATTTTCCTCATTCACCCTACTGTTAAATATCACTAGTTTTTCTACCCTGCCATCTCTTGAGCCTGCCCCTTTCTCCAAATCCCAATGCTAGAACATTTGTCTTGATCATGATTAATTCTTAGCAGCACAAAGAGTAACTACTCATGAATCTCTCACCATCTAAATCCATCATATATGTTACAATCTAAGTCATTTTAGTAATTGTGAAGACTCAGTTACATGATAATAGTCCGTAAAGATCTCTGGTTCTGGCGTCAAAAATCTTGGATTCAAGATCCAACTCTGCTTCTTATCTATGTAACCATGGGCAACTTCCTTAAATTCTCTGTTCTTCAATTTACTCATCTCTGAAATGAAAGTGTTGGACTAGGTGACTTTTAATGTTCCTTCCTCCTTTAAAACAATCCTAAGACCTTGGAGGTCTCTTCCAGCTATCTATGATCTTATGATTATGATTCTAAAAACCGACCCTTCTATGAAGCTTCAAAATGTGGCAAATGATGTAATTGAGACAACAAATATGTAAAGAATCTGGGTGCTAGATTCAGAAGTAGAAAGATTCTCAAGAGTCTAATTTATTATATATATGAGGAATAAGGCTAGAAAAGATAAGTTACTAAATAAGTTCTTATGGATAGAAAGTGATGGGGGTCAGGATATGAACCAATATCCTTTGATTCCAACATCAGGGTTTTCTTACAATGATTTACCTGCATTGAAGTGATGCTGCATGTGGTAAAAGGCAGTGTGGTTTAATGCTGAGAATACTGAACTCAGCCAGATCTAGGTTTGATTCTTAACTTTGACACTAGCCATGCAATCCTGAACAACCCATTGAAATTCTCTCAGTATGACATCTAAGGTCTTCTAGTCCAATTTCTTCATTTTATAAATGATATGAAATGAAGTCATTTATTAAGAGTTTATATATCTGACATTACTAAGCACTAGAATTGCAAAATAAAACCAAGCGAAACAGTCCTACTCTCAAGAAGCAGCTATTTCATTCCCAAGGGGAAAGACATTTCTCTTTGTACTTGATGGACCAGATTTTAGATAAGATAAAACAAAGCCTTTCAGATAAGGAAACTGAAACACAGAGTTTAAATGCATAATATTACACTATCTACCTAATGGGGTAATGTTGAAGAAAGTGCTTTGCAAAGCATTATTTTTCATTTATTTGAATTTTTATACAGTCACATTATTTAAGGTAAAAGTTGTTTAGTACAAATTCAAGAGTGCTACCAACTTCATCTTAATGTCTAATAAGTGTAGCAGACATATTAAATACCCATTATGTACAAGGAACTGTGAATAAAAAAAAGAAAAAGAAAAGTTGTCTGCATTTAGTACACTTAGTTGTGAAAGGCAGAATATTGGGAGTGTTATGCATTTGATATGTAATCTGTTCAATTTTCTATTCAATTTGTTTGTTTATATCATGTCTTTATTTCCTCTGCTAAAGTACCACTTGGCTATTTCATCCTGGAGCTGAAGTGACACTGGGTTCTTAAAGGTTATGCCATGAGAGAATAAATTATATTAAGTCTTTCCAAGGTGCAAAGGCTCCAAATACTAATCTTGACACTGGTTTCTCTATGCTTGCTGTCCAAGGACTAACCCAGCTAAATTTAGAGATACAAATAAGCAGAGTTGATCAATAGATGCTAAATCTTTTTACATATTGTAAGAAAAATTAGCAAGTTATACATAATGGACTTGCTGTTTCATGTATAACTATCTTTCCCCCTATAATATTATTTAATTTCAGAACAAAACAAATAAAAAATTTAAAAAACCCTATGTTTGTGTGAAGAATGGAGCCTGTGATTTGAGGAGTTCTCTACCCAAAGTGGTATGGGACCCTTTTATTTGATATTCATCTTGTTTGTAGTTGCTCTGCAATGACAACTGCTAGTGATAACTGGTCTTAGACAAGACAACATGACTCCTGAATCACAATGTGAATCTGTGGCCTCTCTTCTTTTAAGGGCTGATATCCACAGAAGGATGCAGTACCCTCACAGTCTGAAACTTAGACTATTTTCAGGTGGAGGTAAATGGGGAAGTGAACATGAAGCATCTATTTATGCAAATTTACCAGGGTTGATCCTAAAAAAAAATTGAAGTTAGCAGTTTTAAAAAATGTCTGCTGGGGTGGCTAGCTGGTGCAGTGGATAGGTCACCAGCCCTGGAGTCAGGAGTACCTGAGTTCAGATCCAGCCTCAGACACTTAATAATTACCTACCTGTGTGGCCTTGGGCAAGCCATTAACCACATTTGCCTTGGAAAAACCTAAAAGAAAATGCCTGCTGACCTCCCTTTCAGTACCCATATCTTTTCTGTTGGCAATATCTCTTGCCCTCACCCACCCTTCCAACCCCAGATACTGATTTTAGTTATCAAATTATTTTCAGATCACTGTCAATCAATCCCAGCCAAATTATCAATGGCTGAGAAACTAGGTCCTGGGTTGGGATATATATGAAGATATATGAAGGGAAATATGAATAGACTTCAATGGAAAATGACCACATTTGTATACAAAGCTTTAATGTTTGCAAGGGCAGCTAGGTGACGGAGTGGATAGAATGCAAGACCTGGAGTAAGGATGACTGATCTTCATGAGTTCACATCCAGCCCCAGACACTTACTAGTTGTTTGACCCTGGGTAAGTCCCTTAACCCTGTTTGCCTTAGTTTCCTCATCTATAAAATGAACTGGAGAAGGAAATGGTAATCCAGTATGCTTGTTAAGAAAAGCCCAAATAGGGTACAAAGAATTGGATATGACTGAATATCTACGTTCCTACATAAAATAGTAAAAAAGAATAATGGGTAGGAGAATCCCAAGTGAACTATCATAAGTTAAAATGGCCTTTAATTTTTTGAACCTAAAGTTCAATTGTTAGAAAATATTAGATGATTTAAGATAATCAGTGGGAGAATTTTTCTCTTTTTCCCAACCTATCATTGTGAGAGATTTCTGTTTATATTAACAAAATTGTCTATTATAAAATAAACCCAAATGATTCTTCTACTGCACTTTCATTGGGCAAATTTAAAGCAAATGTAGAATGCAAAATTATGATTTTAGATGATTTAATTCAATAAAGAAAAGAAAATAAAGAAGATACATATCTATATACCCCCACACCAAGGCTAATTATTCTTATTTATTTATGGAGGGGTTATTCATTTTATGGATTAACTCTGCATTCTTGCTTCTTCTTTATACCTTTGCTGCTTTTCTGGCCATTTTGTGGCTTATTAATATCTCTTCCAAGAGAAAGGGAGAACTGAAATTCAGATAAGTCATTTTAATTGCATGTAGTAGCCTTAAGATGGGCAGCTAGGTGGTACAGAAGTTAGAGCCCTAGACCTTGAGTCAGGAAGACCTGAGTTCAAGTCTTGTCTCAGTAGCTTACTATCTGTGTCACTCCTGCCAAATTACTTAATCTTGTATACCTCAGTTTCCTCATTTAGAAAATGAGTTGGAGAAGAAAATGGCAAACCACTCGAATATCTTTGCCAAGAAATGGACACAACCAAAACAACTGAACATCACAAGCAGCCTTAAGAAATTTGCAAGGCATGGGGAGAAGTTTAAAAATAAGCTAATCACTATGGGAATTTTTTGGATTATCTTTGGTTTTCTTTTATCTTTTTTCCCCTTAAGCACCTAAAACATAATATAACTTTATATAAAAAATTGAAAATATGAAAAACAATCTTATCAACAACTCCCTCACCTTTTCTTCTTTTTAATACTATCATACTATATTTGTGTTTATACAATACCCAACATCTACAGCTTATATTTATGTAGTTTATAAGGTACTTTTCTCATTACAACTCAGCAAGCCAAGTGTCTCCAGATGAGGCCCCGAGAAGCAACCTTAGGTCACATAATTAGGAGAAGGCAGACATTGGAACTCAGGTTACAAGACAATGTTTGCCAAGGTCTGCCTCTCCTTGAGAACATAACAACTTAGTACTCTCTAAAAGCTTAGCATTATACAAGTAGTGTTGAACTTCTAAATTCTATTTTTGGATAAATGAAAAATTTCTGCAATCTCCTAGGACTAGTAGTTCTTGAGACATAGTTTACAGTCATCTGAGGGTTCTTAAAACCTTGTCAGGGGGTCTTTAAAATATACTATTTTCAAAATAATATCAATATTTTAATTTCTAATATAGTGACTATTGATAGAGAAAACTTACATAAACAGAAACTCTTTGGTGGGGGGAGTCCTTAATAATTTTTAAGACTAGAAAGAGATTGAGAATTGCTGACCTACACTGCAATGAGCACATCATCTAACATTATATAATGCTTCTACTCATCTTTAATAGAAGCTTATTATCATGACATGGAAGTAATTATAATCAATCAGCACATTTATCTACTATAGGCCAGATGCTATCCTAGGTGCTGAGTGAACAGATATAAATAATTCCTACCCTTAAGGAGTTTCCAATTTAGCAAAAAAGAAATAACATGTGCATACAAAGGCATAAACAAAGTAGGGTATTGCTATTACACCTCTACCCACTGGATTTGTCCTGAATGACAACTCAGTGATCATGCTCCATGTAGGCACCCAATCAGAAAACTGAGGGAAGAGATAGTATTCTCTGGCTTCTATCTCTAAGCTGTCAAACTCCTTCAAATATTAAGTCCCTTACTTCTTAAGGCATTTTTCTTAGCTTCACTCCTTGGCAATTATTACCTATCAGATTTCTTTTCCTTTCTGCCTTCACTGGTAGAGTGTATTATCTACAAACTTTTTTCTGTGTCCTGGATTTGGTCTGTCTATCCACTTGACCCTCTTCATCTGGCTCCTGTTGGATACAGAAAAGTGTTTCATAGAGACTTCATTTTTCAACAGACACTGCCCTCCTTTGAACACTATGGAATCTCTGATCTTCTCATGTGTGACATGAGACTGTTCCTGATCATGCCATCAGCTCCTGGGATGTTTTTGTTGATTAAAAAGAAATAGTCAGTACTAGACAGGCATAATTGTTGGGATAGGTACTATATATGATCTCCATGTTTTTTTCCTGAAATTTGCCAATTTGGTATGCTGCTTGTGCACCCAAATTTTCACACCTCCCCATTGTAAGTAACGGGCAATCAAAAATGAAAATTCTGTCTACATATTTTAAAGCTAATTTAGTGATCTCCATTCAAAATCCACCAGTGAGGACAACATGGTATTGATGATACTATTGGCAGGTGGGCATTTAGGTTTATAAACCAAAGAAATTAAGGTATTTGTATATATATATACATATATATATATATATATGTATATATATATGTGAAATTTCTTTATCTCTTAGTTTTGACATAATATGGAGCATGCTCTTAATTTAATAACCTGTAAAGTCCAGTAAAAGTTGCCATTAAGAGTCTGGTTTATTAGTTAAGTTATTTCTCCTTGCCAGAATCTAGATTATACAAGGACACTAAGGAAGGTTACTTATCACCTAACAATTCATGCTTCCTTCAGGTCAAGGAAGGTTTTCTGTTAAGGTCTGAGTATTGCCACTGAAAAAGTCAAGGGGGTGGTGGTAGTGAGAAATTTTTTTGTTATTCCCCAATTCTCCCATAGCACTTCTAAAAAAATACATGTTTTAATGCACTTATCATGTTCTAATTTGTATTATGATTATTTGTGCATGTGTCTATCTCTGCTATCAGACTGTGACCTTGTTGAGGGCAGGAACTATGTTTTATTAGAGGCAGCAGGTCAGTGGCCAAACCCCTGACATGAAGTTGGGAAGACACGAGTTCAGATGTAACTTCAGGTATTTACTAGTTTTGTTAACCTGGGCAGATCACATTACTTTCATTTGCCTCAATTTACTCAATTGTAAAATAGGTTAATAACAGCACCCACTTCATGGAGTTTTTTTTGGGGGGGGTTGCAAGGCAAATGGGGTTAAGTGGCTTGCCCAAGGCCACACAGCTAGGTAATCATTAAGTGTCTGAGACCGGATTTGAACCCAGGTACTCCTGACTCCAGGGCCAGTGCTTTATCCACTGTGCCACCTAGCCACCCCATTTCATGGAGTTTTAAAGATAAAATGAAATAATATTTATAAAAAATATAACTCAGTGTGTGGCACACAGTAGATGCTTTATAAATGCTTATACTTTCCCCCTTTTTTATCATTGTATATTTCAAGATACCAAACATAATAACTTGTGCAAAGGAGGTGTGCAATAATGTTTGTTGATTGAATGGACAATTGTGCATTGGCATCAGCATAGATTGTCAGAGCAGTCCTCACTAATAGCAGATGAAAATTACTGCTATAAGAAATATATATATATATATATCATTAAATATAAAAGCACATATTTAAGGATCAAATGAGATAATATATAAAATGCTTTGCAAAGCTTATAACACTAAACAAAAGTTAGTTAATAGTATTATATAAATATTTAAGAATGCACATATCCTGAATGCATTTTTCATTATGTATGTAAATATATTGCTGTTACATACACATATGATCATTTAATGAAATTTAACTAGTATGAGCTTTAGTTTTTCTTACCTCTAAAGAAGGTGACAAAATGACCCCTCAGTCCTTTCAGCCCTTGATCTATGATCCTATGTACTGTACCCTAATAGAAATTTTGAATTTTGAATTCATGAAATTGTTAATTTCATGAAAAAGTTAAATTAAATGAAGATGATTTCAAAATATGCTACTTAGGCTGTATTTACATGAGATTTCTAGATTGCATGTTTTGACTGAATTTACCAGAAAATTCTGCTCAACAATTTGCTAAATGACTGTGTAGACATGGTTTAATATGTAGAAATGGCTCAGACTTTGATTAGTTATCAAGCTAAAACTCTATCACTCTTTGAGATGCAATGAATTTTAAGATGAGGATAATTGGCTCTTTCTAAATGAATCAAGATAGTCTTTGTTCTAATGAAATTTATAGATAATTGCCTATAATACTTATTTGGGTAGATAATATAACATATTTGAAAATATCCTACATATTTAAAGAGAAAAACAAAAAAAAAGGATAGAGTCTTTAGAAACTACCTAATAAAAATTTCATGCTGTATTGTCATGACTACTTTTTTGGAAGAAGAGAGATGGCTAACCCTAGACATAGCAAATATTGAACAATATTACCAAAAAAGGAACAGACCTAATCTTTACTGTGAAAAAGAAATGATGACTTATTGATATAGAAAAGAATAAAAGTTGAAATCAGCATCAAATCAGAAGACATAATAAATCTGAGAAGATCTGGAATGGAGTTACAACTCCAACCTGACCTATCCAAATAAACTATTAATGTCTCATGTTGGGAAACAGAACAAGAGAAAGCAACTGTCATAGACTATACTTTTTCCTATGAAAGTTAACTGATGTAAAGCAATTGCACAATGAAGAGGTCAAAAGAAGTCAGAATCTATCTCAGCAGATTGTTCATCTACTTACCACCTGGAGAGACATACCAGTCAAAGTAAACATTGACTATAGTCATTTTGGAAAGTCTTACAACACTTTCATTGATCCTAAACTGCTTCCTGAAGCCCAGATCCATTTTTTTTAACACTAATATTCTACTGTTGAAGTTTCATGTCTGTGAACCATGGAATTTCACAATATCTGAAGAATCAATGTTATGAATAATTCAAAGGAAATGGGAAGCACACATGATTGGTATAAGTAGATGGAAGCATATTAGAGATGGGGACTTCCGGAGAAGTGGCATAAAATATATTATTCAAGAGATATATCATTCAAAAGGAAAGGGATCCCACCATGGTTTCAAGAGCAAGGAATGATACAGTTCAAGTATGTTACTGGTATCCATATAATATTAAAAGACCTAGAGAAAGGTCTCCAGAATCAAAGGGGGACCCTCTTTGGAGAATTTATGGGAGTTGTAATGGAATTTAATGGCAAAAAAAGAGTTGGATAGAATGTGACCTGAAGTAATATGACATACCTCTACAAAGTTGTAGATCCATTGAAGTTTTGAAGAATAGTATGTTGATCCCAAGTTTTAAAAACTGAAACATTTTCCCAGTTATTTGCAGGTTATTTGTTTAAATATTCATTTCCCTCTATTTATCACCTCAAATCCCATGGTCCCACAAAGCAGTCAGTATTACATTAATTATGATTTATTACATTGATTTATATATATATATATATATATATAGTTATATTAGATATAGATTAACCTGATTTACCCTTGTAGCTAAAACAAAGCAACTGTTTCAAACATCCATACATCTAATGTTGTCCAGGAGTGATACTTATACCAAGGTTTCTGGGCTGGAATAAAACTAAAACTTATTTGGGATAAAGGAGGTCTAGAATAGCTCAGTAGGCTGGTCATATAATTGTTTGTGTAATGAGAGGGACTATCTCTGACCTCTGATAGAATCTCAACTCCTTTCAAAGGATCTGACCTCAAGTAACTCAGGAGATAATATCTCTTTTGGATAATGTTCTGAAATATTGAGAGGGTGTCACTATAATGTGTAATTTATGCCAAGTTGCAAAAGCTTACATTTGAGGAAAACAGGCAAGATCAGACACTTAAAATGATTTAGCTTGTATTTATTCATTGATTGACACAACAAGACTAATACAGATCACAGAAACTAATTAGTTTTTTTCCATTTTCATTCTTTGCCAAAGGATGTCAACTTTGGTAATGATGAATGGCCAGAAACTGAAACTAGTCAACACATTTTGTATTATGAATGAGAGGCACTGAGGCAGCTTGATGATGTCTAGCTAGCTCATAAGACCTTCTAGCTCATTAGAAATTGAATTGCTGTTATTAAATAGCATGCTTAGTAAAGATAGATAAGTCCCTGTGTATACATACAATTTTATGTGTGTGTATATATACATATATGAAGACATGAAAACATTCACATATGTGTGAATACATGAGGATACATACATGTCAGTCAAGCTATGAGCAAAATATTAAACTAATAAGTGTTTTCTTCCATAAACAAGTATTATTAATTTGCTTTTTTACTACTGACCTATTTAAAAATATTTTGATTTACTTTATCTCATTGCAATTATTTTCCTTTGAAATTCTTTGCGTTTTCTTTCATGCATTTAAAAACATTCTGTGAAGAGTCCTAAGGTTTTCACAAGCCTGCCAAAGGGGTTTAGAACACAAGGTAAAGAATAGACCTGGTTTAGGCAATGGTAAAGCTTATAGAAACTGCTGGATAGTTCAGTTTGAAAATTCATGAGTAACTGTAGAATATTGCCAGTAGCTACTATATAATGTGCTCATAGCTTTAGGTCAGTTACACAGATACAAGGAATAAGTATCTTGATTCTTTGTATTCCTTTATCCACTTAAGAATTATTTAGTTCTGAGCAATTTTCAACCCTCTTGCTAAAGGATTCACCCAAATGTCAAGTTATTGAAGCCATTACCTTGTTTCAAGTCTCTGTAGCCATATTAACACTCCATTTTCTCATTTGCAAAAGATGGATAATAACATCCATATTATTCTCATTTGTGAAGAACAAATGAGATAATGTATGTAAAGTGTTTAATAAACCATCAAGTGTTATATAAATGTCAGTTATTATTTGATCATCAGGAAAGTACTTAGTTTCTGAAATCAAGAATATAAGCTCCAAATCAAGGCTTTACATTTATGGGAAATGTTATTAATTGGAGCCTAACTGATTTGTGATTTATGATACATAATTTGCATTGAATTCAAAGCATTTTTATTCCTATGAAAGAGAAAGCTCAATACAATCATAAAGGAAGAAATGTTTTTTTTTTAAAGAGATGACTTAGATCTTAGGCTGGACCAGAGGTCAAGAGCTAATGCTATTATACAATAGCACTACTGGTAGAGACTGAGTGTTCAATATTTTTAAATCTTCTAAGTCCTGTGGATGGGGGTGGGAATGGAAAGACTGGAACAGCTGATCTGTCATTTAATTATAATGAGTCAGATAATATATAATAGAGTCATTTCCATCTTTCTAAATTCTAGAACCATGCAGGTCTACATGTAGGTGGAGGAACTAGCCACTTCAGTTGTACTCTTTGAGTGACATCAAATTATTTCTGGTTCTCAAATAAACTCTCTCCTCTATTTGACATAAATAAATCTATCTATCTATCTATCTATCTATCTATCTATCCATCCATCATCTATCTATCTATCTATCTATCTATCTATCTATCTATCTATCTATCTATCTATAGATATATGTGTATGCATATACACACATAGTATGTATATGTACATTATGTATATGACTAAGAAATTTTGCTATGATATTTATTTCACCATTGCCTAAAGAAATGAATGACTATATGTTTTCCCTCAAAAACAGTCTCTATCTTGGCCTTCACATGAATTTGGACATAGTTATTAAATACCTTTTATTCTGAATGGATGAGGCTTTACTTTATTGAAAATGCATTTACTGGAGACAAATTTGGTTCAGATAGGGAAGATCATGTGCTAATATATGGTAGTTTATAGAGCAGTAGATATGATGGCAAGAGGGTCATTGTGGGACTAAAGCATACTCATAAGGAGACACTGAGGTCAATTATTGTACAATAATAGACATCTAACATTTCACATCTCATTGTGCCTCACTCTTCCTACATTTATTTTTTATTCCTTTAGTAGGATAAAAGGATACCCTCCTTCATTCTTTAGGACTCTCCTAGGTCATATCCATTTGTCATTATCACTAATCTTTCCTTGCTAAACATAAATCTTGGATTAATTCAATGATCTGTACTCCCACTCCATGGTTCCATTACAGGTTTATATTATCTAATTTCAACTGGGACCTCACTGAAGCAAAGCAATCATGTTATACCATCAGAACTGGTTCTCTATAACATTTTCCATAACAACTATTCTACACCTTCTCTTCTCTCCTTAATCCTCTCATATATCACTATCCCCACCTTTTCAGCAGAAGACTATCTCATTCTTTATTGAGGAAATAGAGGATATTCATTCTGGGCTCCTATTTCCTCCCTATGCTATATTTCAATATCCTCTCCCTTTGCTCCAGTCTCTGATGAAAATATGGCACATCACTAAAGGCCAGCCTTGCTATTTTTACTCTTGACTTCATTCCTACTTACAATGTCTTCTAACAGGGCTGCCCACCACAACCATTCCCTTTTTCTTTTTCATCTTCAGTCTCTACTTATCAGGCACATGTCCTGCTTTCTGCACATTCAACCAAACACTCTCCAGTATTAAAAAAATCTTGTCTCAGTCCCTTCAAAGACAAATTAATAGTAAAATTTACTAACACTCATCTCCACTTCCTCTCTTTTAATTTTAAACCCCTTAAAATCTGTTTTCTAACCTTATCATTCAACAGAAACTGTTCTCTTCAAAGTTACTAATGCTTTTATTATTACCAAACCTAATGCCCTTTTCTTAATCTTTATCTTTTTTTGACCTTTATGCTAAATCTAACACTGTTGACCATTCTCTCCTCCTGAATTTCTTCTCCTTTCTGAATTCTCAAGGCACTACTCTTTCTTGAATTCTCAAGGCACTACTCTTTCTTGATTCTCTTTCTACTTTTATGGTTGCTCCACAGTCTCTTTTTTTTTGGCTACTGAATCATGTACCAGTCCCTTACTATGTGTGTGTAACCCAGAGTTCTATTCTGGATTCTCATTTCTTCTATTCATGCACTGGCTCTCTCTCAGTAACTTCATCAATACCATGGGTTAAGATATCATCTTCTAGGCAGATTACTCCCAATCTAACCTTGGTGTCTTCATTATCATTCTGCTATCACCAGCTGTCTCCTGGACATTTCAAACTAGATGTTCTATAATTATCTCAAACTCAAAATGTTCAAATCAAAATTCATTATCTTTTCTTCCAAATTCACCTCTTCTCAGAATATTCTTATTTATGTTAAGGGCATCACCACACTTCCAGTCACAAAATTTTTGTAAGCTCAGAATCATCTTTGCCTCCTCAAATCTTTCCATTATACATATCTAGTCAGTTGTTAATGAATTATTACTCTGCCTCCTCTCTTTCACCTATACCCTTTCATCCACTCACACAGGCAACAACCCAGTTCATTTCTTTCTCCCTAGGCAAGAGCAGTACTCGGATAGTTGGTCTCCCTATCTTGAATCACTCCCCTTTCAAAGTATCTCCCAAAGCAATATTGCCAAAGTATGAGTCTGATCATGTCAATAACTTGTTCGATAACTCTTGTAGTTCTCTATTGCCTTTAGAATAAAATACCATCTCCTCAATTTGGCAATGAAAGCCTATGAAAGTCATTGCAAGGGTGGCTAGGTGGCGCAATGGATAGAGCACCAGTCCTGGAGTCTGAGTTCAAATCCGACCTCAGACACTTAGTAATTACCTAGCTGTGTGGCCTTGGGTAAGCCACTTCACCCCACTGCCTACTAAAAACTAAAAAAAAAAAAGAAAGTCTTTGCAATCTGGCTCCAATCTACCATTCAGGTTCACTTTCCACTATTTTCCTTTATGACATCTTCAGTCCAGCTAAGCATCTTTTTGTTGTCACAACATACTAGCACTAATTTCTATGAATTAGTACAAACTGTCCCTTATATTTGGAACGTTTCCCCCTCCTCAACTCTACCTGTTAGAAGCCTTAATTTCCTTCTGAGCTCAAATAAAATGCCATTTTCTACATCAGGTCTTTGCTAATCCCTCCAACTTGCAGTTATTGTCTTTCTTTCAAAAGAAAATTATACTGTATTTATTTTGTATCTACTTCTAAGTGTACATGTTGTCTCTTCCATTTGAATATGAACTTTATGAGGTCAGGGACTATTTCATTTTAGTTTCCATTTCTCTAGCACTTCCTAAATCCCAGACACTTCCTAAGTGTTGTTTAATTATGAAGGGAGAGGTCACAGAACATTACTGGAGATGAAAGAAGCAAGAGAACCTTAACTGTTGTGATGTGAATTGAAAATTTAAGGAGATTTTATGACCCTTAACTTTGTATTTCCTGATAAGTTCATTTTAGACAAGGATTAAAGTATGGGAAGGGAGAAAAGGGATCTTGATTGCCTGGCAAGACTCTAGAAGAAGTCACTGAAAGGAATGGAAACTAAAGGGAAAGTTGGGGGGGAGAAGTATGGAGACAATTGGCATGTTTTTCAAAAGGAATAGATTTATCTTCCTCCGTCATCCCTAAAGAAAGAAACATAGTTATACCATGTTCCTTACCCTGCCCCCAACCTTGCTTTTAAGCAAGCCAGTCCTAAACCTAATTGACCTGCTATTTTGTTCCCTACGTATATATTCTTCTTTTTTGAATCAAAAGGGAGCTACATTGGGACAGGAACATAAGGTTCAATAACTTTGATATATTTCCAATGACAATTTGTAATTTAGCACACAACTTCAGACTTCAGTTATTTTAAAAAATATATAAGTTACAATAGTAATAGGGCTGGCACTCATTGTAGCAGATAACTCAATGGTAACTTCCAGTAATGAGAGTAAGGACAAATCCTGCCAAAGCCAATAATCAGTCACATAAAAAACATAATTGAAGTTGCTGGGGCATTTAGTTCCATGTGAAAAATATAGTAACACATGGACAATTTGATAAATACTGTTAAGTTGAGATTTGGTTTTAATATGCTAACAATGTTATTGTGATATGATGTTGGTGAGAACCATACATATATAGGTTATACCTGGATTATAATGATAAAATTGTAGCAGTCTGAATGGAGGGGAACTAGAGAAAACTGTGTTACTCTAGATTCTCTAAAATCTTTAAGAATGCACAAATTTTATAGAAATTCTTGGTGAGAAAGAATATAAATAAGCTGTCTCAACACAATCTATTTCATTTCCTTTTTTTGGGAAGGGAACAACTTTTCTCTGAAGATGGATGACTTCCAAATGGAAAGAATGATCAATGACAACATCAACAAACTGCATAATGATGAATAAAAGAGTAGGGATAATGAACTCAAGGAACAAATGATCTGACCTACTTTCTTCATTTAAATCTGAGACAACTATCTCTCCCAAGGATAATGGAATGAAAACTAAAGTGTACAGGTGTGTACAGTGAGCAAATAATTAGAGATGTGACTACAGCTATTTCTCTATATGTTAAATGGAACTATCATTGGATAGTAATAATTGGTCTATTCAACTGACCCTAGACCTCTGAATAAAAGACACAGGGGCAGAGACTTAGAACCTTAATTTCTTCTGACTCAGATATCATAGAGAATGATAGAATATTGTTAAAACTTTGAAATATTGTGAAATCTAGTCAAGAATCAATCATTCTATTCTGACAATTGCAGACATATCTCACCAACAAGGAAAAATGAATTATCCTTCCTAAGAAGTAACATGCTTCAGTGAACATACAACTCAAATTAGGTTATGTATGGAATAATGGATAGTGATTTGGCATAAAAATTAAAAAGAGCTGAGTTCAATTATTGCTTCTGATATATACTGTCAATGTTATCAGTAAAGACAGTGAGGTGGTATAAAGGATGGAGTCCTAGTCTTATTTTCCTGAATTCAAATCTGATCTCAGATGCTAGCTGTATGATGCTAGGCAAGTCACTTAATTCTGTTTGCCTCAGTTTGCTCATCAATAAAATAAACTGGAAAAGGAAATGGCATGTCAAGTATCTATGTAAAACTTCAAGTAGAGGTACCAAGAATTGAACATGAATGAAAAATGACAATAACATGTAACTGGAGGTCAAGTCGCATACACATTCCAGTACCTTGGGCACCTCTTTATGATTATAAATGAGCAATTCATTACCAATATTCTTTTAAAAATGGTGGATATCCCCAGTAAAAGTCTTCAATTGTGCTGGAACAATAACTGCTATAGATGCCAACAACATGAAAAAATGAATATTTTCATTTAAAATAAATGAATAAATGAAAAAGTATTGTGGGATTGTTGTTCAGAGTTATGAAAAGTGACCTATGACACTACCAAAATCTATTCATAACATGTTTTAGAAAATATATTAATCTAATATAATACTTGATTGGCCATATTCTTGAAAAACATTTATTGGACAATGCAAGTATGAGTAAAAAATGAATGGCTTCTGTCAATTTATTAGTGAATAAAATGAACAAGGAATGCTTGTGACTTTCATCTATATGATGAGAAAAGTTATAAAGAAGTGCCCTTTGCAAAGGCAAATTCTAGTAGACACAGACTATCTAGTTTTTCACAGGAACTCCTGCTTCCATTTATAGTAAAACTGGTGAAAAACCAACATAGTGAGGTTTCTTTTTCTAAAGACTAAATACATTGACTTTTATCCTCTGATATATAGCCAGGTTCAGTCTGTGGTTATCGTACATTCCAAGCCCCGGCCTGGACTTCAGCAATAATATCCCCAAACTAGCTCTAGATGCCAACCCATATTTTTCATTTCCTATAATGTCAGCTCTAAAGCCTTCCAGAGCGCACACTACACATTCATCACCTCCAAAGCAGTTAGATTCTTTACCACTGAAGAAAATTAATCGCTCTTACAACTGCATTACTTTAAGATGTTAATATGAAACCATTTGTCAATATTCCTCTAAATGATTGTGAAATACACCTACAGTAGTTTTCATTTATATCCAGAGAGACAGGCAGCCAGGAACCCTGGCTTTCCTTTTACAAAAATCCAAATTACATTCGAAGATGTGGTGTGCTTTGTCCTTAACATTTTGGGGTTGTGATTTTTTTTCCTCTTGTAAACCACCTTTTGTCATTCCTCTCCTTTCCTCCCCCCGCCAAACTCCTCCCGCACCAACACAAAAGCATGAAAAAGAATAATCAATTTGAGATGAACACTAGATTGGGGGGGATGAGAATGATCAAATGTGAATAATTGTACTTGGTCAACAAATGTTTGACTTTTTAGCTATATAGCCAATTCTGCCAGAAATCACTTCCAGAAGAAAGCTTATTTTTAACAGTCCCTTTCTGCTGTCCTTGCCCCCATATTCAAGTAAAATAGGGGATTAATGAAAGTGCTTTTTTTTGAACACAGACTTCTAGGGAGGACAGGGTGGGAACAAGCAGCAGGCCACCAAATGTCTGCCACATAGTAATGGCAACTCTCCAAGACCTGGCCCCAACAATAAGAGAAATAGGGACAAAATGGCTTGTATACTATTTCAAGAGAATTCTGTCAAGTAGCAATGGAATTATTAAGGAAAGAGTTTCTAGAAGGAAATGAGGGCTTTCCCCAGCTTTATGTTCAAGGAACTCATCAGCAAATTATACCAATGATCCCTTCTGGCATTCCCTCAATCACTCTTTCTAAGTCTTGAAACATATGTCTACTTTCTCTAAATATATACCTTCCTCCTCCCGACATTATCATTTATAGTAATAAAAGTTAAGTAGTAAAAGTTAAGATGGGGTGATAATCTACATTTCCACCTTTCTAATCAAAACTATTCCATTTCTACTGCATGTTAATTTGAAGAGTATCCTCCTGCCTAAAGATATACCTGAAATTCTTGGCAGTATCTTCACTCTTTAGGGTTCTTATAAATGTGCATTTTAACTGAATTCAGGCATAATGTTTCTTTGGAAAGGTGATATATTTGTTAGTAAATTCACTAGCAGAGATTCATTTATTTGTAATTCATCATCTGATATTGTCATGCAACAGAAAGAAGAGAACCATAAAAGAATGGTATACAAGAGAGGTTCTCAGATATTTTGCTGTCAAAACTCTCATATTCTTAAAAATTATTGAAAGTCTTAAAGAGCTTGTGTTCATATGGAGCCTATCTATTAATACTTGCCATAACAGAAATTAAAATTAGATTTTTGTAATATTTAATTTATCTAAAATAACAAAAAAGTCATCAGGTATTGACATAAAATATTTTAGAAAACCATATATTCCAAAATAAAAAAAATTAGTGAGAAGAGTGGTATTGTTTTAATTTTTATATATATATATATATATACATATATATATTTTTGCAAATAACTTTACTGTCTGGCTTAATAAAAGACAGTAAGATTCTCATATCTGCTTCTTTATTCAACCAGTTGTGATGTTTTGTTTTGGCTGAAGGACCTAAAGAAAATCTAGACTCATACAGTTATGTAGATGAAAAAAAGAATATTTTAATAGAAAAAAGAACATCTTAGTATTCTTATGAAAATATTTCTGAATTTGCAAACCTTCTGAAAAGATCTTAGGGACTGCCAGAGGCCCAGAGACCACACTTTGAAAATCACTGGCATATGTGTGGGAAAGCTGATGTTTGTTAATTAATATGGGGAGGATGTTAGGAGCATAGTAGAATGGTATTAAAAGACACAGGCTCCTGGGAATTTTTTCCATTATGATCCCATGAGGCAGGGAGAGAAAACCAAGATCCAGAATGTTGAAATGATTTTTCCATGGTCTCTTAAGCAGCACACTTCAGAACTAGAATTATAAAACCATTTTTTCTGACTCCAAATTTAATGCCTTTTCCACTATCTTATGCCCCTTCTTTTAGAAAAAAGGAAGGATGAAGGAACTGCTATTTTGAATTTAGCAAGGTTCATATAACATGATGACAAAAGGTTAGTTACCACAAGGGGAAAAAACACAAAGAACTGACACAATTCAGGTACTATCAGTTTATATTTAGTTGCACAACTTAGGTTCGTAATCTTGCTTTATCAGAAAGACATAGATCCATATGCATGTGATTGATTGCTGGATCTGGCGTCAGATCACTTAGATTTGAATTTTTCTTCTAATATTTATTACCTGTGTGGCTTTGGACCAGTCCTTTCTCTAGACCTCAGTTTCTCCATCTATAAAATGATCAGCATTTTAAATTTAACCATAAGAGACCTTTAGAGTTGTACTAAATGGTTTCTAAGGTCTCTTTTGATTAGATTTAGACTAAAAATGCTGTCCATTTTATAGATGAAGAAACTGAGACCTAGAGAACTTAAAAATGGGCACAAGGTCACATAGATTCAGGCCCTCCTAATTCTAAGGCCAGTACTTTATCTACTATGTCAATGTTACTCATGCTGACTAATAAGGAGGAATCATTCCTTGAGGAAGAAGTTACAGGAGACTAGATTTAATAATATTTACTCTACCTTCATCTTGAGACACTTTATAAATATTAAAGTATGATATCAGTATGAATTATTATTAGTAATAGGACAAAATGATTCCATCCTCTTGAAATTTAATTCAAATTCTCCAATTGAGAAGGAAAGAAAAGTGGGAGGCATTGGGAATGTAGATGTCACCTTGGAAATACAGTAGGGAGGGGGCAACTAGGTGGCACAGTAAATAAAGCACCAGCCCTGGAGTCAGGAGAACCTGAGTTCAAATTTGACCTCAGACACTTAATAATTGCCTAACTATATGACCTTGGGGAAGTCACTTAATTCCATTGCCTTACATAAATTTTTTTTTTAAAAAAGAAATAAAGTAGGGGTCATCCTATGACCTGATGCTCTAAAGGAGAAAATGATAAGAGGGATGGTACATTTAGAAAATGAAATTCTGACAATACAAATACCAATGATATATTTATAGATCAGATGGAGATAGATGATCAGGAAGGGCTTTCAAAGAAGCATTATCCAAGAATGGTTATTAGTGGTAGCTCATAGAGTACTGTGTTTGACCCTTTCCTCTTCAATATTTTTACCAATAACTGAGATGAAGACTTGGAAGATGAGTTTATCAAACTTGTAGTTTATTAAAACTAGGCGTTATTAATCATGATAATAAAATCAACAGTACTCAAAAGTTTCTTTACAGTCTGGACCACTGGTCCCAAATCAACAATGCAGGTAAATGTAAAGACCTGAAACTTCACATATGCACAAAAAGCAATTGTATAAATAAAGCATAGAAATAATAAATATTTATTTAGTAGAACATGTGAAAGCAAATCTAGGGTTTTGTTCATTGCTATCTCAATCTAAGGCTACAATATAACAGAACTGTCCCCAAAGCTAATATTACATTATGAAAAGAAAAATAATATAATGATGCTATAGCATCAAGAACAAGGAATGCAACTGGTCCACTATTCTTTGCATGGTCAGATAACACCTGGGATCATATTCAATGCTTTATTTGAAGACGAACATCAACAAAGTAGAGCAGCCAGAGAAACAGATGACTGGGATGATAGGAAGCACGTCATATGCATAATCTTGATGGAACTAAGGATGTTTAACTTGGAAAAGAGGTACCAGTCTCAAAAAAGCTGTCCTTACATATATGGGATATGAATGAAAAATTACAACAATGACAACCCATGTAAAGGACTATCATATGGAGAAATTATTAGAATTATTTTGTGTATCTTCAGTGAGAAGAAAGAAGGGCCATAAGTAGAAATCACAGTAGAATTGTTTAATAATAAGATCAGTCTGGAAATAGAAATGGCTGGTCTGTATGCTAATGAACTTCCCATCACTGAGAGTATTCAAATGGACCCTGAGGTATCTGTCATAGATCCTGGAGAGAGATTTTTTTTTCCCCATCATATAAAAATTTGGACTAAATAGCTGTTATGGTTCTTTTGAGTTCTAAAAACCCTAAAATTTTAAGTCTAGTGAATTTTGGTGTGATTCCTCACACAGCTATATGTTTTGCTTCCATCATATTAGATAATATAAGACAATAGGTACCAACTAAAATTAATCTGAATAGCAAGCTCTTTGCATTCAAAGTACTCTGGTTGGGGCACTATAGAGATACTGGTATTGTTGCCTCTTTACCCTCATCTCAGTTCTCTCTCCACACCAAACCTCTGAATCCTTTTATAAACACAAGAACCTGAACAACCGATTTTATAGACAACCAACAGTAACTAAAACCACAGTTAGTGACAGTAGGGGCACTATAGACATGGCAAACTCTCCTGGGTGATTTACTTGGCTTTCTAGACTTTGTTTCAGCTATAACTCTTCTCTTCTTTCCATTGATTTCAGCATTATGTACCAATCAAGTCAATGAAACAACAGTAATGGGGGTTACTTCTTGCCACACATCATTCCCTACACAGAGTTTGCTGGGGGAATAAACTGTCACAGTATTTTAATATCTGATGCCTGTAGTGAATTATGGAGGAGGTGGGGGACACACTTGACATCTGATTATATGTTTAACATTTTTAGACCTGCGTTACTTTGCAGTCTAAAAAAATCATGTCTATTGCATATTGAAAACATTATTAAATGCTATTTCATTTCAATTAGTATTGCAAAGTGCCTTTCCATAGGAACATGCATCCACAAATAAAATCTATCTTTTCTGATTTATTCTTCAGCCTCATTTGATCCCATTGGGTATATCAAAGGCACAGAAGAGGTCACCTGCATTAATCTGGGGAAAGAGTTCTGCCAGTTTTTGAAAATAAAGCAAATACTCGCATAACATGGTGACAAAAGGGTAGGTACCACAAGGAAAAAAAGTAGAGAAGACTAAGTACAATTCAGGTGTTGTCATTTTATATTTGGTGCATATGTTATTTATGTTAGTAGTCTTGCTTCATCAGAAAGTCATATGTACAAATCCTTATTGAGATTTCTTGACATTTTCTATCTTACTTCTATCTTATCTATCTTATTTCTTTCTATCTTGCTGTTTGAGAGGCGGAAAGCTGGAGGAGTCTGAAATGTGAAAATAAGATGCCTTGCTTAGTTAGAATGAATAAACTGGGCTTTCTAATTGATTTTGGCTTGACTTGAAAGGAGGAACACATCGCAATCAATTTAAATACATACCTTTGAGAAACTCCCCAACTAATAGCCTATTGTTAAGATGAACAGAATAGATGAGGCATCAGAACCTCTGGCAAGTCATGTGTGTGTGTGTGTGTGTGTGTGTGTGTGTGTGTGTGTGTGTGTGTATGTATGTGTGTGTGTGTATGTGTGTGTGTGTGCATCCACACATGTGCATGTGTGGGGAAAGCTTGTAAATAGAACAGAAAATGGTGAGAAATTATCTATTTTTGTGACAAAAATTGTAACAAGATGGGAAAATGGCATAAAGTTCACCCATTATCATTACAGTGCTAAGACTGTAATTTCAAAGTCCTCCTTGGGTGCTATAATAGGCTGTGGATATGAAAAGTCAGGAAATCTATTTTTCTCCTCCACCCCCTAAAACATGAGATACCAAAGTGTTTCTAAAATTTAATGAGGTTGCTATCCACTGATAGTTTGAGAAAAGGCTATTTTGCTTCAGAAAATCCCTACAGTGTACTTTAGGGCTGCAATCTTTGGGGGAAGATGAAGGTGGGAAAGGGGAAGAGGGAAAGGAGACAAAATGCCAAGTGAATTCTCTGGATGTGGAGTCAGATGAAATATTTATGATGGATCAGAATTCACTAGCTGGGAGAAAAGGTGGCTTGGCCTCAATATCGTAACCATACTAGAAAGCTAGAAATGTTGTCCTGGGAACAACACTGGGAAATCTAAAGATTCTTATCTGTTGCAAACGATAACTGCTACTTAGAGTTCTGCTTCTTAGAAAAGAAGGTATAAAATAGCAGTCTCTGCCTGCCTTATCACTTGGATCATCCCCATGGAGTGATTTAGGGACTACACCTTGGGGTGATGGTCCCCAAATAGGCCTTATACTGTCGTCTCTTGTTCTCCTCACCAGTTACAAGATACTGTACTCTTAAGGTAGTTGAATGGAGCATTATCAAAATTATAGATCTGTTTAAACATGAAAGTAGACACAGTAGACACATTGCTAAGTGGTATAAGAAGGAGAGATCTAGGTATAATTTCATTCTTCATAAATATTATTTACTTTGTAGGTACATAGAATTGGGTAACCTCATTCCAAGTAGCAGCACAGAATTTTACCAGAAGAATGAACTATGAATGAGAAGACCTGCCTTGGACTAGGCAGTGTATAAGATTATTCCTAAGCACTATGATTATGTGGTATACTAGGTCTGAGTTTGATTTTAACTCTTATTATCTATGTGAGTTTGAGAAAGGTAATTCCTTAGAGACTACTTTTCCCCTTCTTTAAAGCAGCGATTGCAACACATGCTACTCCTTAAAAAGGATGAGAAGAGTAAAGGAGACAACATTTGTGAAAGCAACTGAAAAGCACCATATAAATGTAAGGAATTTATAGGATTGTATTTGAACAAATGTAGTTGGTGCTTATACCTACAATTTAAAGTTGACAACATTTTTAAAATCATACTTCTGAAACAAGTCTTTTTTAAAAAATTCTTATGAATTTAGTTACCATCCATAAAAAAAATTTGAATCTCAAATAATTTTACATGAAACTGTACTTCATTATTTATAATTTGCTTTTAAGGTATAAGTCAACTTTTTAAAAAATTATTCAGTTAAAACTTAAATACAAAAGGAGAAAAGAAAAAAGCACATTTCCATGTATACAGCAGAACAGAGGATTCATTATAAAACAATAAATTTCTATTTCAAATAGTTTACTTTTCTTTTGAAAACCAATGTAATAAATCTACACATTCTTTTCAAATCTACCCAGCTTTTCTATGCTTCCATCTAAGTTTTCTTTTGTTCTTATGTCACAGTATTATTCTATTACAATCATACACCACTTTTGCTTTTCTTCAACTGAAGATCATCTTTCAATTTTACCCAATCTTATAGATGGAAGATAATATCTCAAACTTGTTTTAATTTGCACTTCTTTAATCAATAATGATTTGAAGCATGTTTTCATATGATTTTATATAGTTTTGATTTCTTCACTGAAAAATTTCCTTTTCATATTTTTTCCATTTATCAAGTGGGGAATGACTCATATTCTTATAAAATCGACAAATTTCTTTATATATTTGAGATATGAAACATTTATCTGAGAGATTGTCTATGAAAAATTTCCCCCCCAATTTGCTGCTTTCCTTCTAATCTTGGCTACTTTGCTTTTGTTTGTACAAAACCTTTTAAATTTGATATAATCAATGTTATCCATTTTATACCTTAACAAAACTGTCTATGTCTTGTTTCTCAAATATTATTCTCCTATCCATAAGTCTGATAGGTAGTATATCTCATGTTCTTCTAATTTTCTTATAATATCTCCTTTTATAGCTAGGTCATGTGATTCATTTTGGCCTTACCTTAGTACATGGTTTAAGATACTAGTCTATGCTCAATTTCTGCCAGACTGTTTTACAGTTTTCTCTATAATTTTTTTAAACCAAATAATGAATTTTTATTACTAAAACTTAAATCTTTATATTTGGCAGTCATGAAGTTGCTATAGTCCTTTATTGCTGTGAACTGTATATGTCTACCTGGTTCTGCTGATCTACCTTTCTATTTCTATTTGCCAAAGTTGGGCAAATAAGTAATTTTGACTACTATAAACACCCTAATTAACCATACAATACATGTGGAAAAAAGATGCAATCTGCATGCAGAGAAAGAATTGATAAATAGAAATATGTATATATATATAGAATGATTTTAATAATATGAATATGTATATAAATTATATATATATATATATTTATATGCCCATTTGTGTCTAATGGTAGCTATCTCTATGGTGAGGGGGAGGGAAGAAAAAAGAAGAAAAATTTCATTATAACTATTATTTATTTAAAAGGGATATCAAGTTGTACATAATAGATTTTCAGGGTACAATCATCTTTTTACCATACTATATTATGGAAATGTTTGTTTTATTCTGTAAATTAAAATAAAAAAATATAAAAAACTGGAAATTTAAATTGGAGTCAATTAAAAAGGGATTTAAATGATAAACTGAGAATTTTGGACTTTATAATATAGGCAATAGGGAGTTTTAGAAGGTTTTCTGAGTAGAAGAATGACAAATCAAGATTTTTAGAAATACATATTTATTTCTAGGTTATTTTAATAAGTTAACATAAAGTATGTAAAAATGATAAATATAATTTATTATATTTATGACAGAGAAATCTTTTCAAGTTATATGTAGTACTGGGAACTGAAATAAATACAAAAGAACAAGAGCCATTCTCCAATAAATACATTTTTATAGACTATGAGTGGGTTGTACTCCAAAGGAAAAAAACAAACTTTTAACAATTTATGGATAAGCTCTTTTAATAAAAAATAAAAGAATTAAAACTTAAAACCATTCTAAGGTTCCACCTCACACCTATTAAGCTGGCAAAATGACCAAAAAGGAAAATAATTTTTGAAGGGGCTATGGGAGGACGGCCCCACTAATGAACTGTAGGTGGACCTATGAATTGATTGATTCAACCATTATGGGGAAAAAATTGGAATTATATTTTAAAATTCAGTAATAAATACCCTCTCATTCTTTGACAACTTATATTAACATGTGACCTAAAGATATCCATTAAAGGAAAAAGCGCAAATGTACAAAAGGATTTGTAACAAAAATACTGCATCCTTTGCATTTGTGTTCTCAAATCTCCCAACACAGTATCAGGGTCAGAGTAATAAATGTGTTTAATAAACGATTATTGATTAACTGATTGATAGTAATCCTTTTTTTTGTTGAAGCAAAGAATTGGAAAAAATGATTGTTTATCAACTGGGAAATTACTGAAAAATTATAACAATTGAATTTTCTGGTTTATAGTAAAACCCTTTTCCAAAGCTCTATTTTTTCATGATCAGTTTCCTCATCTCTGGGAAGAATAGTCTAGAAAGATAGTTTATCTAGAAAGATAGTCCCTTTCAGGTAGCTTTACTTCCATCATCCTATAGTTTTATTTTGCTAGGAATTTCAGAAAACAACACCAAGGGACATGATGGCTGAGGAGAACCTGAAAAGAGTATTAGGGTGCTAGATCCTAGGCATTTCTCATCTTGGGACAGTGCGGTAGCACAATGGATAGAGTGCCGGGTCTGGAGTCAGGAAGATTCTTTCTGAGTTCAAATCTAGCCTCAGACACTTAATGTAACTTTGTGTGAAACTGGGCAAGTTACTTAAGCCTATTTGTCTCAGTTTCCTTATCTGTAAAATGAACTGGGAAATGGCAAACCATTCTAGTATCATTGCCAAGAAAACCCCAAATGGGGTTATGAAGGATCAGACACAATTGAAAAATGACTGAATAACAATTACTAATCCCAAAGAAGATCAATACTACCAGGCAGAGTCACAGGGAAGTGGGGGTGGCCTTTCCCCAACTCAGAGCCAGGAACCATAGAGAATAATATGCCATTCACAAATAACAGGCAAAGAAAAATGACTATCTGACTAGGGAGAGCCCATTGTTAAATTTACAGTTTGAACATTTTATAGTTTACAAATGGGTAAAAATTACAAATGGAGACCTGATTTATTGTTTTATTGATTGTCTGTACTTAAGAAAGTAATGGAGAATAAATTTATAGTATAGATTAAGATTTAAAAAAAAAGTTTCATAGTTATATTCCTGTCCCCCCACCAGACTGTCAGGGGTTCAATATTTACTTATATACTCTTAACTATATCTAATATAACATGATAATTGTAACAGAGAAATAAAAAGTCAAGTGCTATGGGAGGATGTTATTGACTTGAGAGATCAGGGAGGTTTTATATAAGAGACAGAATTTTAGGGAATCTTTAAAGAATACGTGAAGAGTGAGAAAAGGGTATGATAGGCCCTTTGAACAAAAAGAAGTAGTATGCTAAGGGAATAATGAACAAAATTCCATTCCCTGTAAAAGATAGATTTTGTGGAAAAGGAATAATCATAGATGTTCATTCAGAATGTGACAGGTGAGTCTGGGCACCCCTTGTCTCAAAAGACATTTATAACTTCATGTGTAATATTAAAGTTCAGTTTTTTTTAAAATCAGTTTTAGTTTAGGTAAAAAACTGTTTGTGTGTGTGTGTGTGTGTGTGTGTGTGTGTGTGTGTGTGTGAGAGAGAGAGAGAGAGAGAGAGAGAGAGAGAGAGAGAGAGAGAGAGAGAGAATGAATGTGATTCAGTGGAAAACATCCTGGATTTGAATCCTGTTTCTACCATTTACTATCTATGTGACCTTTGGCAAATCACTTACCCTCTCTTGACTTCAATTCTAGATCTGTAAAATTTGGGGGCTTGGATAAGATAACTCCTATCTAGCCCTTAAGCTCAAAATCCATTATCCTATGAGTATTAAATAAATACCCACCTTTAAAAAATTAAATTCCCTTGTGGCACAGGTCTAATGAAATATATTATTTGTGTCTATAGAAATTAGATGAGGTAATGCAAGAAAAATGAGCCTGGCACAAATTGTGGAGGGCCCTGGATTCCAGGGAAGAAACTTTTAAGGGTACAAGCAGTAGGAAACCCTACTTATTTTTAAATTTTTTTTGCTACACAATGGGGTTAAGTGGCTTGCCCAAGGCCACACAGCTAGGTAATTATTAAGTGTCTGAGGCCAGATTTGAACTCAGGCACTCCTGACTCCAGGGTTGGTGCTGTATCAACTGCTCCACCTAGCAGTCCTGGAAAACCTACTTTTGACAGAGGTGTGATACTGTCTGATTTCTATAAAGGAAAGATTAATATGGCAATTGTTTGAGGGATAGATTAAAAACTCTGGAGAATGGAGGAAACTGTAAGCTTCAGGCAACAAATCTCAAAGTTGGTATAGTGCCTGTACAAAATGGGGTGGCGATGGGAACAGAGAACAGGCAACAGAGATGAGAAAGATTACAGAGGTGGAATCGACTGGCCCTGGTAAGCAGTTGTATATGAGACATGAAGGAAGGAAAGTAGCAATTATAACCTCAGGACAGAGGAGACAGGGTGAATGGTCGTCCCTTAGAAGGAAAAGAATGAAGTTAGAAGGCACAGGCTTGGGGAGAAGGCCAGGAAGCTAATAGTCTCAATTTGGAGTCTGATGACTCTGAGATACTGTTGCAACATCCAGATATACCTGTTGTATAGTTTATGTTGCAAATTTATATATGGAGTCCAAAAAGAAGGACTGGTCTTGCAAGTATATAGAAGAAACAGTGTGATCTAATGGAAGGAACACTGGATCCAGGAGTCAGAAGACTTGTGTTAAAGTGTCAAATCACCTCATCTTTGTGAGTCTTTGTTTCCTCCCATTGTCATTACTAATTCTCTAATATTTCTTTTTATTCTAGATTCTATGGACCTTTGACCTCCAGGAAAGCTTTCTTTCTTTTTCTTTTTTTATTCCATTTGATTTATTTATTTTTGAATTTTACAATTTTTATTCCAATCTTGCTTTGCTCTCTCCACCCCCCTGCCAAAGAAGGCAGTCTGGTGATATCTTTACATTGTTTTCATGCTATATATTGATCAAAATTGAATGTGTTGAGAGAGAAATCATATCTTTAAGGAAAAAACAAAATATAAGAAATAGAAGTATGACAAAGTAAGATAATGCTATTTTTTTAAATTAAAGGTAATAGTCTTTGGTCTTTGTTCAAACTCCACAATTCTTTCTCTGGATACAGATGGTATTATTTGCCATCGCAGATACACTAAAATTGATCCTGATTGTTGCACTGACGGAATGAGCAAATCCAGGAAAGCTTTCTCATTTCACTCACAGAATCAGTTGTAGATCCCTGACTTTTTTTGAGGCCAGCCGAATTATCTCTTAATTATTTAGAGAGGATAGAAAGTAGAATCCAGGAACCCAAGTTCTAGTCAACTTCCTTTCTAAGGGTACCTTCTCCTTTAGGTAAGCCCTGATTTCCTTTTGGACAAGGTGACACTGAGTTGACTAGTGAGTTCTTCCTGTATGTTGATGGCCAGATGAAAAGAGATAAAAGTCTCCTGTGAAGAACAGTCATTATTCAGTAAGCAATGTACAGCTTCTGTGAGAGCATTTCAAATAATTTCCCTGACAATGCCCAAGTTCCACCTAAGTATATTTGATAGCATGGACTGCTATTAAGCCATACAATTCCTGAAGTCTAAGGGGAAGGAGGCTTAGAAAAATCTTTGTTGAAAAAAGACAAGCATTGTAGCTTTCTGAAGTTATGCCATTTTGTCTTTGGATGATTTTCCTGGCATGGACTCTAGTCCAGTGTCAAAAGGGGAGCAAAGAAAGGGAGACTGTACAATACTCTCTATTATATGTATCACATGGTGTCTTTTGCTTCACTAGACAAAACAGCTTTAAAGTTCAAGGCTAATTCAAATTGGATTTTAGAAACACAAAGTCTTAAAACATTTGTACCAAACTAAGGGATTACACTCTTATCTTATCCTCAGAAAAAGCTTTTGAAGAAGGGGGAAAAAGAAGGTAGCTCAAATTTTAAATTGGGTCCTCAAAACTTGCTTGTCTGGAGCTGTATCCTCTGGCTGGCTGCCTATTATCAAAAGGTAAAATGTCTTATACTATTGAGAAAAGGATTTGCATAAATTGCCTTCACCTGCTGCCCATCTGATGTTAATAAAAATGGAAAAAAGGAGAAGAACCCCTCCCTACAGCATCCCAAACCTAAACTAGAAAATTCTTCTGTCACCCACCCATCGAATCAAAATTTTATGGCCCTTTCCTCCCCAAAACCACATTTCAATGACCCAGATATTGTTTTTGGAAGGGTAACCCTTTGTTCCTTTTTACCTGTATATATTTTGTTTTGGAAACCAAAGGCAATAATTTAGCCTTCCTGAAAAAAAAGTAGTTTCTATCATCCTTGGAGTGAGTCAAGTTCAAGGACAAAGAAATGATTAACACTTCAGATGCAGAAGTCATTCAAAGGGTATAGGTCAGAAAGCAAACTATGGAATTCAGAGGGTGTTTTTGGTATCTATGCCTTTTAATATGGTTACTAAAACCAGGAAACAAAAATAAACTGTAAAGAAAAATATCAAAGGGAAAAAAACCTTGTGGACATACTACTATTTTTAAAAAGATATTTTACAGATCTGATACCCTTAAGCAACCATGAGGGTAGTCCTTGCTAGCACTCATGGTTCTTCTTTGACTTTGTAGTTGATCATGAAATCTTTTGGTCAAAATTAAAACAAAACCAAATCTGAATCAAGGCTTCATAGATAGATTTCTGGTAATAGTTCTTTCTTATAAATTAAGCTAAATTATAGCTAAATGCTATATTATGTTTACACTGCTAGACTCCAGTCATTTAGGGCAGAAGGCAACATAACCAGAATTTTTCTATTTAGAAACATATCCCCAATTCTTGTCTTTTTTTCAACAAAGATTTTTCTAAACTTCCTTCCCCTTAGACTTCAGGAATTGTATGGCCATGCTATCAAATATACTTGTCCAAAAGGAATCCGGGGCTTACTTAAAGGAGAGGGTATCCTGAGAAAGGGAGTTGACTAGATCTAGAGGTCCTCGAACCTACTTCCTGTTCTGTTGTAAAATTTAGCTGTGTCATTTTTATCCTTATGCCTCCGGGTATACTGTAGGTGATTTGGTTGGTTGACACCATCAACAAAGTCTTTGACACTCAAATTTTTGCCTAGAGTCAGAGCTGTTTACTTCTCAGATTATTACACAGATATGTGGCAACAATGGAAAGATTTGTCTATCCTATGGGTAAGCATAGTCATGCCTGTCCTTGGCAATTTTTCAATAGATGATGCCAATAAGCAAACTTTCCTTCTAAGCTATTTTAAGTAAAAGTATATTCCCAGGAGAAGGGAAGAGGTGGGAATTCTGAGCATTTAATTTAACAAACATTTACTAAGTGACTACTGTGTACAAGTCACAGTGCTATGGGCTACTTATATTGAGATAAAAATAAACACATTTCCTTTCCTCAAGAACTTACAATTTGTTGGAGGGAATACATAATAAACAGAGAAAATGCATAGACAACTTGGGTGAAGGAGAATGCATTAACTAAAGACTGTCAAAAAAAGTGTAGCATAACAAAAGACTGTCAATTTATTTTCTTGATAACTAAGGGAAATAAGAAAGGCATTCCAATTCCTGTTGACTTGTGAATTAAACCTTAAGATTTTAAGAGGTAGAGGTGAGGATGGAACCAATTCCAGAAATGAGTCAAGGCTTCTGAAAAGGCACAGACAGAGGTAGAACATGGAATAACAGATTAAGAGAATGACACATTAGTCATTTTATGTGGAAAATAGAGCACATGAAGTAGAGTAATATGAAGTAAGTCTGGAAGGGTAAACCCATCTCTGAAAGTCATTGAAAGTCTTGCTAAGAAATTTTGTCCTAAAGGCAACAAAGAACTCTGAGGTAGATGCTAGCTCCTATTTCACACTCTTTGTATCTCCAAAGCTCAGCATAATTTATACAACATGCTAAGGAAGGGCTTGCTGTTTGAATGACTGAGTGAAGGAATGAAAAGATTAGTTATAGACTTTAGGCCTTACTCAAATGCTTTCAGACGTCAAGTCCTGTATCTTTATTTCCATATATGGTGAAAGAGTGATGCACACAAAATTGTTTTAGATTAGAGGAGTGAGAAATCACTGTGTTCTGATATTTGTCAAGGAAGACTTCCAAAAAAGGTGGATTTTGATCAGATCCTTGAAGCAAGAACAAGATGTTGGTGGGGGGGGGGGAGAGGAGGGTCATCTATATTGCTAGCATATAAAAGAGCATGGAATTGGAACTGTGAAAGAAACATTTAACAAGCCAGCTTGGAGAGTTTGCACAGGGAATAGTTAAAGGTAATACTGAAGAATATGATTGAGTTCAGATGGTAGAATGCAAGAAATGGGTTTGGATAACAATGAGTCTTGAAGAGAATGGAGAGCACACAGAGATTTCTGAGCACAAAGCTGATATTAAAAAAAAAAACTAAGGAGAATTAGGTCCAGTGAGCAGAATTTACAGGTACACAGATCTGGGGTTAACATAAAGGGAAACAAAAATCAGAAAGATAATCAAATAGGCTGCTATGGAATGAGGCGAAATCTTGTCATTAGAGGTACATAAGTAAAGACTGTATAACTACTTGTCTGGAATTTTGAAGGGTATCCTGCAATGTGGAAAGGTTCTTCCTGATGACTTCTATGGATACTTACAAATTTAGAAATCTATAATTATGACGTCACTGACCTGAAAGATCTATGGGGAAATCAGGTTGAAAATTCAGACTAAACCAAATCCTTAGCTTGCTTCAAAATACATTTCATAATGGGCTAATGTGAAGAAAGGTTTTATTAAAAATATTAGCATAATAAATAATATTGTTAATAATAGTAAATGAAGGTAGTATGGCATAATATTTAAAAATGAACTGATAATTCTAAAAATTATATACTAATTGTAGCTCTTTCAGTAATTAGCTGTGTGACCTTGCCATTCAATATCTTTAGAAAACAAAGGTACTAAAGAAGATGGTCTTTAAGTTTTGTTTTTCCAGTTTTAAATCCCATGATTCAGTCTGATGCCAATCTTTGATTTGGCCTTTGGGTTCCAATTTAATGTTGATAGAGAACTTTTGGTTAGAGATGACCAACCTGCTTTTGGAAATGATTTTGAGGACAACTTCTTTCTTAATTCAAAGACAGTCTATGCCAGCAAGGGGCATTTGGGATTTGAACAGTATGGATAAGAGGAAATGTCATCATTGAACTCTCTGTCTCATGCATCTCACAGGTGTGGTCGATAAAATACATACTATTTCAGAAGTGATATGCCCATAACTGAGTAGAAAGGAAGGGAAAACTAATTCAAGTTGCAAAGATAAACTGTGTCTAGATAAAAGTGATATGTGCCATCAGAAAAGTCTGTCGAGGGAAGGTAGGGTGTTACTTTTTGATAATCTCATTTGGAAGACCCCTATAGGGCCAGCTGCCTGGAACTCAATTTACCTGCTTCTAAGGAGTGAGTTAACTCTACTGGGATTAGAATCTGTCACTTTGAGGGCTAGTAATCATTTCACACCTGAGGCCTACATCCATAAGCCAACCAACTTGGCAGTTAAAACTCAGCAGTGTTATAGCTGATGGAAAATAACAACATATAAGGGAAAAAGTTACTCACCTTCTATTTCTCTGTGGGGTCCCTGTTTCACCTATCATTTTTTTAAAAAAAAATCTATGTATTTTGTAAGGTCTATTTGAAAAGTAAATAAAAATATGTAATTTTATTTTTTCTTTATGAAACTTTTGAACACTATCTGAGCATACTGGAATGAAATTCAGAAAAGGATGGAATCGTCTTGGGTGTTATATAAGGGAATCTTAGTTATTGAAAATTTAAAAGATTTTTAAAAAACACAAGGTTTGCTCCCATATAAGATACACTATTTCTTAGCTCTGGCATTTTCTCTAGCATGTTCCCATACCAGGAAAACTGCCCTCCATTGCTTTGTCTACTGATCTCCTTGGCTTCCTTTAAGTCCTAATTAAAATCCCACATCCTAAAAGAAGGCTTCCCTAACCCTCTTTAGGCTAGAGTTTTTCCACTCCTAATTATTTTCTATTTATCATGTAGAGATTTTGTTTTGTTTGTGTTTGTGTGCATGTTTTCCTCCCTCATTAGATTGTAAGCTTCTTGATGGCAATAGTTGTCTTGCTTCTTTTTGAATCCTTAGCACTTAGCTAAGGCATTTAATAAATATTTATTATTAACTGAAACTGAGCCTCCATAGTATGCAGTAGAAGAAGGCTCCAATATCTAGGTATCCCTGGTCTTAGGCAAATTCAATATGTAATTATCAAAATTTATATGAAATGAAGGAATTTGTTCCAAATATTTTTGTAAAACTCATTATTATCTCCTAACTTATATTCATAAAAGATGTATGAATAAAAATTAGGGATAATTATGACCTCCCTTTATTTCATATGAAACTTTATGTTCATATATTGGGCTTGACTAAGGAGCAAGTTAGAACTTTGCTATCATATTAAAAATACTTATAATACTTTAATATTTAAGATAGATTAGGAGTCATTATGATCTTTATGAAAATATTCACAAAAAAGGTTATTTTAACTGAAAGCATGTAAGTAAGATTATATTTACAAACAACTTTCAGGAACATAAAATCAAAGAATGAGATTTTCAGAGCTGGAAGGAACTCTTCAGTCCTTTTTGTGAATAAAGCAAGGCATGTCTAATATTTAACTAAGACTCTCAATTTGTAGTGGTTCTGAGATACATAGGCAGGCAGGCAGGCACAGTTTCTGCTCTGCAAATATTTTAACAGGAATCCCATGATTTAGCAGTAGTTCAGTCAAGGTTCCCTGAATTGATCATTTCCATTTCTAACAATATTTCTGCCTTACTAAAGTTTCATGAGACAAAATCTACATTGGCATGGGACCATTTCAATCAACATAAAACTAAAATGATAACACAGGATACTTGATGCTGAAAAAAATAATCAGAGAATTTCTCATCTGGTCATCTTGCAGAGGGTGAAATTGCAGCAAGGGAACATAATCACATTGAGGATTCAAGTCTCCTGCCTGCCAATCCTGCACTCTTTCCTCTACATCATGTTTTCCTTATTGCCCCAAGTTAAGAACCAAGCCATTGATGCTGATATTTGGGAGATTTCCAGTTGTGCCATGCAAGGGAGATTTAACTAGTCACCTAGACTGGTTTAAAGGGGAAAGTTTCATCTTGCTGATGAAAGCAGTAGTTCTTTAGGCCTTCACATCTTGAAAATATCACATGATTTTGTGATCTATTATATTCCTACTTAACAAAATGTGAATACTCAAACTGTGAAGACATTTTATTAATTAAATTAATTAATTATTTCTTGTCTAGTGTACAAATAACAGCATAACACAACAGGAAGTGCAGGCTTTAATGATTATCCTTTAAAGAAGGTGTAATCAAGGAGCATTATATAATAATAAACCTGCCAATTTGGATAATATTTTAAGTTGACAGAACTCTCCTCATTCAGTCCTTTGAGTTCAGTAGTATATATATTTATTTATTTACTTGTTTTGTCTTGACACAATGAGAAAATTTCTTCTCCCAGTTTTCCCTGTCATTTTAATAAGTCTTGAGTCTGTAAAATTGTTTACCCTTGCCGGAGAGTATTCTGAAACTCATATTGTCTTAGGAACTAAAAGGATAAATAACCTGCTAATTTAGTCAATAGCATCACTTGAACCAAGTTCTTTTGACTCAGTTTATCTTTCTTCTTCATATAAAACTGAACCCTTGATTTCATTCACAAAGGGAATTTGCAGATGAGGAAACTCCTTTTACCAATGCAACTCTTCACCTCTGTCACTAATCACCTTCAGGAGTTGCCAGGAGCACTCAAAAGTTAATTTTTCCAGAATCCTCAAATCAGTTTGAGTCACACCGTTTTGAGGCAACATTTGAATCCATACCATCCTGGCTCCAAGGTCAAGTTTCACTAAGATATGTATAGAAGTATTGAGATCATTATTTTATAAAAGAGGAAATAGTCTTACTGACTTACTCATGATCATAAAGGCAATAATATCTGCTAGATCTGGCTCTTGAATGTAGGTCTCTTGATTCCAGTTCCATCTCTTTCCAATATATCACAATCTGATTTTTCCAATCTTCCAAACTGAACTACTTAGACTATGGCTCCTATAATACATGTAACATAGCATAGATCTCTAGTTCTATTTTTCAAAAATGCTCTTTTAATGATCATAGATTATTTTTTTTTTAGGTTTTTGCAAGGCAAATGGGGTTAAGTGGCTTGCCCAAGGCCACACAGCTAGGTAATTATTAAGTGTCTGAGGCCGGATTTGAACTCAGGTACTCCTGACTCCAGGGCCTGTGCTCTATCCACTGCGCCACCTAGCCACCCCTGATCATAAATTATTACTATACATATTTCAGGGCTCTTACATAAAATTGGTTTGACCATTTTTAATTGAAGTGACTAGTCAACTAATCAGACGATTCATTTCTCAAATGTAGTCAAACTAGTTGTCATTTGCTTGATTTAACTTAGCATTGCTATCATGTTAAACTTACTGTAATTGTGGCTACAGACATAGCCTAGTGTTTGCAGTAACCAATTCTGATTGTCCTGGGCTTTTTCAGGTTTCCAAATTTATTAGAAAATGATTAAGGAAAGATATGATATTTTCTGGCTCTCATCTAGTAACTGAAGAAATATAGAGTGACTTGAGGAATGGTTTTGAAAATTAGGTTGAGAATAGATTCTTAAGAAATGATGAGGGTCAGGATGGTTAGGTGGCACAGTGGATAGAGCACTGACCCTGGAGTCAGGAGTACCTGAGTTCAAATTCAACCTCAGACCCTTAATAATTACCTAGCTGTGTGGCCTTGGGCAAGCCACTTAACCCCATTGACTTCAAAAATCTAAAAAAAATGATGAGGGTCCAAAACAAAATGAAGGGTCAAAGAAATGGTGAAGGCTGAAACAAAGCTTGACTTTCAATGAAGGAAGGTGGCACTAAACAAAAATTGAAGGTTGATTTTTAAAAAAAGAATATTTGGTGATACCATTTTAATGAAACTTTAGTTCAGTTAGTCAACAAGAATTTATTAAGAGCTTACCATGTATCAGGCACTATGCGATGGATGGAGAAATGAAGAGAAAATTGAAAAGAAATTATATTTAATGGATACAACAAGTGTACATATTTTATCAGACTGCCATTAGTCTCCTTGACAAAATTTTAATTATTGACTCTTAGACTTTGAAGTGATTTACTATGGCAAATGTCTCTCTTCCCTCTCTCTCTATGTCTAAAGTGGTCTCTGTCATCTATAATCCTTGATTTTTGAAGTCTCTGAGAAATTGCACAGCTTGGTCCAGCTGTCCCAAAGGAAAAAGGAAGGAAACAAAAAGAAATAGGAAGAGAATGAGAACGGCCCTATTTTTCATCAGATTTAGAAAATATAATCATACAAATGGATACTCCTGTGCCCAAGCATTGGATAATAGGAGAGACAAACAGTTATAGACTATGAACTGAAGGGAACTTGTTTTGTGTGCTAAAAATGGTTAGTCCCATAAACACTGAAAAATAATCTTTGTGAGGAAAGCAGGATTGTGATCCCTGATGCCAAATAAAAGAATTATCTAGAGATAGGAAAGAACTATAATACTATTAACTGAGATACTAGTGTAACCACTTCACAATCCGGTGGGTAGCTTACAGGTGGTAAAAAGAGATGAACTAGTCAAGCAAAATATCAGAGCTGGGGATGGTGCAAATGGTAAGAAGAATCTTTGCCAGAAGCAGGGACATCTGGAGAGTACCTTTAAAAGAAGAATTAGGGTGAAAGAATCATGATACAAAGAGTTATGGAAGAGTCTTGTCTAACTCCAGACTTCCCCTTTGCTAGGGTCTCAATCAAATATCATAACTGTTGAGGGGTATACCGATCCCTGGATAAGTAAGGTAGTTTACTTGAAGATTCCTTTGGCTTCAGTTGTTAGACTTTTCTTTATCCTTCAGTGTATAAATAAACCTTTTTTGTTTTGAAGTCTTCTAAGTTTGAGTATTTATAAGGAAAAGTTTTACCATTAACTTTGAGACACTACTAAATATTTTAATATACTGAAATATTATGTTCTTCCTGGGTGGGGGTAGGAAGAGAGATGTTTTCAAAGTTTATCATACCCTTTATGAGGATATTATATGATTTGATTCAGGGGATATAATATTTCTAAGCCAAGGGCTGCATGACCAAGAAAGGGTGTGAGACACTTTCATAATCATTCTCTCTCTCTCCTGGCATTCTCATTTCTTACTGCCAACCAAATAATATAAGGAAGGTGGTTGGTGGAAGGTACTCCTTGCACTGCTCCAACAACCTGTGAATTTTCCTGGGTTGATAATGGATAGCCTTAGAAAATCCATTTGACTTTTTTTGGGCATGAGTGGAAAGGGAAGAAAGAAGGTTATTAGGGAATTGTTAAAAACAGTTGTAGAAAATAAAACTGCTACTGGCCTTATGAGGAAGAGACTTTGGAATCCTATTTTCAACTATGAAAATCCTTGCAGTTCACAAGTACTTCATTTAAAAACACCCCACCCCACTCTGATGCCCTCTTCTCATTTCTCTATTCATCCACCTTGCATTTAGTCTCCATCTCAAGAAAGTGGCTGAGAATGGGATGTAACTTTCCAAATGGCAGCCTGAAGACATACTGGTTTTGAAGCCAAGGGGTAACAGTTTTTCTCTGCAAACGAAAAACTCCTTTCTCCATCGGTGTTAAGGGAAAATGACATTTTTAAAGGGTAGAATAAATTTGCTCCTGCTTCAGTTGCCCTTTGCAAAGGATTCATGCTTGCTCCCAAGGCAATGTACCCTCTCAATAAGAAGAGAACTCAGCCAGTAATCGCAATGGACATCTTGGATAAACATAAATGAACAGTATCCCTAGTTCCTGCTGTATTTATTCCACACATTCATTAAAAAGAGTTAATTTGACAACTACTTCCTGGAGCCTCAGCACACATTTTCAAGTCTCTCACCCACTTCTATTTTCATACAATTTCTCTTCTTGGTAGCATTACAAATTTAGCTCCCTGGAGCTGGGCTATAAAACCTTAAAAAAAACCAGAAGGAATGGAGAATTTTCCCAAGACTACCCTCAAACGTGTAAAGGTAGTGTTTATTTTCTATTAGGACTACTTCAGCAAAAGCTAGCAATAGCATTACTAGCTCCTGACTTATGGACCAAAATAGGAATGGCCTGAAGATATAAATAGGGTATGGGAAATCCTTGCCTGGAACCTCCACTCCTCTCACTGGTAATGAATGAGTCCCCTAGAATTGTTATTTATTCATTCAAAATTCAAGAAATTAGGTCCTCAAATTTTCCCTTCTTTTACTAGTTTGAGGTGACAAGTTCCCAATAGTCAGAAATATCTATCTTGCTTTGTCCCTCCTTCCAGAACATCTTGGACCTCTCCATACCCTTTTCATACCAGAACCTCTATGTAGACATAGACATCTCACTCATCTCACATGCACACCCACAAAGAAACTAGCAAAATTAGGAAGGTGTTCTCTGAGTCCCTGGGAACTTGAAATATAACAAGAGTGCATTTTCTCACAGAGACAACCTCATTTATAGTAGTTAAGAGAGGCTTAAATAAAATTTTAGTTGAGCACTGTGCTCCTGCTTCTGCACACTAGTTTGGGGGCGGGGTGCATGACCACTATTGTTTCTATGGGATAATCTGGTTTAGATTCTTGATAACCAACTTTCAAATGAACTTTGCAAACTTTGGAAAGCAATTTGTTGCTATATCCATTTAGGACATACATATATATATATATATATATACATACATATATATATATATATATGTATGTATATATACTACACAAATAGAGGACAAGAATAAAATTCTAAAGATCGGGACCCAGAAGCTTAAAATAAGAAGATATCAGGGCGGCTAGGTGGCACAGTGAATAGAGCACTGACCCTGGAGTCAGGAGTACCTGAGTTCAAATCCAACCTTAGACCCTTAATAATTACCTAGCTGTGTGGCCTTGGGTAAGCCACTTAACTCTATTTGCCTTGCAAAAGCCTATAAAAAAATAAGAAGATATTAAGAAATTGCCCAATATGAGGAGGGGAGGGCAAAGATAAGATAGCGTTTAGGAGTTATCTGTGGATAATTAAGAATTTCTGGGCCCTGAATTCTGAAAATGTTTTGACCCAACAGCGCTGCATCTTTTGAACCAAAGCATGGTAAAACTGCAAGTTCTGCTTTGTGTACCCTGATTCTACCCCAAATACTATTACTAAAAGTTTTCCATAGTACTAATCAAAGCCTCCCTAGTTTGGGTAGAGGAAGAGTTGATGGAGGTTGAGAAGTTCTTGAACAGGAAGGGTCAAGAATATTTAAAAGAATGATCTAGAGATAGAGATTCTTGGTTAGAAGGGAATAAAAGGAGGGGAATAAGAATTTTATAGAGTACTTACAATTAGCCAGACTAATGGCTTTACAAATATGATCTCATTCAGTTATTATAAAAACTGAGGGAAGTAGGGACTGTTATTCCTATTTTATAATTGAGGAAACTGAGGCAAAGATAGGTTAAGTGATCTCCCAAAGTCACGAGGCTAGTAAGTATATGTGTGAGGTTGAATTTGAACTCAAGTCTTCTAGATTCCAGGTCCAGTACTCTTTCTACTATGCCATGCAGATAGTGTTATGATTGCCGAAGCCAAAATTCTACAAGTTTAAGAGGAAGTCAGAGAGATAATATGCCTAGCTTTCCAGATTCAATTGTTTGGTACCAGACAAGTAATAGCAACAGAACTTAATGATATTGTCTCAACTTCATTTAATTTTTCTATGGGCATTATTTAATGGCTAGATAAATTCAGAGTCCCATCCTTTTTTTTCTCAAATATATTCTGCTAGTAAGTTCCAAGTTCTCTTCCCACCATGCTGTACTATTGCATTCTATGTTCTCAATGGCAGTGGTTAAGTCCATAAGCATTAACACTTCTCACTTCTTAGAACTACCAGAAAACTACCCCAAATTAAGCAATTATGGTGTGACTGCAGAAGAATATAGTCAGAGTGAGAGGGCAGGAATGGAGTTAAGAAGGGCTCTGTGCCCCTTTGGAAATATTCCTTCCATGTCTGTAACAATTTGGGGGCTGGGTAAAAAAAGCTATATTGATGGGGCAGCTAGGTGGCACAGTGGATAAGGGGAAGCTAGGTGGCACAGTGGATAAAGCACTAGCCCTGGAGTCAGGAGTACCTGGGTTCAAATCCGGTCTCAGACACTTAATAATTACCTAGCTGTGTGGCCTTGGGCAAGCCACTTAACCCCATTTGCCTTGCAAAAAACCTAAAAAAAATATAAAGTTGAGAAAAGCCATATTGAGAGTGTGAAGTAGAAAAGGAGGAAATGACTGAACTATTTTAATTTAATATTGTATTTCACATTAGACACATTTTTTGCAGGGTACCTCAAATTTAGAGAGCATCTTTATTTCAAAACACTGTAACTCCATACAGCAGATTTAATTTATTCTCACAAATTCCCAACAAGTTAGGATAGGATAAAACAATTTCTATACTTATGATGAAGCAGCTTTATAAATGAAGCAACTTTGGGATATTAAGAGGGAGTAACTTTCCCAAAGTCACATGGCTAATATGCAAAACGTCTTGCATTAAAACAAACTTTCACCTTTCTTGATATGGATAGGCATCATTTCTTTAAGTTACCTTAATAACTACAATTCAATATGAATTACCAAACACAATTATATTGCTGATTAAGGGAAATCCTGGGGAAAAACAGAAAAAATGTGAAATTTGTCTTTGATGCCTACAAGTGACTCTTTTCTAAGTCCTTTGCCTTACTCTGTGGCACCTTGTGCCTTATGTCCCCATGATGTTTCTGCCCTCCCTTCCATAAAAAAGGGGATTTGATGATAATCACTTAAAATTTTCTATTAATTTAATGTATCTTACTTTGTGGAACCAAAAGGCTTTGTTCCTTGTAAAAGGTATTTTAAGCATCAGTAGCACTTGGGAGTGATATTTTTATGTCTCTTTATGGGTCTTTAAATTCACATCACATAGGTGGCCATTCATTCTAACTATGTTTAATGCTGATCCAGCTACTGACATAACTCTTAATTATCTTTGTTTTTTCTTCTTTGGAAGATCCCTTATCTAATTTATCTGGGCAGTCTCCTGCAAAATCTGGCTCAAAAATGATATAACTTGTTTGAATACCAAATTACCAAAAATCTAAACTTTTGTCATCATAAAAAAGCATCCAGAGTTTTTCCCCTTTGTTATAAGGCCAACTAAAACATACAGCATCAGACACATATCATTTTGGAGAAATGAGACTGGAAATAAAAAAAAAACTGGTAGCAATACTTGATGTCCCAATCTTCAGAAATCCACATATGAGGCACTTATCTAGTATTATCTATAATGCTATTTGGGGACTTCCTTCTAAGCTAACAGGTCAGCAACATTTTTTTAAAACTAATACCTGCTTCAGAATTACCTCAGAACTAAATGACTAAGAAACACACAAAGAAGTTGTTTTGATCTAGTCTGCAGTGAATTTAAGCTACTTGGGAAGTTCAGCATTTGATGCCTTATTTCCAATTTTTGTGTAAGCCTTCCTATAGCACTGAAGGATACCTTACAAAGACAGAAATGCAAACTTGTCAGTCCATTTCTAAGTGAGTCAGCATCTACTACTGCAATTAGAAAATTATTAAAAGTCCTTTTAGCCATGGCTCTGAATGAGCAGCTGTTTTGTATTAAATTGTATAAATTTAAAGAAGCAGCACTATCTAACTTTTATAGTATTTAGAGGGAACAGTGGAGCATTCTTTGTTATTTTGGGTAAGAATCCTTTATTTCAGAGGCCAGTGGAGAAAAGGTACCAGTAAATTAAGATGTTAAAAAAAGTTCTTGAAGTGTCTCTGCCCTAATGAGAAGATATAGTTGATTGTGGCATGAGCATCATCACTTGGGAGGTTTGATCTAGCAGACTTCTATTCAGGGTACCACTTTTGCATTTGCTAAACTTTCGTGAATTCACCAATATCATCTAAACATAAGAAAGTCAGAAGAATTATAAATGCCCTTAGAAGAACTGTTCTACTACATGTCTTTTCCACCAATCCAAGGAATACCAACTAAGGTTCAAATCTAGCATTCTGAGAGATTTAGGAATGCTACTCTTTCTAAGTAGCTAGCTTTACTTATTAAGTTCTATCTCTTTAGTTGGGGGGGGACTTCTCATAATATAATTAAATGGCTAAGAATTATTTTTTAGGTTTTTGCAAGGCAATGGAGTTAAGTGGCTTGCCCAAAGCCACACAGCTAGGTAATTATTAAGTGTCTGAGGTCGAATTTGAACCCAGGTACTCCTGGCTCCAGGGCCAGTGCTCTATCCACTGTGCCACCTAGCCGCCCCAATAAGAAATATTTTGACCATAAGTTGTTGTCTTGCCTTGCCATGTGTACTAACCTAGAATTCCATAACTTTTTATTTCAAGTATTTATAATTTTATTGGTATGACAGATTAGATATAGGGAAATTTCTTTGGAGTTAGGATAAATATTAAATATATATATATAAAACATATATTTTATGTATATTTGTGTATATGTATAAATATATGTGTATGTGTATATATCTATATGAGCACGTTTGTTAAGTACCTTCTATGTACCAGCAACTCTACTCAAAAAGACCTACATTCAAATTCTATCTCTAACACATACTACCTGAGACCCCAGATAATCACTTAGTCCCTCAATGTTCTAGGTAACTCTATAAGATTATAAGTTGAAGAGATAGAGTTTCATCACCAGAGAGTCCTCAAATCAGGAAAATTACAGGTCTAGTCCTTAGCTCTACTTTCCTAAACTGACAAAAGATCAGAAGTCTTCTATGACTCACTAAATATTAATGAGTTTCTGTGACTGAAAAAAAATCATGATCTTGTGACAAATCTTTTGTTGATGAAACTTTTAAAACTTATCTAGGCTGATTTTTATATGACATTTTCAAAACCAGCATCACCTCTACAGAAAATTAGACTGTGGGGCAATGAAAAAAATGATAAAGTAAAAATATTCTCTCACTAGCTATTATAATGGTTTAATAATAGATGAAATGGTCTATGATAATAAATGAGACAATAAAGACTACTGCCCTGTAATTCTTTGATAAACAAAATCTTTGTCATTGCTTCCTAATTTATAGTTACTCCCTGATAGCCATGTAATTCATCTTTTTTGGTGGTTCTCTGTATCATCAAACTAACCCTTTTGTTATTAGAAGAAGCTTTAGTTCTAACACCTCTTAATTTATTCAATTATTTTTTTTCACTAGTAAAAAGAACTAGGTTATCATTACTTTCTTCTTGTCTAAAGATGAACTTAAACCTACTTTAGGAAAGAAAAAATGAGGATTTACTTTAATACCTATGTTTTGTTTTCCCAACACTAAATTCCATGGCAATAAATGAAGAAGTCAGGGAAATGACAAACATGTCCCACTATCCACATGTTTTCTTGATTCTGATAGAAATGTCCATTTTTCCATCTTGATGTTTGAGAGTTATGTTTATAGAGAATACATGTAGATATGGATAGAAGGAATGAACTTGGTTTTCTTTGAGTTTTTCTCTCAATAAAATGACTTATTGCAATAGCTCCTCCTTTACAATAATAGCTTAGTTTAACAATAATAGCTTAATTTAAATTAAGAACCCCAACCAACACAACTTCTTTGATCATTGTATTGTTAACTCCTTCAAAATACCCATTGGCTTCTATAAATGCAGACTGACAGAAAATAATATTAACTGGATAGCATTATTTTCAGTTTATATATTTATATAGCTCACAAGTTCCATGATATTTTAAAATTTTGAATGATGGATTAATTCTTATTTATAATTAAATTGTTTCTTATGTTTTAGAATGTTAGGATTTCTTGGCTAATTTTATTTTCTTCTTCTAGATTTCCAGATTTAGGGACATCTAGGTGGCGCAGGGATAGAGCATTGGCCCTGGAGTCAGGAGGACCTGAGTTCAAATTTGACCTCAGACATATAATAATTACCTAGTTGTGTGACCTTGGGCAAATCACTTAAACATCTTGCAAAAAAATAGATTTCTCGATTTTCTTCTTGTTTGGAAGATTAGAAATCATTTACTGGTGCAACAAAACAGATAAAAAACACAGTGGGGGGCGGCTAGGTGACATAGTGGATAGAGCACCGGCCCTGTAATCAGGAGTTCAAATCCAGCCTCAGACACTTAATAATTACCTAGCTGTGTGGCCTTGGGCAAGTCACTTAACCCCATTGCCTTGCAAAAACCTAAAATAAAACCACAGTGGAAACTTATGAGGAAGCATTTTGTTAGCATCATTGGGACCTGAAATTAAATATTCCCAGGTCCCATAATTTATATGAATCTAGAGGATCACTAAATCAAGCACATAGAGATCTACACCATAAAAAAGGATGTATCATTTTGTTACTACTTGAATATGGGCAATGCACAAAAATTCATTTTTTGATTAAATTTTTTTATAGTTTAGTCATGGAAACATTGCTATAATGCTCTCTCTTCTCATCGCTATCTCCTGTCTTCCCTAAAATTTCATGTTCAGCAAAACCCTTGGCTGTATCTTGTTTGAACCTTTTTTTTTCATGATAGACTGAGAACAAGTGCTTTTTTTGTCTTTCTTTGTATTCCCAGTACTTAATACAGTGCTTGGCAAACTGCAGACACTTGACTTGAATTATCAGCAGATAAATAAATCTTGTATTACATTTCGTATATTCAAAGAATTGTATTTTGTATTTTTTGCTCACAAATCCTACTTGCCCACTGAATTGCCAATTTTACATTTAGAAGAAGATTATTATATTACAGCTCCTAGGTGGGGGATAGTCAGTATTTAATGTAACAAATATTCTATAAAAGAACCTCCAACTCGTGTGTACTCATAGTCATTTTGAAGAACTATTGTGAGCATGACTTCCATTTCAATGGATCAGAATGGTCCAAAATGAAGAAAGTTCTCCTTCTACACTGAAACACACTCCAAAGATCTTTTTGACCAAAAACAGTCATAAATACTATACTGATAGTTTGGAGAAATCTCTGAATTAAGAATCAAATAAGATTCTGAAAAGGAAAACATAGTTGGTCAGCCTGCTTATTGGCTTTTTGTAGCAATGTCTAAATGAGTTGGCCTCATATATTTCAAATATTTGAAACAGTGAATTGTCAATCTGGGAATCTAGAGGATTTTCTGTAAATAGAACTTATGACTCACTATGTTGTTGCAAAAGAGGAATTATAGTGATTAGTATTAACCAGATAAAAATTTACTCTCCCCAGGTAAACCTAGGGACATTGTCTACCAAAGGCAGTAGTAAGGCACATATTATTTCTTCACACACCTGAAAGTCTTATTTTCTAGTTCAAATAAACGCTGTTGAATGACTGGCTGTATGGTCTAGAAATCTAAGGAAGGGATTACAGTAGTTAATAACTAATATAGTTTGGTCCTTCTACTTAGGAGAACACTTAGGAGTGTTTTTTAGTGTCTACATTTTCCACCCTGCTCCATGGGAACACTATTCATACTTAGCAATATATTTGCTTCATGGGAAAGTTGTATGGAAAAATAAATGAAATTATAATAGGCATTGATTTATTTTCTATTTGCTACCACAAAGCCTGACAAAGCTTTGAAGAGTTATTGTTTGGTTAGTGGGTGGATTATTTGTGTACTTTTCTGTCTTATTTAAGCTTATAAAACACACTCAGTTTTCAAAAATATAAAGAAATTTAAATTTACTAGAATTTATATCTGGATATGATGGTGGCTGTGGGGTCCTACTGTACCAACTGCTTTAAAAGAGCCAGAGTGCTTCACTCTTAAGAGAACTTGAATCTATTATGTAGAAATGAACATAAAAAATGAATGCACTCTGGAAATAATCAATGACTCTTCCCTGAACATGCCCAGAATCTCATTTTATTTTTTAAAATTAAAAATACCTCTACATTTTTAAACCCATAAACAGACTTGCCACATAACAGTAATCTATTTATATGCTTAATTTAAGATTCAGATTGATCTACTTTTGAACTTTTCAGAGGAAAAAATGAATTTTATAATATTTAAAATTTAAAAACATTTCAATACTATTAGGGAATAACTATGAGACAGTGGGTGAGGAACCATTAGGAATACAATTGACAAAACCCTTAGAAGGTCAAACTCTTCTTCCCCCTTAATCTTTACATAGACCCAAGTAAAGACATGCTCACTTTCCTCTACCATGAATATAAAACAAACTTGGCTTACATTAAAGGTCAATTATCCATATTAAAAAGAAAGATTTCTCTAAATGACCAATGCCTTCTATAATTTCTCTAGATCGCTCTCTAGCCTCTTCTCCTACAATTTCAGAGTTGAAGTAATAATTTATTTGGGAGTATCATGTAAGTATTGTAAGCTTTTCAGATAGTACTATAAAGAAGAAAATTTTATTTTACTACCTACTATTCTTTTACTTGTATCTATAATAAAATTTTATTGTCTACAAAGAAACCTCTTTTCTTGAGATACTCAAAGAACAGTTTATGAAAGAGTGTAGGCAGGAATATGAGTTTGTTTCCATTTTTCAGGTGTAAATATGAAGTTCATATATGAGAATTAATTTAGCTAGGATTATATAGATAATTGGTGGTTAAATCACAGAATATTATAGAAAAGAAAGAGACCATAGACATAATTCTATTCCTATTTCATTTTTGCAGGTGACCAGCCTAAAACCCAGAGAGGATCAATAAGTTGTCCAAGTTGTAAAGCTAGTTAGTGGGAGAGCAGAGTCTAATACCTGTCTCCTCTGATTTCAATATTAGGACCAGCACTTGTGTTGAACTGAGAGTAGCAGCTGGTTCAGCACCAAGGCAGTGGACAGTGCCAAGACTGCAGTCAGTTATACTGGTATAGTCAAAAGTTGGCAGCAGAACCTAGATTAAGTAGTTTTAATTGTGGTGAATCACTCTTGTTCCTTTTTTTATATTCTGGATTATTCACAGATTGAGAATAAAGTTCAAGTGAGTCTCTAGGACATGAATTAACTGAATTTTATGAGAAGAAACTTCTCTGATAGCAATTTTTTGTGTTCCTTTGTCAGTGTGCTGTCTTGAAAGCAGATGGGTGACAGTATGTCATCTTTATGTTTCTTTCCTGGGTATTTGAAATCCTGTGGCTAAACTTGTCACTATCCTTCCATTTGAGAGGCCATAGCAACATCCATACATGCATTTCTCTTACAATGCATGTTTTCAGATATCACAGCAAGGATATTTTCAGAGCACATTACTTTTTTTTTAAGAAATCAGAATGTTTCTCTAGATTAATGTACCACAATTAGCAGGTTTCTGAGGGTGCTTATTTTAGTGATATTACCACCTTGAAATCTAGAAACTTCCCTGATCTATTTTAATTCTGATATTTATTATCTGTGACATCATAGATCAATCACTTGCCTTATCTGAGGCCCAGTTTTCTCAAACATATAATGAGGATAATAATGCAATATTTATATAGATTTTTGTAAAGAAAATGCTTTGTAAATCTGAAAGCATTATATAAATGGTACTATCATTACTTCTGCAGATGTCGAAAATAAAATAATGCAACTTGGCTGATGAAATGACTGAGATCAATGAGGGACCTTATTTCTGGTTTTTATTTTAGTTATTTTTCCTCAGCTCCCCTTATCACCCTTCCTTTTTATTTTCTCTCTTTTTATTCAGTTCCTTCCCCTCCATATTTTCTTCCTTTTTATTACACTTTTCTTTCTCCTTTTTTTAAAATTTTTTGTGGCAGATGGGATTTGTGAGCAAAGGAAATGATAAAAGTGTTCAGAATGGAGCAAAGTATACTATTTATTTACTTTTGCTTTTCTTTCCCTGACTCCAATCCTGAATTAGTGTACTCAGTAAACAGTTAATGAATGGTGATTGATTGATGATTTTTTTATTAGAACTTCTAATTCCATTGTACTAGTGAACTCCCAGTTAAAACACTTCTCATACACATAAAAATCAGTAACTCACCAGGGACTTACAGTCTTAGAGGATTGATTGAGGCAGGGGGTGGGTAGGACAGTTAAGTGATCTGTCTATGATTACACAGATCATATCATTCAGAAGTAAGATTTAATACTAGATCTTTTTGATTCAAAGACTACTCCTCCTTTTGTGTCTGATGAACATAAGTTAGATTAATCAGGAAATTATGGCTCAATAAATATGGTGTTGAATACCTAAATAAAATGTTTGGATCTTTTTTCTCTAGGTCTTGAGTAAAAAAGTTAAAATTAAATATACAATATAAATGATTAAGTACAATTTGGCCTAGACACTAATCCATTTTTGTAAAAGAGGAATTGAGCCCAAATACATTTTAAAATTATCCATTCCTTCAGTATGTGAATTCTTGAACATTCTTACACTGTTGTATGCCCATTGTGGGTGTTCTAAATAAAACTTTTTGACTGACAATGATTTCTCAGGAACCTTCATATCCCTTTTCAAATATAACCAGGCACCAAATTTGATTTCTGGAACTTCAAAGAAACTAAGAGGCAGGTCTTGCTAAGAAAGCTGAGGTTAATAGGTAAATTTTGTCATAAATTAATGACCTGCCATGTCACAGAGCTAGTAATAATGATTTTCTGCATTAGAAGAAGGTGGTGGGGGCAGGATGAAGGTAGAGGAAATGAGGCTCTCCACATATTTCTCCATGTTGGGGGTTAGCAACAAGAAATTCCTCTGGTTGTAAATATTGATTTTCTTTAACCTTCTGCAAATAAGTAAACATACTATATTTCACTGCTTAAAAAAGAAAAAATAGTAAAAAAAATAACCTATTCATTTCCTTGAATGATTCTGGACATTTTAAAAGGATTCAAATTCAACTGCTAATGATAGCTATTGTTTGTAATTACATAAGAGACCTAGTCATGTGGGATGTAAGGAAAGGATACCTAACACAGAATAGATCCCCATAAGGACAGACATTTGACTGTATTTCTGAGAAATAAAATTGATATTCTCCAAGTTCAGTTTTCCTTGTTCCACTGAATCTCCTTTTCAAATAGATGCCAAATAGTTAATCCTGTAGCAGTAAATTCAAACAAACATTAAGAATTTGTATAGTTAACCTCCATTTCAAAGCAGACATGAGCAAGTGATTTTTTCCCCTCATCTTTACCTAGTCAGATCACAATGGGAATCATCTATTCTACAAATAAAACTCTTTTGTTTCTTACTACCAAAGAGAAATAGGGATTGGACATCTGATTACTCTCTTTACGGATAACATGACCTTATGAGGTGATGTTGACCCACCAGATCTAATATATTAAGACTTCCTTATGTGCCCTTGATTCCAGATTGACCCTCTTCTTTACAAAGTTAAATATGAATATTAAGAGCTGTATACAAACAAGTATTTGATTACTCTGATGTTTGAACCTCCTTCCACCCTCCAAAGAGAAGTGTGCTAATCACAGCTATGACTTAATAGTAACGTGGTTGGGAAACACAGATTTCCAATGTAGACTACATAGTGATTGGAGGAATTAAGTAAGCCCATATCAACACTGGTAAGCAGGTATTATATCTTCAAGTATGGGCCAATTCTTGTTTTAAGCACTTGTTTTCTCAGTTTTAATAGTCTGGGGGGAAAAAAAGAATATTCCCACTTTATTACTTTAAAAATATCTAGCTTTCACAATTCAGGTAAACAAGTTCATCTTTTAAAGAAATAGATACAGAATATGTTGAGATATATTGGTCCTTGTCTGTGTAATTGAAATTAAAATTTTGATACTAGTACTGAAGGATTTAAAATAGGGCAATGGCAGTATTTAGTGGGGTCTGTGTTAGTTGAGTCATCTAACCACAATATCTGAGGCTCTTCATGGACTACAGGGAAAAAAAAATCTTATAGCATAGAGAAAGTCCAGTATCTTAAAGCCTAAATATATGAATCCATGTTAGAGAGCAATTATTCATATTGCTAAATAATTCACATAATTCCCTTTTAAAATGTTGAGTTTTCCCAGTGAATTTAAATTGTTTATTTTTTTTTTTGTAAGACAGAAAAGTAACTGATAAAATTAGAGGCAGGTAGGACAGAGACACTTAAAAGTGTTAGCAGTCATTGATGACTTAAGAATAAATAGAAATCAAGGATTGCAAAGTGATCCTTCAATCTTAAGTTGAGAACACAGAACTTGATTTTCAAACACACTTTTAAAGACATATCTATTGTGTAAAGTGAGTTCCGCTTATAGTTTCCTTTGCTTGTTTTGAGTGTATATATGTATAATATATGTATATGTATTATAGGTGTGTATATATATATATACATATATATATATATGTATATATATATATACATGTTCAAATATATACACCTAGGTTTTTTCCTTGTCAGCTATGAATCTTAAGAGTTATTTTCTCCTCTAGGCTTTTTCTCAGCTGAAAAGAAAGGGTTACTAAAACTTGAACTTCCTGACAAAATTATTCACTGGTAAGCATCCCCAGCTACCTCTTCCTCATGCCCCTGTGGGCAAAATCATCCCAAATATGACTAGTTTGAATCTGCAGTGTTCTGCTGATTGTAAAGGTAAAAAGGGGACAAGGCATTCCAAATATCTATTAGTGTACTCTGGGGTTAGGAGTGCTGCAATAACACAGAAATTGATTTCCTTCTCTGTTACAAATTGCAAATGGAGATATCCTGACATGCAAAGGGAGGCCTATGAATAGGGAGTACAAGAGAAATATTCACAGTTGAAGAGATAGGTTAGTGTGAACTGGCAAAAGAGAGTTGGTGGGGGCAGAGAAAAATCCATCCAAAGGAATATCCCTCTGACTAATGCAGCAGAGTTTATTTTTGAATGAAAGCAATGTGGGCTTAAATTAAATGTCAAATATAATTTAGCATTAAGGCTTGAAGTGGCTGATGGTGTTCGTGGAAAAACTGACAGCTCTTCTGAGTGGTTAATTGCTACCCCCTCCCCCATCCAATCCCCTTATAAAAAGATCTACTTTCCATAGGTAAGTCTTCAATCTACTCCAATGAAGAAGTCTTTTTTAAAAGATGAAAACTAGATGGCTTTGCTGGAAACAGATAGGGTCACTGCATCAAAGTTGTTCTTTTAAATGATGGCTTAATTGAACATAGCCTCACCTACTTAGTTGGCTTTTACTCAATATCTACTCCAAGGGTCCTTGAAGTAGCAGATGAACTAGAATGAGTCTGAATGGAAAGTTGCAATGGAATGTGAGACAAAGAAAAATGGGACATCTCTGAGTGTAAGAAAGAACTCTAAAGAGCATGCTTCTCTAGGAGGAAGGATGGGGGACAGAAAAAGTAAAGAGAAAAGGAAAGGGAGATGGAAGAAGGAAAAATAGGAGGAAGCAAAGAAAAGGGGAGAGGAGAGGGGTCTAAAGAAGAGAGAAGAGGATTATATGCCTCCCTGCATTTCCTGATGTGGACTCAGCTTTAGAACAAACATACAGAGGAAACTTGTTCTCATGGGATTTTACAGCCAAGCAAGCTAGAAATCATGTTAGAAAGCCCAGTCTTGTGAGATTTCCAATCCAATTTCCAGACCAAGGAGGTATAGATATGTTCAGATAAACATCAGCTTTCAGGCTACAAGCTTTTGGATGTTTCCTCAAACCTTTTAGACTCATCTACCACTAATATCCATTAAAACATTATTTCCAGTTTTTCTCCTTCCACATAAATCCTGTTTTAGCTATTCTCAATAAATTAGAACTGGATATCAAAATGGCCATTGTTGTGTGAACAGATGCTGGATAATAGAGGGAGGAAAAAAATGTACACTGGTCACAACAAAGCATCTGTTATTTGCTTTGTGACTTGGGTCAGTCACTTTACTTTTGTGGGTCTCAGTTTCCTTGTCTATAAAATTTTTAGACTAGAAAACCCAGTTCATATTTATGTAGCAGTTTAAAGTTTATAAATCACTTTCCTCACAATAATCCTGTGAATAAGGGAAAATGAGTACATTTTTTTCCCTTTTACTATGAGGAAACTGAGACTCATATATTTGTCCATTGTGACATAACTAAGCTTCAGAGTTAAGCATTAAAGTAGGATCTCTACCTTCTTTCCACTCTTTCCATATGCCACAAAGACTTCTACAGTCCCTTTTATTATTTATTAAACAGTTTTGTGGGAGGCAGAGGTTCACTGGTATGCAGAATTCACTTGATCACATAACTTGTTCATGAATGGTACTTGTGCCCAGGCTGCAAAGTAACTGTCCACTGTATGTATGTGTGTGTGTGTGCATGTACATGTGTTGTATGTGTGTGTGAGAGAGAGAGAGCATATTTACAGTCCCCTCCTCTGGCTGCTTCCTCATGAGAGTTGGGACACCAGCATAACAATGTGACTCACTTAGAAAGATCCTGATACCAAGGAAGTGGAGAACTATGATGATCAAGAGACCTGCCACAAATCTCAGTCTGATAAATCTTACACAGAATCATTCAGTTTTGAAAGAATCGGGAGGAACTTACACAAGTATATTACATTGTTCCTTCCTGACTAAAAGTGAGTGGTTAGAAACATTTTCTAGGGTGATGAATTCCCTGCAGTTGATAGCCATCCCCACATATTACCACTTTCTTTTTGTGCTAAAATCTTCTACCTGTGATATTCTCTGTCCTTTGATCTTCCCTTATTTTCTAAACTGATACCACCAACACTCTTATTAGCTATTATCACTTTTATGCTGTTGATTGTAGGCACTAGAAATAGAAAATCTTAGCCTTACCAGTCAAGGGAGAATGGGAAATGAGGGTTGTGTCAGTGTTGAGGACAATCCTATTATAGAAGCAGCCATGCTGAGAAAGGAGAGGCCATTCCCCAGTGAATCCTAAGAAGTAAATGCACTTTAGGATCAGAGAGAATTTTAGGACCAGACTTTGATGGCAGAAACTCATTTCATTCCCCTATGTTGTCAAGGCCCCTGGGACCATGCTAATATATCTCTATTGTCTACCAAAATCCATTCTATTGGTGGATGCAGGTAGAGTTCAGGAGAACTGGGAGTAAATGACCTAGCCAACCCTTATATAACAATGGAAGTTATGCAAGTGAATAGGAGATAAGTTTTATTCTTCTGAGAAAGTATGACATAATAAGCTTAGCATAAATGCAAGCTTTAGGCAGCCAAAGTATAACATCAAGTGGAAACTTGGCTTATTTTGGGGGGAAGGGGTCCCTATAGACAACCAATCAGAATCATTCAGGGAAATGAACAAAAGACTCATAAAATCTCACATCTATATAGGATCTTAGAGATCTTCTTCCCCAATACCCCTCATCAACTCAAGTCAATAAGTGTTTAGTAAAATCGTGCCAGACACTTTGCTAAGTATTGGTGTATAAGTAAGAAGAAAGACAAAGATGAAGATACTAAACAGAGAAGCTAAATGACTTGCCCAAGTTACAGAACTAATCTGAAGAAGCAAATGTCTTCTGATTTCCAGGACAGTGCTCTTCTCATTATGTTATGTTGTTTCCATATAATATAAATGGGGTAATGATTGGATAAAGATATTAACTTAATAGTATAGGGGATTCCCAGGTAAGGAAACTATCTCTATCAATTCAGATTGACACCACTTTTACAATTTATCATCATAGGTGCCTAAAGGAGTGAGATGCTAAATGACTTGCCCAAGGGTATATAGCCAATGTCTATCAGAGATAGAACTTGAACCCAGGTTTTCTTGGTTCCAAAGCCAGTCTCCAGCCACTCTGGTCCACTACTACTCATTAAATGTTGACCAAATTCACTGAATAGTCATATCTTTTCTGAATTATCATATTTAGTTGTTGTTATTCCATCATTCAGTTATGCCCAACTCTTAGTGAACTCATGGACTATACCATCTACATGGCTTTCTTGGCAAGGGTACTGAAGTTGTTCACCATTTCTTTATTCAGTGAATTAAGGTCATCAGAGGGTAAGTGACTTGCCATGGTCACACACGGTCACACAGTTAGTGACTGAGGTCAGATGTGAATTCAGATCTACCTGAATTCAGACCCAGTGCTCTATCCACTGAATCATCTAGCTGCCTCCTTTCCCTTTAATTACTGAGTATGTTAATTAAGTTCAAGCTAAATATAAACATTCAATTAGGGGAAATATTAAAAAGTATAAACCCTAATTTTTCTATTTTCTATGTCATCATGTTTTTGTATTATTAAAGAAAAAAAAAACAAACTGAAACTAGATTTGTTGTTTTGTGAAGGATGCAAGCTCCTTGAGAAAAGCGACTAGTTAATTTTTTTTTGGAACCATGGGCCTTGAACAGAATACAAGAGAAGAGTTTTGGGGATGGATGACCTTACAGGTTGTCCAGTTGAACCCCTTTGTTTTATAGTTTAAGAAAATGAAGCTTATAGACAGGGAGTTAGTAAGTAGGAGAGTTGGGATTCAAAATGGGATCATCTGATTTCAAATTTAGACTTTTTTTTGTTATTCTACATTGCTTCCCAGCAAAAATTGAATTTTCTAGAAGAAAGAATTGAAATTTGCAAGGATTCTTTGAATTTTATAAACTTTTTTATAACTAAAGGAAATATTACAATTCTGGATTATGAAATTTGCCAAAGATTTAAATTAGCTGAATAATTATTTATAAGATGGTACTTTGACAAGTTTTGAGGAAACCAGAAGAACTATAATTCAAAACATTCATTTCTCATGATTTTTTATTACTTTTGTAATAATTACCTAGTGTCATATTTAGAGACTACCTTTCTCTGCAGAGCTAATCAAGCCTCAGAAGATTTATATCTTTACAACTTTGTATCTTTTGGGGAGAATTTAAAAGCAGAATTAGTACCATTTGTTGTTCCCACTTGACTAGTGAAATGTTGATGCATTTTCAGATTTGTCATTGGGTACTTTTTGGCTTTGTGTATCCTAGATCAAAATATTTCATAAATTCTGGGCTAAGTGATGTGATATATAAGTAACATATATAGCTATCTTTTGGTTTTGCTTATTAATTATTAATAATGTCTCCACACAAATATTTTAATGTATATTTAAAATTTAATATTTCTGTAATGAAAAAGTTGTATGAAAAGTCAAAAAGAAAATATTTCCTTTTTAAAATTCCTATAAACCTTTAAAATCTCCAAATTATAGAAAATTTGCATAAGTAGAATCAGCTAGGATGATATCTCAGGCAGCTGTACCTGAAGTTTTAAAGAGAAAATTTTCAAGCATGTGTAAAAGACCTTTTAAAAATAAGAGTGATTCTAGAAAAATAAATACAGGTCAGGCACATACATGTAATTCCCACTAACTTGTTGGATTGTTTCAGTTTGGATTTTTTGTTGTCATTGACTGCTTGTCCACACTGTGGGACTTAAATAGTGAACCTCCCAGCGTGGGAGGAGAGTAAATGGCATCAGAATGCTCAAGGAGAGGTGAACTGGCCCTGGTTGGAGTTTTGGTGAAAGTTTTGGTACTGGCTAGCAATGGGCTGTGTCTGTGACTGTTGTTCTTTTAACCTGAGTTTGAATTGGACACCCAGTCCCAAAGAAAAAAGACAGAATTAAATAGTCAAGTAATACCTTCAAGCATGAATATTCCAGTTGGAAAAAAAGAAGCATCTAACTTGAGGCAAAACAAGATAATTTACTACTGATTAAGAAAAAAAGAACATTTCCATGAATGTTGGCATTGCCATTTCTACAAGGTCTTTGTGAATATATTCCAAATCAAAAGAACTAGAATGGCATATCAGTCAAAGATAGGGTACAAATATGCAAGACATCAAGGTGGATCTTTAGAATAACATCCCTGACTAAAAGTATTCAAAGAAATATCAAGTATACTTTCATTTCAAGAAGATCTTTGACAAAGTTTCTCAGAATTCTTGTTAAAAATATGTAGAGATACAGAATGGGTGATAATATAGTTGGATTTATTTGGAAATGATTAAATGTCTTTATACAGAGAGGGGTGATCAATTAATCTGAACACATATATAACATCAATGGATTGCCCAGACTTATCCTTGGTGCTGTTCTGTTAAAAAAGATTTCTTGTAGTCTCTGGTTGAATTTTTATAAAATCTACAGGTGACAATATTTTGAGAGAGATGGATAGTTACAAGATGGCAATTTGTTGAGTATATTGAAATGGAGATTCTCTTGTAGGTGTGAATTTAACTAAGTAGTTGAAATCCCTTTCAACCATAAAATTATATTATTCTAAATGCAAGACAAAACATTCACATCTTAGGAAAGACATTGATAAATTGTAGATCATCCCAAGAAATCATGGGATGAAGTATTTATTTTAACTGATCTAGAAAAGAATGGTTGCTTTATTGAATGAAGGCTGTGTAAGGTAGTGCTGATCATACAAGTAAACAAGGATATATTCTCCTTATGCCCCCAAAAGATTCCACATGAGGAGAAGCCAATTTTACTATAAGCAAGAATTCCCTAATAAATGGAACTGTGCTGAAGTGAAATGGGATATCTCATTACATACTGAGTTACCCATCCCTAAGAAACTGTAATATAAGGTTAATAATCTTCTGTTCAGGATGTTTGAGAAAGGATTCATGTCTGCACAGGACTGGTATTAAATGAACTTGTAAAGGCTTTTCCCTCCATTTTTAAGATTCCCAGATTGCATTATTCTAACTATGAGTCATAAATGATGGAGTTTTTCATTTACCAAAATAGACTGAGGTATACTCTACATCTGAAACCCCTGTGATATCTAAAATATTTACCACTTATTTGACACTTAAACTGACTTCCATTATCCCTTTCCACTTGTTTACATATGTACATTGTCCCTTCAACTGAACTATCCACTCCTGAAGGGCAGGTTCTGAGTGTACTCTTCATTCTTCTTCCTTTCATCTCATGCTTAGAACCTAACATATTAGCCTATTCATAGCAGACATCTGATGAACATTTTGTTGATTGACTGAATGTGTTATTGAAGATAACTAGAAAAGAGATTAATTTAACATGATCAAAAGGTAAATTTGTTCTGGAGCATTACTCTAATTAATGGGGTAAATTTGGCCCTCAGTTATGAGCCAATTCCAACTGACTTCAGAGACAGTAGTATAGAAACAACTGAGGACAAAATCCAGCCAAATTTGCCCAAAGCAATGGGAAGATTAATGATATTGGCAGAATGATGGATGGCATTACCCTGAGAATGAGATACAGTACCTAACATTTCCCATTTCCCAGTGGATTAAGTAACATAGTTATTCATGCACAATGATTTTTTTTTTAGTATAGCCATGGCTGATTTAATATGGACCACAAACATGAAGGAATATGCAAAAATATGACTAAAATATAGATGCCTTTTCTGTATGATGGCAAATATTTTGTTGTTTGCAAAAATCTTCAAAATCAACAGAAATGATCAACTTTCATCTGTATGTTCAAAAGTATTTAGATATGAATATAAATCGTCATTTCCTATATTTATAAACTAGTATAATTTTTTGGCTTTATAAAGATATAATTGTATTTGACATCACATAATTTTGGCCAAGCTCACAGTTCTAAATTAAGAAAACTGAAAATAGACTTTAGGAAATGTATGTAAGCTCCTTGAGGGCAGGGACTGTTTTTGTTTGTTTAGTTGTATCAGCAGCACCTAGCATATAATCTTTCACATAGTAAATGCTTAGCAAATTCTTGTTGAATTTGATTGAGTTGAATTGTAAATCCATGGACTCAGTTACTATGAAGTGGAACAAAGTTTGTGGAGAAGGGCCTTGACGTCCTTTTTTCCCATTACCAACATCACTGTTAGATTGGTCCCCTCATCTGTGATCCCTTTCCTGATTAGCACAAATTTGCTATCAGGGCTATGTGTTTAATCTTCCTACTTCAGGACTAAATTGGCAAGTATAAAAGTCTCCAATAATTGAAGAGATCTTGTAATACAAACACTTCCCCCACTAAATGGTCATGAAGTCTGAAATTCTGCCACTTTTGATAGTGTTTGAAATAGCTTTGTCCTTCCTGAACAATATTGGGGAGTAATTGGGAGCTGCTTTCCCAGATGGCTAACTGGTGGCTGCTACACCTACATCCTGAGTGATCTTTTGAACTATAGGAATCCTAGTAACTCTACCTCTTTCATTGACCTGCTCTCATTCCCCTTGACAGTATATTCATCCAAAGAACATGGCTGTACCTCCTGTATAGATTTCTACCCAAATCCTTCTGTATTTGTTTAACTGTGGCTGAAGATGTGGCTCCCATTTCTCCTGCTGAGATTTGTGGAGTATTTTCCCTACTGTGATTTTTGATTTACTGGTTTGAACCACCATTACCGGAGTTTCCAGGTCATTCTTATTTCACGCTGTTCTCTACTCCTCATTCCTCTGACTTCTCTATTTTCTTGTCAGTAGCTTTATCACCCCAGTGATTCTTCTGCCCTTCTCTTGAATGGTGAGACCTACCCTGGGTCCACTATTGTATTTGGCGTCCAGGCTATGATCATTTCAGTTCCAGTTTCATTCCTCAGTATCTATACTTCTTCAATTCCTCACTAGTTGCTTTAGTGTCCTCCCAGTTTTCCACCTCTTCTTAATATTTTCTCTTCCCTCACAGAACCCGAGAACTTTATAGCTTGTATTTATATTCTTGGTGCTTAGTAAAATGTCTACTAAACATTTAATAATGCTCTATCATTTTTTCTCCTCCTACCACTCGTTTCTTGGTTGAATCAATCTTCTCTCTCCCTCTCCCTCTCCCTCTCCCTCTCCCTCTCCCTCTCCCTCTCCCTCTCCCTCTCCCTCTCCCTCTCCCCCCTACCTACCCCCAGCCTTGAGATATATATATATATATATATATATATATATATATATATATATAATCCCAATGGTGTTACTCTGATTGCTAATACATGAATAGCCAGCTTCAAAGAACCCACTAGTGCTGGTAGTCAATCACACAGAGGAATAAAACAGTATGCTGAAAAGGAATCATTATGTTTGTTGACTTATGAGTGACCTCATTCCTCAGACACAGATTCTAGCTATTCAGCCAATAATCAGATGACCGAGTTACGATTTTCAAGTGAGACTAAGGGAGTTAGTTAACAACACTAATTTCATTCTCATCTTATATCTTCACCTGTCTATAAATTCATGGCTTTTCATAGTGCCCACTACAGGGCACCAGGTATTTGGTTTTCTCCTAGAAGACAACAATTTGATGCTATCCTAGGTGTTACTGACAAGCCCAGGAGAAATTTCTCTCTGGTAAGATGTATGGAGATTTTGTTATCAGCCTCTTGCTTTTCATCTCAACTGTCTTTGACACTCCCAGAAATGTGCCCGAGTCTTCATTAAGTATTCTCTTTGTCTCTTCTCAATCTGGTGTCATCCCTTCATAAGTACATAAAGGACTCATTCATTAATACATAAATTTAAAGTCAGACTTTCAAGTTTCTTTTTTCAAATGCCTTCTTCAAATAAAAACCAGGACAATCTATGACTTTCTGTACTTTACAGGCCTCATACTGCTGAGTGTGTATCTGCTTTTGATTTTCAATTTCAGGTATGTATTTTTTTTTTGTCAATGATTTCTCTACTCAGATTTGCAAACCCTAAGGTTTACCACATTTAGAAGTTTTTAAAGTTATATTATGTCTTTTTTGAGATGGAGTTACAGAGAAAGGTTACCTGTACAATAATTATAGATCATTGTGTTCTTTTTCTTTCTTTACAAGGCAACAACTAAATACAGAGTCTATTTCTACTTCATTAAACATTTCTTCCTACTGAAACAGTGTTTTCACTTATTGCCTAAAAGTACAGCAGAATTAAGTGGACTGTGAGTGAGTGGTTAAACCACAAATGATCCAGATGTTTGGGACAGATGCTCACTTAAATTTGTTTTATATTCTTTGGATTGGAAATTTCCATGAGAACCAACTTTTATCAAGATTTTAGAGTAGGCAAGGTCACATTGACCAGACCAATGATTGCTCTAGGTCATGTTGCCTTTGTTTTCATGTGAAATCATATCAATTCCTCCAATGTTTAAAATTATATTCTACAGAGGTCAGCCAAATATTTCTGAGCTATGTGATTTTGGACATTTTTTACCTTAGACCTCAGTTTCTTCATATATGAAATAAGAGCTTGCATTAGGACATATCTAAGATCCCTTCAACTTCAAGTCTTCTACTAATTTATGATTCAGATGGTACAAGACCAAGGTTGGTCTTCAGAAAAATTCTTAAGTCCATATATTTCCTCTTCTCAGGAGCACCTATGCCCCATTTCTCTAGACCTAGTCCTATCTTCCTGCCATCTTGAAATTCTTTAATTTACCACTTATGCTTCATATGTACATATATATGTATACAAACATACATATTTATATGTATATATATGCACATTTTGTTTCCTCTGACAGAATGAAATATTCTTGAGGTCAGTGATAGATTTTCTTTTTTGGTTGTTTTTTTTTAACCTCTCCCCAGTGTCTAGCACTGATACATAATGGTTATTTAATCAGTGCTTGTTGGTTCTTAACTGTCATATTCTATTCCCTCCCTGTCAGATATGAATTCATTGTATTTAAGATATGAGTCATTCCTCATATTATATTCAAGATTAGCATTTTAAATGGAAATACCTTCTAGACTCCTAGAATAAAGTGTTACTGGTAGAATTTCACTCAAGGAGAAAAGCGAGATTATAGACATCCTTGTAGGTAGGGCCATTTTCTTAAAAGCATTTCTCAGATCTCATGAGGTAAATGACCATGTATTAATGAAGTTGACACTGTCTATTCCTGCTCACTATAATATTTAGTTTTAATGCTCCCAACTTTCAATAGAGATTCACTGAAACTTAAGCATTCAGGATAGCTTTTATCAAAACTTGGTATTTCTCCCAGAGTCTAGCAAGAACTCTGCATAAAGAGGAAAATATTTATTTGATGAATAAATTAATGAATTGTCAATTTGCTTTTGTATGATCTTTATATATCCAAACCTAACACTGCAAGAGAATAATCTAAACAATCATAAGCAAGGTATTTTTTTTCCATTTGTCCATCTCTGCTCTAAATTTCAACTAAATTTAATAGCTTGGAAACATTTTTTTCCTAGCTTTTTTTTACATTATACAAGAAGGTCAGAAGTTATTTGATCTACTCTACAACAGCTATTCTAGCCACAGATTACAGAGAGTTTAAAACTTAATGTGATTCATTGGTTTATTTCTCCTTCATTAGGAATTAATTTTTCACTTGACTAGCAATAGTAGGTAGAAACCTCTTCTATCGTTTTTCACATATTGATGTGAGAAAGAAGCTGATTGTGGGTTGCCTTAAGGGAAAGAAAAAAAAGATTTAAACAGAACTGTAACTAGGGTAGGGTGACCAGAGATTGGTCCTGGGACATCATAATACAGAGGGCAGCTTAAATCACTTATTTTCCTTCAACAAGAAGATAATTAACTGAGTTTAGAAGGTACACTCTTCCCTAGGCCTGACTTCTTTTTTTAAACTTCTTCCCTCTGTAGTAACCTCCCAAACAGCATGTCGTGAGCACCCCAGAGTCTCTGCTTCTCTTTCTATATAATTTTATGTCCTGAGATACAAGTTTCTCCTCCAAGTCTTTCTCCTTCAACTAAATTTATCCTATAACATTAATTTGAGAATATCTTTCATACTGCTTCACTGGGACACTTTATAGTACCTTCCCCAGGTCCCAGAAGATCACAACACAGTCAAAATGATGCTTCATTTGAACTCAGAAGACCTGGGCTCAAATTTTTGTTCTCTTACTAACTTCTTGAGGACATTATTATGGCAAATGTGTCAGTTGGATATCTAAGGTATTATTTTCCTCATTTATATATATATGAGGAAACTGAGGCTTTTAAAGATAAAAGAATTTAAATGTTAATATCAGTTAACAACAGGTTTTCCTGATATCAAGTCCAGTGCTCCATCCAATATGCCACAAGCATTTCTACCAGAGAACAAACACTGTTAAATGAAATTTGTTAAATCAAAGGCATGAACCTTTAATTGTGGAATTTCAGGCTTCAGTGAGTTGCTGGGAGCAGTGTGGTTTTGTTTTAATCATAAGATGGCAGGGAGATAGAAGGCTTCACAATACCTCTAAAAACATACTCTATAAGTAGGTACCTTCTCTAGTCATGGAACTCATAATATGCCAAAGGCTCAAAGCACCTTAATAGACAATAAGGTTCATGAAAGATGAAGCAATTTGAGATTAGCTAGCATTTAGTGATGAAATTGGGCCTTAAGTCTAGTCCTTTGGAATCCCAAATCAGTGGTAATCTACTATATGATATTTTATTTATTTTTTCTGTTCTGGATGGTAGTTTCTTGGATATTAGGAAGAGAATCAGGATCTGTATCATTATAAATCACAGTTAGAGATAAATGAATCAACTAGCATCACTAGAGAAGATGTGCTTCTATATAGCTTGGGTTAATTGATATAATTTTTTGGTAGTGAAGTCACATAACCCAGATAATATGTGGAGAAAACATAAGGGTAGATATGGTTCCTCCCAACTCTCTAGTATACTGTGATAAATATTTATTAACTTAGTGATGAAAATGAGGTTACTGTTTAATTAGGTTAGTTTATTTATTGGTCCTAATAATAACTAAATAATAACATGTTGCTTGAATTTATAAACCATGGACCATGAAAGCCTGAATTGAAGGAACTATGTGACATGATGATAGTGACTCTAAGATGGGCTGGTATAGTATTCCATCCCTAAATCATCCTCATGTCCTATTGAGAAAACCAGCTAGAGTAGGCTGGAACTTGCAAAGTGGACCATGATGTTGCCCCCAAATGGAAACCTATAAGCAAACCCTTTGCTGAGGTAGCAAATTCCGGGAATGCACTTCTTGGTGGTGTTGGTTGTTGAATTTGAAACCAAGATAGGGCTTATGCCCACGAACCCACAGAGAGTTCAGTTAAAGAACATTATGGAACTGAAGACACAGTAATGGAAAATATGTCCTGCCACAACTCCTGCTTACTGTCAATGGTGAACAATAAAGAGAGAATTGCTTCCATGAATCACAAATCCCACCACTGTGCCACAACCAATATTGTCCTTCAAAAACTGGAAAGATAAAATTCACTAAAGTAAGCACAATTATATAACATCCTACACTATCCAGCTTTGCTCTTTAAAACCAATCTAAATTCAATTTAAAAAAATATTAAAAAGTAATACTGGTTCAGGTATACACTATATTTCTAAATTTCTGTTTAATTCCATCAACAAGCAGGACCTAAAGATCTGGGAAACAGGAAATGCCAAAAGAGCTTGTCTATTTAGTTCATTTTGCAGTAAATAAAATGTAATTTGCCTCTTTAAGTGACTCATTTACATTTATTTGTTTAATCTGAGGGCATCTATTGAAGAATCACCCCCTCCCTCCCAATCCTTAATACACATACTCTTAATAAAGCTATTCTTTGGAAGCAAGAAGTGTGTCTACCACAGTGCAGGAGTGTGTGGACTCTAGTCCATAGTTGTAGTGGAGCCAAGACCTAGTTCAGTTCTGAGCTAGTCACCCCTTTCACTGTATAAAGGCAGGGTTCCATCTTTGTTGCTTTCTTTTTATACTGGTACAATGTGCCAGTTTTCAAGGGAAACAAACACTGGTCTTTGAGGCCAAGGAGGTGAAATGTTAATGTAGAATCTGATGCGTTAGCTAGGCTTCTATGAAATCTCTCTGTCTAGATGTAAACATGCAAAAAGACTCAATGTTGATTTTTCAGGGGTCAGCTTTGAATCCAGGTTAAAAAAGTAGCTCTCCTCCTCCCCCTCCAAACTTCAGCATATAATGGGAATCTTTCAGTATTAGTCAAATAAACTTTCTTTCATTCTTTTTCTTTTATCCCTGTTATTTATCTCCATCACATTGGCGCAGTTTAGGAGAAGAGGAAGAAGCCAGCAGCAGGCTTTGCCTTAATTACTGGGGTCTTTCTTTAGTAAACAATGAAAAGTGATTCGAGATGTTTTTTGGCACTCACGGTCCAATGCCACCTAGTGAGGGTACATGCAACAAAGGGACTGCTTATTGGAAGAAATTACTCAGCTAACTCAACTTGTGTATCTTTGAGTCAGACATTTTTTCAGCATCTTTAACCCATTTATCAATGCACAATTACTGTCACCATTGTGTCTTGTCATTAGGCGGAAGGTTACAAGTGCCAGTCGGCATCCAGAAAAAAAAATTGTAGTAATGTTGGCATAATTTTTCATTATCATCTTCATTAACCACAGCTAGTGATGGGAAGAGTTTACCCTTGCTCCTGTCATCGTCATGACAACGCTCCCAAAGCTTGCCTGCCCAGTGTCCAGCAGATAGGGGAAGCTGAATGTCCTCATTATTCCGCCTCTTGCATGCCTTGCCCATGCCAAGGGGAAACGTGATGCACAGGGCTAGTGATTTATCCCCTGTGATTTCTCTTGACAGCCTGGTATGGTGTCTCGGCTTAAGGCAATTGGTCTGATTTCACAGTTTAATTACTGCTAATCTGAGAGAGCATGGCCAATGCTAATGAGCTAGCTGCAATCAAAGCAATAATGGTGGAACTTGCCCAGTTTGATTCTCTGACTCCTCCTTGCCTCCAATCCTCCTCAACAAAATTCCCTGATTTGGAACCAAAAGGTTCCTGCCTTTTTTCCCCCACCCCAAGCAGAACAGAAAGATTTCAAAGAGAAAAAAACAAATCAAGGTCATAAAATTTCTTATTAAGTAACTTCAAACATGCATTGAAAACAGAGCCACTTTTATAAAAAAAGGAGTAATAATGTTTCAAATCCACCGGAATATTGCTGTTCTAAGTTGTGATATAGTGTTGAATTCAGGATAACACGGATCTCTGATGCCCCCCAACATGTTTTTTTAACAGAAACTAGACATGATAGCACAATTTCATCATATGAGATAGTCTCCTTGTATCTAACAACACTTAGAACTGTGCTTGTGATGTTACAGAGTATTTGGGATGTATTTTTACTGTATTTTCACTATTATGATAGGATTTTCTTATAACACCCTCACCTTCCCCATTGGTCTTTTTAAAAATTTTAGATTGAGAATATTTAATAAGTCTTATAAAGTGGATTGTCCACAAAGTTATATATAGAGATTATATTTCTATAAATTAAAAATGTATGATCAGAAATACGGTTAAGTATATAAGGGGGAGATATTTAGTATATCTTCAAAGGTGCTTTATTTCAGAAATGTGAGCAAAAATGTTGCCAAGCTTAAATTGAAGAACCTCTGAATAATACAATCAAATATTCTTCCAATGACAAAATCAATAGTGCATTTGTGAGTAAATATTGTCCATCCAAAATGAATATTTACTACTGATAATCATTCCTGATTGGTGCACACAATCTTCGTTATAGTGAGTGACAAGTCATTTTCCATACAACTTTATAGTACAGTATGATTTTATAGCGTGATTAGTACTATTTGATTAATTTCTCATAATTTCATTCATATCGGCATTAAAAATCATATATATATATATATATATGTATAAACTGGAGGCTTTGGTTCTCTTAAAAATATCAAACCATTACTCACAGAAAACATATTATCTGTAGTTTCTTTTTCATTCTGAAAAATTAATCTACCTATCAAGTTCTTTTCTCTTTTTTGGTCAGTTTTTCCCCCAGCTCCTCTATTTTTTAACAAGTGCCCAGAGCAGCCATGTTCATTCCACTATTACTCTTTGAACTCTCTGGACTTCTTTATCTACCATTCCTTCTTTAGCATGCTTTTCACCTTTTTAAATATGTTTTTCTTCATTAGAAGGTAAGCTCATTGAGGGACTATCTTTTTTTTTTATCCTGCATTTGTATTCACAGTGCTTAACACAGTGCCTAAACACAGGAAAAGATTTTTAAAAGCTTGATTTGATTGAACTTGTCATCATAGGGGCTGGTAAAATGACACAGTGCAAAGAGTATTAACTGTGGCATCAAAGAAGTTCAGTTCAAATTTTATCTTTGATGCTTATTACTTATGTGGTCCTGAATAAGTAACTTGATGTCCTTCATCCTTAGCTTCCTCATTTGTATAATGAGGGTGTTGGAATGAATAACCTTTAGAATCTCTTCTAGCTCCAGATCTATGAACCTTTGAATAAATAGTATCATCCTAATTACCTATCATTACTTATTGGTTATGTTAATTAAGGATTTTTAAACAGTAAAATGAATAGAAATCAAAATTTTAAGTATTTTCAAGGGATAGACTGGCCACTTATCAAGGAGAAGATACCATGAAGTGTCTAGAAATCTAAATGAAGGTCCTGAGCACACGGGGTAAACTATCCAGTGGAGGATTTATAGTGGGATATGGATAAGAATTGCTTGCACTAATTAAAAGAGAACACAGATGGATTTCAATTTGTATCTTTGGAGGGAACCACCTACATACAGTGATAAGACTATCAGGCTATCAAAACATTTTCCTCACTGAGGGTCTAAGGAGGTTTTATCTTTATGATCAAATGTGAATTTCTCTACTATTGTTAGACTAAGTAACACTAAACTATGTGAGATATCAGAATTATAAAGCTGACTTCTTTCCAAAATCTATGAAATCCATGAAGTCCAAAGACATTTTTGCATTCCTTGTTGGGAAGGAACTTCTGTTCAAAATATATTGTGCACTTTCATCCAATGATAAAGCAAAGCTAGAAGAGTCCTACAGACTTTACTTCATACTCTTAAGAATTAGATGCTTCACTTTAACTAAAATGAGTTTTATTTTTTTTCCTTAACAGATGGGTCTGCACAATATGCATGTATTGTCATAAAATAAATAAATAAAACCCAGTAGAATGTAGGATCCATGAGTTCAGGGAGCACTTTCCCTTAAAAATAAAAAAGAAACAACTTTGCATTCCTAGCACTTAGCACAATGCTTTATAGCAGGAGATACATAATGTTTGTTGAATTGAACTGAATGGAATTAAACAAAATTGACTTTTGGCCCATTGCACTTTTTTCCATATCCCCTTACCACAACCTGCCATTATCCACAAATTCTCCTCTACTGGTTCCAGGTAAGTGTCTTCTTCAAAGAACCTAATGGACTATTATTCAGGCCAAGTACTTCCTCAGATGTCTTCTATCCTCCCCTCTCTCCTCCTTAAAACTTTTCTTCTCTAGGGGTAGATTTCAGTTAAAGAAAAAAAAAAGGAGATAATCTAATTCACACTGAAGTGTTAATGAGTGATAATAGCTTGATAAGCTTTAATGCTCCCAGCTGTATTTTTGTTTTTAAAAGAGGATGTTTAAAAGGGCAGGCAGCTGTGGTTTGGGGAAAGAGCTTTGTGTGATGATCTGGATTGAGTCCCTGCACCACATTCCTAGTTATACATGAGGATTGGGATAAATGATCTCTAAGTGTCTTTACAACTCTAAATCCTATGATCCTAAGTCACTTCACCACCCTGGATCTCAGAGTTTTTTATCTTTAAAAGGTAACAACACAGGATTAAATGAGATGGCAAGTACCATATTATAAAAAAGCTAAATATTATTTAAACAATGTGATTATTTGTTATATCTCTCAGGATAAGCTTCTTCTGCGCTTTTTGTGGTGGTTATGAATTAGAAATCAAAGGGATGTCTATCAATTGAGAAATGGCTAAAAAAGCTGTGACATATGATTGCTATTTGTTTTTATTTTTTGTTATTTATATCATTGTGCTATTAAAAATGACAAGCATGATAAATTCAGGCAAACCTAGACAGACTAATATGAACTGATGCAAAGTGAAATGAACAGAACCAGAACATTGTACATAATAGCAATATTATAAAGTACTGTGAATAACTTATTTATTCTTAGCAATTTAATAATTGAAGACAATCCCAGAGACTAATGATAAATGATATCTACCTCTAAAAAGAACAAATATTGTTTGCAGACTGAAGGATGCATGAACACGCAAACAAAAAACAACGCAAGCTTTCTTGAGGGCAAAGATTTTGGTTTTATTTGATTTTTCCTATTTTTTTTGTTTTTGAATCTCCAGGTCCTGAACAATAGAAGATAATTAAAAAATTTGTTAGTGACTTGATTCAGAGCAGTTATGTGGTGCAGAAGATAGTGCACTTAATTTGGAACCAGGAAAACTTATCTTCCCGAGTTCAAATCTGACTCAGACAACTTAGTAACTTCTATGAACCCAAGCAAGTCAATTAACACTGTTTACTTCAGTTTCACATCTTTAAAATGAGCTGGAGAAGGAAATGATAAATTATTCCAGTATCCCTTCCAAGAAAACCTCAAATGGGGTCACAGAAAATCAGACACAAGTGGAATGACTGAACAACGACAACAACAGTAATTTGATTCTAATGTCAGAATTGTCCATAGCTGATGGAGGAGATGCATCAGGGTGAATATACTTTCCCTATGTTTCTTAAGAAACACAGCTGTCTATCTATTCCATTTATTCTAAAGACAACTCCTGTTCACTACATGTGCTTGGTGGCACACAGCAGATATTCAATAAATTATTTGCTTGTCTTAGAGTTAACTGGTTAAGTATATAGAATGCTGGACTTAGAATCAGGAAGACCTGAGTCCAAATCTGATTGCAATTACAAACTGTGTGACCCTGAATAGGTCATTTAACTTCTGCCTTCCTCAGTTTCATCATTTGTAAAATGAGATAATAGCAACTTTCAGCATTGTTGTGAATACAAAATGAGACTGGGTCTATAAAGTGTTTTGCATGTCTTAAAAGTGCTAGTACTATCATTATCTAAAGACATTGAGGGGAAAAGGAGCTTAGCTTTTTTTTCCTTCTAGAGCATCAAGATTAAGGGTAGAAACCTTTCCAATATTGAGGACTAAGCCTGGTTCTAAGGTATGTTAGGGGAGAATGAACCATTGTGGGGGTGGAGTAGGGTGGAGAAGGGGACTTAGAATAAATCATAGTATGTATCTTCCTCTTGCCACCATTTTATAGGGGTAAATTAGGCAAAAAATGAGTATTAAGAGCCAAACTTTAAGGAGAAAGTCATAAAAGGATAAGAAGTAAATAGAATGAAGGGCCATCCCATGGATTTGCCTTTGTGATTATAGAAGCAGAGGGAGTTTAGATTTAGAGGATTTGAATTTTTGATCCTCCTGGCCCTATTATTTTTTATCTATAGGCTTCCATTTCACAGAAACACAGACTCTGAATGGGAAGGGGATCTGAAAGGTCATATAGTCTAAAAAACTTTACCTGCCCTGAAATATCATTTATGGCATCCCTTCAAAGTAGTCACCCAACTTTTGGCAAAGACCTCTAACATGTGGGAACCTACTACCTTCTCCCCCAAGTCAATTCATTCCACTTTGAAGGGTTCTAATCATGGTAAAAAATTATATTGAGCCTAAATCTGCTTCTCTGAACTTCTTATTTGTCTGTCTACAAGAATCATTTTAGCTAATGGACCCATGGAAAAAAACTGGAATCTCACATTCCCTACTTCTGACTAAATGTTCACCTACCAAAACTTGGGGCTAGAGGTAGCCATGCCAATTCATCCTACCTTAAAGAGAACCCTTCAAGTCTGTATTATAGTTAAGAGCATGATCATCATTGATAAATCCAGAGGATTTTCTCATTTCTTATTTTGACCTCACTTCAACTTTCGATTCGATTGACCAACTCCTCCTGGATACTCACACCTCTCTGTACTTTTGTATATGATTCTCATATACTTTACTTAACTGCTTCCTCTTGGTCTTCTTTACAGATTCATCATTTGTATACTGAGTTGTATTTGTGAGTATACAACAGAGTTCTCTGGTGGATCCTCTCCTAATCTTTCTCTATATCTCTTTCCTTGGGATCTTCATCAGCTTTCATGGATTCAACTATTATCTCTATGCAAATGAATACCAAATTCATATATCCAGACCATATCTTTCTCCTGAGTTATAATCCCACATTTCTAACTGACTGACAGTTCCTGCTGTCATCCAAACAGCTGGATGTTTCACAGGTATCTTTAAATTAATATATTAAAAATCAAACATCTTTTCCCTTAAAACCAACTAAGCTTTCTTCTAATGTTATTGTTTCCATAAATGCACCATCATCCCTTCAGTTTTCTAACTTTGCAAACTAGGAATCATTCTTGACTCTTGTATTCCCCATATCCTATTAGTTGCCAAATCTGATCAAGTCTAGCTATTCAACATCTGTTGCATCTGTCTCTTTTCTCTACTCAAGCCAAAAACCACTCTAATCTGATCCCTCACCAGCCCTTGCCTGAACTGTTAAAATCCTTTACACAGCTGACAAATTGATATTCCTAAAGGGTAGGTTTAACCATGTGATTAGGATAAAATAACATCTCCTTTGGCACTTAAAGCCCTTCACAATTTGATTCCAGTCTCTCTTTAGAGACTGATTAGACATCACTTTCCCATATGCACTCTATGTTCCAGCCTCAATGGTTTATTTACAGTTCTTTTACACACTCATCTGTCTCTCTTCTCTCTGCCTTTATAGTCCCCCAAACCTTGAATGGTTTTCCTTTATCATGTCAACATCTTGGAACTCTTTGCTTCTCTCAAATTCTGTTCAGCCAGCCTATCTGATTCTCGTGGTTGGTAGTATCCCAAATCACTTTCCACTGTTCCCCCCAAACATTGTTTGTTCTGTCATGTAGCTTATATCTCCTCATTCTTGGATGTATTGGAGCTGTCTAGTAGAATACAAGCTCTTTGAGGGCAGGAACTATTTTAGATTTGATTTTGTGATGTCAATGTCTAGTACAATATCTACTATAGTAAGCAAGTTTTATTGTTTTCCATGTCAATTGAATGAATTGGCGTTCTCCATGTCCTGTGTTCCATGCATCCGTGGTAGAATGACATGGGGAACAGATTTGTGTGATTCTTCTGTTGACTTTTCTGCTCCTTACCTGCTGATAAGGTCAATATAATTGATCCTTCCTTCCTTCTCAATGACATAAAGAGAATTTATAAGGTATCTTCCTTTAACTAGAGGCTCAGGACAAATCATACTGTGAAACTTTCTCCCTACCAATATTTGTAAACAGATGAATACTTTTTTATATTTCAAAAGATTAGGGATCTTAATGATATGGGAAATCCCTCAATGATATAGAGGTAGCACTGTACAATGGGAGGTGCCCTGGCTCTAGAATTTGTAGTTTGAATCCCATTTGTGTGGCTTTCTACCTATATGACCTTGTGCAAACTACCTCACATCTCTGGCCCTCAGTTTCTTTAACTGTTAAGTTACGTAGCCTTCATGGACCCTTATAACTCTCAAAGACAACAAGTCATCAATCTCTTTTTTTTAATCTGAGCAATAGGTCCTCCACCTTATAGGTAGATAACTTCCTCTGAGTCTCTATACAGGGCACAATGGAGGGAATGTTATAGTTCATGCTTCTTACATGACTGGTTTAACTTTGTGAAAAGCAACCTCTAAGAGGCAAGAAAATCTCAAAAGGATAAGAAGCAGCCCCATAGAAGGAGATAAACTTTGGATTTGGATGGTGATGGTTGAACTCCCTTGTTTTTGCAAGGCAATGGGGTTAAGTGACTTGCCCAAAGTCACACAGCTAGGTAATTAATAAGTATCTGATTCCAGATTTGAACTCAGGTCCTCCTGATTCCAGGGCCTGTGCTCTGTCCACTGTACCACCTGGCTGCCCTTGGGCTCCCCTGTTTTAAGATTGATTATCAATACAGATGGGAGAATGGAAAGAATCTCTACCATAGAAAAACATAATATATGGTAATCCAGCTCTACCATTGACCACTTGCATGATCTTTAACCCAACATTTAACTTTTTGGAACCTGAATGATTTCATCTGAAAAATAAGAGGGATGAGCCAGTTCACCAAAGTCTTTACCAAGTCTATTTCTATGATATCATAAGCAAATATTTGAGCCTTTGGTTACATTTTATGATATTTCTTTTGTAAGTGAAAATATCCCTATCAAGAAATGAATAAAAAATATTAAATCTGATTTGGGCAGCTCTTTGGGAGCAGCAGCTTTTCTTGAACACTGATTTCATCTTGCCCTGTCCCTCCTCCAACTCTCTTCCCCCTACTTAACTCTTTTTCCAAATGAATTATTTTTACCCCCTTGTTCAGATATAAGAACAATGTTTCATGCATTGTTTAATTCTTCATGTTCAATAAAGACTGATTCTACTCTGCCTTTAATATATTTATCCATGACTATCTTTTATATAACTATGACTAAAAGCTCCAAGAAGGCAGGGCCTGGGCCTACCTAATTCACTCTGGGGAAATACAGGTATACCTCAGAGACACTAAGCATTTAGCTCCAGACCACTGAAATAAGGGAAGTTAGGTGAATTTTTGACTTTCTCACTGCATGTAGTCAATAAAGTGTGCAATAGTATTGTATTTTTAAAAACTCCAATGTATATGCCCTTAATTAAGAAATAATTTAATGTTTAAAAATGCTAGCCTTCAGGTGAGCCTTGAGTGAGTTGTAATCTTTTTGCTGGTGGAGTGTCTTATCTCAATGTTTATGGCTGCTGACTGATCATGGTGGTGGCCTAGCTTTTGGCTTCTATCAGCACTCAACATGTCTTCTGCACTATGCTTAATCCTTTCTATCTTCTGTTTTAAACTGAAAGATTTACAACTCTTCTTGTCATTAAACTCTTAGAGGTCATTGTAGAATTATTAACTAGTCTAATTTCAATACTGTTGTGGTTCAGGGAATAGGAGGTCCAAAAGAGAGTGGGAGAGAGATGTGGAATGCTTGGTCAGTGGACTAATGATAATCTACATAATATTTATCCAATTAAGTTTGCCCATGGTTTTTGATATCCCAAAACAATTACATATCTATATCTATCTATCTATACAAGTGTATATGTAAAGATGATCTTACCACATCAGATTAAAATATTGAAAAAGTTTGAAATATTATAAGAATTACCAAATTGTTACAGAGAGACATAATATAATCATGTGGTATTGGAAAAATGGCACTGATAGACTTGCTCATTATGGGGATTCCATAAGTCTTCATTTTGTTAAAAATAACAGCTGTGAAGCAGGGTAGGGAGAAGCACAATGGAATTTGGTATGTCTTTACCATCTCTCTCCAAACACACAAAGAGGTTAAAATTCATACACAGTGATAATCAGCAACTATGATGGATATCACTCCTCTCAGCAGTTCAGTGATCAATGACAATCCTGGGAGACCTGCTATGGACAATGTCATCCACATCCAGAGGGGAAAAATATGAAGTCTGAATGCAAAGCATACTAGGTTCACTTTTTAAAATATTCTTTTGTTTTTTCTTTCTTTGTCATGGTTTTCTTTCCCTTTAGTTCTGATTCCTCTTTCACAATATGAGTAATATGAAAATGTTAAAAAATGATATTTACATGCAAAACCTACATCAGATTATTCCCTGCCAAAGGAAGGGGACAGGGAAGGAATGATGGTAGAAAAATGTGGAATTCAAAAGCTTGCAAAAGACCCTTTGCATGTAAATAAGGGGAAAAAAAATAAATAAGGGGGATAATGTGATCAGCAGACTTTTTCAGGTTGAAAATTAAATATCAATATTCTTTTAATTCTGTTGCATTTATTTTGGGTGTGTGTAACTTTACATATACATATAGAACAATGTATGTTATATATTTATATTTACATATTTATTTGTGTACAGGAGGGTGGATATATACCTATATACATATGTGTATATGTATTAAGATAAAATAATCACTTCCCTGATAGAACATAAACTCCTTGGGGACAGGAGCTGTTCCATTTTTTGTCTTCCTGTCTGTAGAACTTATGATAGTTTCTGGTAAACAGTAGTTCTATAAATGTTTGTTAATAGATTAAGATTCAGCTCAAGTGCCACCTCCTACAAGAAGTTTATCCTGATCCCAAATGCTAGAACCTCTGAAATTATTCCATTTACTTAAATGTAGCTTGCATTTCTTCATCTGCATTAATATTAATTCCCCTAAACAAAACTGCAAGCTAATTGATATAGGAGGGACCATTTTCTTTTGGACAATGTATTCCCATCACCTAGACTTGTCTCAAGCATGTGACAAGAGTGTGTGTGTGTGTGTGCGTGCATACACATATATGCATATACACATGCATACATACACACGCACATATACATATGTGTGTGTATACGTACACGCACACATGCACACATACATGCACATGCATACACGTACACATGCATGCATGTACATACACGCACACATGCATGTATTGCAATGCAAGCACACATATACATACACATGCATGTGCACATGTGTGCATGTACGTGTGTGCATGTGTGCATGTGTGTATGTGCATGCATGTATGTGCATACACATGTGTGTATATGCATGTATAGAAAATATTTATATGAGTAGGTATGTACATGTGTATATTTACATATGTCTAGTTGAATAAATTCTTAAATGCATTAAGTACCTTCTCTGCATTAATCATTGCACTAAGCATTCCAGGGGACACAAAAAAGTATATGCCTATAAATTTCATTGTAAGACAATGTATACAATAAAAAAGGAACTAAGGTACAAATTTAAATGAGGAACACAAATTAAAGATGCTACCCTTTTACTGCCATCTGCTACCATGTTCTATGGAAGCATAATGTATCATGAGCCTTTCTTATCAGAAGAGGTTACACAAAGGAAGCTGAAATACAATTGAACTTTATAGGATATTAAAGATTCAGAGAGGAGGAGCAGAGACATTCTGGGTAGGAAACAGGAGATTTAAGTTTCAGAGATAGGAATGTATAAGCTGGAAACACTCAGGAGAAATAATCAGTGAACTCATCTGTCTGAAATATAGGCTTTCTGAGAGTTAAGGTTGGAGAAGTAGGTTAGGGACTAGATTGGGATGGACTTAATTTTATAGGCAATAGGGAGCCACCAACAACTTTTGGGAAGTGGACTGGCATGATTAAAAACTATTTCAAGAAAATGAAAATGTTTTCCTTAAATCCTGTGTCTAATGGCTTGGAAATAACATTGAGAAGAACACCCTCCTAGAGAAAATGTTTCATTAGAAGATCATTATCATTAAAATACTTGCTTCTCTTTTAATGACAATGTTATTTCAATTGTAGGCAGTAAAGTTATGTTACTCAAATAAAATTTGGTACTAGCTACATCAGTTGATTGTACTTTCTGATCATTATCAGTTCCTGTTCTGTGAATGAATCAAGTTTAAGAGCAATAGCCTAAAAATTAAAATTTCAAAATCAAAAGAATTTCCTCTTTCCAAGAAAATTTATGATATGCCAATGGCTATACATAAATCTTGTTCACCTCTGCTGACTCTAATGTAGCCTCTTTTTCTGTTGTATTCTGTTGACACAATGAGGCCAAGAAGAAAATGCCCCTCTGGGATAGGAACCCTGGTCAACTCCTGTCTGGGATCCCCAGGGATATGAGGTGTTGCTAAACCATGACCGCAATTTTAAGGATTGCAGTTTTTCTTAAATACTCAATTCCAGTAGCTCTAAGAATCAATATACTTTTCATTTTCTAAGAGACTGGGAACTGTTAGAGTTCTGGGGATTCATAACAGATGAGTGTTAATTCATCTTCTTTTCTGAGGTTTGGCTGTTAGGAAACACACTTCCCTCCTTTGGTGTTCACTATCAATTTCTGTTTAGTCCAGATGCCAATAGAGGCGTCAGAAATAGATTATAAGTTCTTTAGAGAGGAATAGAGGGTAGAGATAGCACCTTTAATTTATCCTATCAATAGACAGTGCACATTCTTTTCTTCTTTCCTTTCTCTTCCCTTGCCACCTTGGGTCAGAGCTATAATTCCAACTATGTAGGGAAATCCTGGTATAGAATTTCTTTTTGTCAGTGTAAATTAGCAACGTTTTTCCTAACTTATGGTCTTTGCCCAGTTCAATGAGAGATAGAGGGCTTTGTTCATGTTTACACAACTAATATGTGTAAAAGATAAAATTTGAACCTAGATCTTTGATTCCAAGGGTAATCCACTATTCTTCTCTTCATTTCATATACTTGCCTAGTAAATACTTAATGTCTGATGAAATATATGGTTGGTTGGTTATAATGATCAGAATGAACAGAGATATGTTCAGAAAATGTAAATAAACATTTTATAAGGAGGAAAAAAATTGGCTACAGAGTGAAGCATAGCAAGAAATTGACTCAGCACCAATTGTGGCCAGGTGAACAAGATAACCTACATGCCTAAGTTTTGAAGAAGAGATGAAGAAGGGAGAAAAATCAAGCTAAAACCCCAAAATAAATAGGGAAAAATTAAATAAGAAAAGAAAATACCAAGATGTTTACTTAAGCTAGAAAATAATGATAATACTAAGATGAGTCTTAGAAAACATCAGAGGAGGATATATTCAGGAGAAAGGAGGAGGAATCTAAAACATCAATGTTATAGATCTCTTACTCTTCCTCCTTCTTTCCTCTGCCTTTGTACATCTGCCTTTCATTATGCTTTTCTTGGGGCCTTCAGTCCTAAGGGGGGGGTATTCTGTCATTTTACTCTCTGGTCTCTCAAATATCTTGCATTTTTCCTTCAGAATCAGGGAACAGGAAAGTATATTGAAGGATGATTTTGGAGCAAATGTAGACTAAAGACATAAGTAATATCATAAAGAATGACAAGGGATTTAATTCTGAGGACTTTTTAATAATGAATAGTTGCAGTCACCGACCAAAATATTTATATGTGTGTGCATTCTCTCTCTCTCTCTCTCTCTCTCTCTCTCTCTCTCTCTCTCTCTCTCTCATCTTTTGGGCATATTGTAAAATTTGGGGGTAAAGCTGTATGGGGGGGAATTATCTCTTAGGCTGTTCTAATATTTTGGAGGAAAATGTCCTGAATATAAGGGAACAAAGGACAAGTTGTATGACAGCCCAACTGGGCAGTCTCTTAAGGATGAATTTAAAGATTGCGGTCGGGGGTCCAGAGTGAATAGTTTCATCTTGCTGTGTAGTGGGTAGGCCGATGCACTTCCAAACAGTAATTTCTCTAATGGTATTCTCACTGGAAAGTCTGCTGTTATTGAAACGGCATTTCTTGAACTATTTGAGCAGTTTCCATTTATAACCTATAATAAAACTGCAGCCTCTTTCCTTTATTCTGAAGGAAAGGTGTGTGGGGCTTCTGTTTCATGGAGGGCAATTGGCTATTCTGAAATACGGAAGGGAGGGAGGGAGGGAGGAAGGAAGAACCAAACAGACATAGGAAGTAGGGCTAAGAGAGATACAAAAGCAAACTGAGATATGAAATACAAATGATCTGGACTTCCAATATCACCTGTGCAGGGAAATCCAAGGGCAGAAACTCAAGCCATATTTAAAGACTGGTAACTGGCCTTCATTTGGAAGGCATATGGATCATTGGCTAGGGTACTGAGAGTTTAAGTGATTTGTTCTTGTGTCTGAGGAAGTCATGAATTGAAATTTTTAGAACTTCAAAGCTGACTTGCTTTCCAATATGCCTAGATGCTTTTCTTTGCAGTTCTATATCCCCAGTGGTTAGCACAGTGCCTTCATACATAATAAACATTTATGGAATTATCTATCTATCTATCACTTAGATAGAAGGTATCACCTACCTTCCCATCTATGTTAGGGAGTCTTAAACTGGAGCCCATGAACTTGTCTTCTAAAAAATATTTAGGTAAATGTATTTCAATACAATTTTCCTTTGTAATATGTATTTTATTTTATGCATTTAGAAACATTATTCTGAGAAAGGGTCTGTAGACTCCACCAAACTGTTAAAGGGCTTTATAACAGAAAAGGTTAAGAATCTGTGATCTATTTAAATGGAAAATAAATGAGATAAAGTGAGCAGGACCAAACTTGCCCATCCTTGTCCAATCCATCTCTGTGCTGTTCTTTCTCTCTCATTCTCTCCCCCATCCTGGACCAGAAAAAATTGATGAAAAAAAAGATGAGATAAAAATAAAGGGGACAGAAATTTAGGTTTTTAGTTTTCCTTTCCTTATTATGTCCTAGCTTCTTCCTTGCTGAAAAAGACTTCCACAGAAATCAAAGCATAAGGGCTCTCTGGCTCCACTTGGGGGGATTAGTAATATGATTAAATGTATTTTTAAACAGAATTCTAATAAACTCCAATTATTGGAATCACTGAAGCCAAGTGTTCCTGCTACTTAGCCCTAAATTATCCAATCCCTATCAGAAAGTGAAAAGGCATCCAATATTGATACCCATCATCACCTACTTGGCACAGTTAGAAATGGAGGATGAGTTTATTTTCTCTGCTTGCCAGAAAATAGGCTTTGGTTTATTTAATAAGTTGCTATGTATTTCCATGGTGTTTTTCACTCAGGGAATCTCAAAGCCCTTCACACCTCTCAAAATGGAGAGAAACTATTGGTGGAAAGTATTGACTCCATTTTACAGATGGTAAAATTGGAGATCTATATGATCTAGTGATTTGGAGATCATTTGAAAGGCAGTAAGCCAGAAAACTAAGGGTCTTGTCATGACTCTTGTCAGTCACTAGACAATCCTAGGCAAGACACTTAGACTTTCTGGACCTTGGTTTCCTTATGGATAAAATGAAACACTTTCCAACCTCACTATTGCAAAAATTAACAACTAATTTTATGAAAGTTATTTGAAAAGAAAAAAACCCACTTATTAAGTGATACTTTGTATAAGATTCTATGAAAGATGTTGAGTGTGCAAAAAATCAAAAACATATTTTCCTTTAAGCGTCTTCCATTCTAGTGGTATTATTCAAAGTATTATTGCTAATAGTGTTATAATATGCTTAGAAAATTCTTTGTAAAGCAAAACAAAAACTTGGCTCTCCATTACTTTATTCATTTAATACTGTTCCAATGATATGTCTCTTGATTTGCTGAAATCCCTAATGAGTTAGACCAAATCATTTTCTTCACTGGCTTTGATTCATTAATTTAGTATTTATTCTATGCAGAGATCCCTGAGCTGAGAAATGGAAGCCATTCAAAGGTTAAATAAGATATACTGTTTCTTCAGGTGGCTTACAGGAAGGACTTTATTGGCAAGTATACTACAAGATAATTTAAGATGAATCCATAAGAAAGGAAAGAAAGCTTCCTGAAAGAAGTAGCTTTGGAGTAATACTTTAAGGCTGGAATGAGAAAACTACCACCTCTGACTCTTGTTTCTGTGCAACCTGCAAGTTAAGACTGGTTTTAACAATCTAAAGTGCTCAGCAGACCAGATTTATTCTAAAGTTTCATAGTTTACCAATAAATTCCTGTTTCAAAGGACATGCAATCCAACAGTTGAAGAGAATGCCTAGGTCATAGAAGGAGAGGTAATAGAGTACCTGATAGGAAGTAGTATGAAAGAATGCTGGGAAGTTAGACTGGTGCCTTTTGGAAAACTTTGAATACCAGGTAAAATTTTGACCTTTACTTGATAGAAAGTGAGGAACCAATGAAATATTTGGAGTAAGGGAATGTTATGTATAGATCTTTCTCACAGCTAAACTATCCCATATCTTTCAACTTTTCCTTATGTAAATTGCTTTTTGGAGCACCATTCATCCTTGCTACCATGCTATGGATGCTTTCTAAGTCTGTTAATGTCTCATAAAGTGTTGGAGCAATATCTAGGCAGAGAAATCCAGAATGGCACAAAGTATAGACTTTTATTTTTATAGTCAAAGTTTACATCAGCTCTTTTAGAACAATAAAATCTTACATTTCTTAAAGCTACAAAGGATACTAGTGATTGAGCCCAATGCCTTTATTTTGCGGATGAGGAAAGTGAGACCTGGAGATTCAAGGTAGCTTATTCAAGGTCACAAAGCCAGTTGAGAAAAAAAATTAGAGCCTAAGGCTTCAAATTCTCAGTTCTTATTATACTGTACACATTGTTGGTTCATCCAGTTCTCACAGTCAACCAAAAACATCATTTTCATGTGAATCATTTTCAAGCCTAGTATTTTTCATTTGGAGCTTCAATTAATATTTAGAACAGGCTCATTCATAGCCTTGGGCATAAAAATGGAGGAATTTCCAGCCAGAGGAGTTTGTTGAGAGTAAAAATTATGCTGTGGAGAAACTCTGATCACTATCAATGTGAGGAATATACAATGATGGGAATGTCAAAGGGAAACTTGAAATATTAGTAAATGCTAGGCTATACAGTTATTGTTCTTGAAATTTTCCATCTTCAGTTTCACCTATTATTTCAGTCTGTGAATCTTCTTTCATTTAGATTGCATCACTGAATGTGTTTGCTGTTCTTCCAAGTGTTGTGTCATATTGCAAATTTGACAAACATATCTTCAAGGTAATAATCCATCCATTCATGGATCACTGTGACATATTCCCAGAGACCTGCTTTGGGGTTAATTCCAATTCATTAACTGATTTCAAAGATTTCTCTAGCACTGGTTCTACTCTTTGCATAAGATGGTGCTTTATGAGGTGAGGGAAGGAAGGAGTCATATGGTAGATTGAATTAAATATTCCTGATCTTTTAGAAGAAACATGATGTACTTATATAAAACTTGGACCATGTTAAGAAGGGAGGAAAGAGAAAGGAACAAGCATTTATTAAGCGCTTTACAAATCTTATGTGATCAAGAAGAGGTCTCTGTGATATTTCACTATGGAACTAAATACTACTATGATTCCTTGAGACCAAATACTCAAATCATGCTTTTCCAAGTGAGCAATGCCCTTAAAATAGGTTTTCCATTGCTTTTTGAATAAAATATAGACACCTCAGCTTAGATTTTGAGGACTCCCATAATTTTGCTCAACCTAACTTTCCAGCCTTCTTTCATGGCCTTCTACAGTCTTCTCTAGGAGACCCTTCCAGTCTTCTGTGTTATAAATCAGAAATATCAAATAGGCTGCTCAAGGTTTATCTGTGGTCAACAACTCCCTAGCATGGCTCAAATCAGATTACAATATAATCGAGAAATATTTAACAGAATAAATAAAAATACAATAAAACAGAGATAAGATTACATTTTAAAATAAGTCAATATTCAGTCTATGGGAATTCTTATATACAAAGTAGTAATCCTGTTTCTATTTGAGTTTGACTTTCCTGTTTTAGACAAACTAAATGACTAGCTATTATTGTTTCATCTTTCTCTGTTTTTGCTTCATCCATTCACCATCATTTCATCTACTGATATTGGAGAGGAAGCCTTCTCTGGTGACTTCAGAATCAAGAAGGCTGAAATCAAACCTAGTCTCAAATGCTTATTGAGTCACCTTGAACAAATCATTTAATCTCCCTGTGTCTCAGTTTCCTTATTTGTAAAATGAGAAGATTGTTTAATGGTTTCTAACATTAAATTCAGCTCTAAATCTATGATTTTGTGCCTTTCCCTCCTTCGGGTCCCCCTTAAATGTCATCTACTCCAGATAACTAATTTCAGTAACACATCATCCCTCTATCTTTAAATTTCTCAATTTACTCTGCTTGGCCACTCTGCATCACTGAATCTTTTTCTTTTCTTCAAAAACCTATTACCCTGGGACTGGATGTGAAGGGAGTCAGGGGGCAGATATAAGGAGGAAAATAATCCCAAGTGTGGGGGATATAGCCAGTGAAAATGCCTAGAGATAGAATTTCTTGTGTGAGGATCAATAAAGACCAATATCATGGGAATAAGGGGGAGCAAAAAAATTAGAAGAATAGAAAGGTGGGCCAAAGTGAAATTGTGAAGTACATTGAATGCCAAAGAAAGGATTTTATATTTGATTCTATGGGTGACAGGGAGGCACTAGAGATTATTGAATAGAGATGGTGGGGCATGACAAGTTCACATTTGTGCTTTTCTTCCTCATCTCTACTTTCTTGAATCCCTAGCTAACTTTAAGACTCATTTCAAATTGTTATCCAATCATTCTTTAGTTGTTTCAGATTCTTTGTGACCCCATTTGGAATTTTCTTGGCAAAGATACTGGAGTGGTTTGTCACTTCCATCTCCAATTAATTTTACAGATGAGGAAACTGAGGGAAATACTGTTAAATGACTTGACCAATATCACACAACTAGTGTCTGAGATTTGAATCCAAGAAAATGAATCTTCCTTACCTTAGAAACAACATTCTTACTTCCCTACCTAGCTACCTTCATTTCAAATACCATTTCTTAAATGAGACATTTCCTCACTTCTCCTTTTGGCATTCCACTCCTAATCTCAGAAAGAATTTTCTATTGATTTTGTATACACTTTCATGATATGAATATGTATTCCCTTCATTATCATAATCATCATCAATGCTAGCAATTATAGAGCATTTTGAGGTTTATAAGGTGCTTTACAAATATTTTCTCATTTTATCTACATAAAGATAGGTATTATTGTTTTTATCATTTTATAGATGAGGAAACTGAGGCAATGAGAAGTTAAATGATTCACCCAGGGTCACATCGCTAAATAAGTATCTAAGATAGGAGGTGAACTCAAATCTTCCTTACTCTAGGTCCTTTATTGTATCACCATCAGTAGCTCCAATCCCACTAGAAAGGAAGCTCCTTAAGGGCAGGCACATTTTTTTTTGCCTTTGTAACCAAAATATTTATTATAGAATCTAGTACAATGCAGAGGCTTATTAAGTGTTTGTTGAGTTGAAATGGAAACTTTTAAGAAAGATAGTTGGCTAAAATTAGGAAGAGATATCACCTACTACATACACATTATAACCATTATCTTGAATAACTATCATTGTTTCTCTGGAGGGGGATAAACTTGAGTAAAAAGGTTTAAGAATAACAGTTTGGATTTCATTTAGATTTTCTTCCTGTGATTGCTTTGGCCATTATTTCTTTATATTCCAAAGCCTTTGAATATGGAACAGGATTTGATGTATATCCCAAATTTGATGTATATCCCTGTTTTTATTTCATTTGTAATTCATTAGTAGAAATCCTTCACTGTGTAGTACTGAAATGCTTAAAGGACTGTGACCTACAATAATGAAATCAATAAGCATTATTAGGATTTATGTTCTTGTGTTTTTGAACATCAGAAATTTGACTGTCTCAAATATAATGAGGCATACTATATAGCTCATTTAGGAGAGTTAAAGCAAAATTAGACTCCAATGGAACTAGGTGAATCTTGGCCACCAGGTCACATAGAAGGCACATGGGGGGAAGAACTTAAACATGTACAATCAGAAGACATGGGCTTGAATCCTGCCTGTGTTATATAACACTATCTTTATGACACTGGACAAATCAGTCTATGACATCTCTGACTTAATTTGCTCATTTGTAAAGTGAGAGGGATGGACCAAATTATCTCCAAGATCCCTTTTAGCTCAAAATCTGTGATCCTATGAAACCCTCCTTCAAGCTCAACTCTTATACATGTGTGGACTTTTGACCAATCAATCTTCTCAACTGTAGAAAAGAAATATCAAAACTGACCTTTCGAAATAAGTCTTTATCACAATTAGCTTAGCAGTTTCACTAGGTTGCTAAATCACAGGATGGAAAGCATGATGATAGAACAAGGGCAGGAAACACAGATCCAGAGAAATGGAATTCTACTTGAGAGGGCAGGGCTGCTGAGTGGGAGTACCATGTAAGGTCTCCTAGGTGATCTAGGAGAAACAAAGCGATATTCAACTTTATTCAGAGTTTGACCTTACACCTCTCTTTTTTCTCTTTTCTCTCTTCCTGTGGATTCCTTCCAAATCTATTATCTAATTTGTTCCCCTGAACTATAGTTTCACATTTCCATTCTTGACAATTTTAACATACTTTTTTTCACTTGTACCTCATCTGCAAAAGTTCCAAAATAAAATCCACCATCTTCTTTCTAAACACCACCACAGATTCAGTTCTTGATTCTTTCTTTTCTTAACCAGTTTGAGTCACCTCTCTTTATTTCAGTCCTTATTGCATTATGTTTGTATTACTTCAATTGTCTTCTTGCTTCCAGTATTATCTTTTCCTGATCTATTCTGTACACCAATGACATTGTGTCACTTTGCTCCTTACAAAATTTGTCATGGTTTACCGTAGCCTTAAGGAAAAGTACAGAAACATCAGCCTAGTATTAAAGGTTTCTTGAAATTCTGTTCAAATCTACTTTTGCAATCTTATTTCCCACTGGTCCCTTACATGACATATACCCTATGCTCTAACGGAATTAGAGAGCAGTTCCTTGACCATGCCTTGCCTTTTTCCATTTCAGTTCTACTGAGAATGCCCCACCTGTCATCTCTGCCTATTGAAAACCAATGTCCATCTTTCAAATGGTAAATAAAAAGCTATGTCTTTTATGAAGTTTTTCTTTATCACTACAAGGTAAAAGTGACATTTCCCCTCCTCTAATTCCCTTTACTATTTTTATCCAATTCTAATCCATACTATCTTGTAATGGAATATTGTATATCTTATACCACTTAATTGAATGTAAAATTGTAAGAAGTTGATTAAGCATCTTTTTCTCCATTCTAGCTTCTGGTCTCTAATTTAGTTCAATTGAATATTTATTAAATACTTATAATATGGGACATATCAATGGTGCAGTGGAGAGAGCAATGGCCCTGGAGTCAGGAGGACCTGAGTTCAAATATGGTCTAAAAGATGTGTGTGTGCTTGGGCAAGTCACTTAACCCCATTGCTTCACAAAAACCAAACCCCTCCCAAATACCTATTATATGAAGCCCCACTACTTTAGCTGCTGCCTATACAAAGACAAAAAGGAAATAATCTCTGACCTCAGGGAAACATTGGGAAATAGATATAATATAAAAACAAAATCTATTAAAATTTTATTTTAAATAGTAACTCATATTCACATAACATCTGTAAGGTTTTCAAAAGATTTCCCTTACAACAATTCTATGAGTCAATAATAAAAATATCATTACTCCCAATTCAAAGATGAGGAACTTCAGAAAGCTCAAGAGACTTACCTAGGATCACACAACTAGTAGGAGAAAATCAAGATTGGAATATAGGTGTTCTTATTCCAATCTTTTTGTGTTACACAATATTCTTTCCATGAGATAGAGTTTACTTGATTCACAGTTTTGTTTGATGCCAGACTGGTTAAGAAATAAAGCAAGGCAATCTGTAGAGAATTAAAAAGTTTGCAGCGGCATCAATGGGAATGCTATTAAGACCCCTTAAGGGCTCCAGAGAAAGATCTGGGTAAGACAAAAGCCAAGTTGAGAAAGATCACCTTGATTCAGACTCTAGAATCCAGCTTAGCATACTTACATTCATGCTTTCTCTAAACCCTGAGAAATGCTCCTCATGACTTATCCCTTAGCACATATACATCTACCTGCAAACCCACTGGACTTTTTTATGTTTAAGATACATATGCTAGGTCCTGTTCTTTGTTGTCTTTGCCCTCAGGAAGCTTTTGCTAATCTAGTTAGAGAGACAAATCACAAGCATATAAAATATCAAGAAGTCTACAAGGCAATATAGCTGTCTAGCAGCACTATAGAAGATACTATACCACAGAACCAAGTTCAGAGGAGGAAGTGATCCCCTTGGCATGGATGACCAAGGAAGAACCAGGTATTGACCTTAACCTTGAAAGATGAGGATCTTTCCAGACCTAATAAGTCAGTCTGGGGCAATTTAGTTTTATGGATGATAAAGATTTCCTTCTGCTCAAAGCTTCATTGGGGTGTTCATGTCTATTAAGGGAATATCTAGGAACTCTTAACTTTAAAAAAAAAAGTGAATTTCATTTTAGCCTTTGAGTTGGTCTGTCTGTCAATTGAACCATTTGTTCAATAAACCAATTGCAGTATTCTTTTCAACTCTAATAAAGGTAACCTTCACCATTTTAATTCTTTTTGGGAATTTTTATTATCATGCTTTAAAGGTCGAGCATTTCAGAGAAAATGTTGTTCAACTCCTTAACAGTGTTCCTCATGAGTCAAACAGCTTTGACTTTCATAACATTAACCTTTTTTGAAATTTACAGATGGCAAAAAGAGAGAAAGAGAAAGAAAGAGTAGGCTAACAAATGCTCTTTAGTTCTCCCTATTTGGTCTCAGTTTACACTCTTGTAAATAACCAACAGATTCAAAGTAGATCCCCTCCCTCACTATTTTTTGGCTTGAGATTCTGTACAAAGGTTGATAGTCTCAGGATGACCTGAATGGAGAACCAGAAGTGTTTGTGTGTGTGTGTGTGTGTGTGTGTGTGAATGTGATTGTGTTTGGGGGGCTGGAAGCTCTGCCAAATCACTGGCAGTATTAATTCTACTGCTCCATTTTTAAAAGCAGTCTGCTCTTGTGATTTTTAAAGTGGTGTAGGCTTGTTGGGGGAAAGGGTACAGATTGCTCTGGGAACCAAAATAAGCAATTTCCCAGGAAACCTGCATAGGCATTTGGACCCATCTACTAATATTAGCAGTCAAGATGGTGCTATGGCTTTGGAACATTTTGATAAGAAACCAAGAATCCATAGATAATGAATAAGGAATAAAGAAGGTACAGGAATGAATCTGGCATAGTTAATTGGAAAGCAACCTCAAAAGACTTAGTTCTCTGACTTATTTAACTTGCTGAATTGTTAACCTTAAGCAAGTTGCCTTCTTGCTCCTAGGCAACTCTCTAAGTTGCAGAATAAATGCAGAACTGCATCAGTGTTGTAACTTTTCTCACTGGGACTTCTCTACAGTTATGAAATCACATCATGAAGCAATGTGGACTTGGTGTTTTGGGAGCATGTGCTTAGAGTTCCATACAGTTACAGTTCTACCCTGGTAGAGGGAATTTTCTTGACTGAGCTTTCCTACATGAATGAAAGCAAAGGTCCTCCTCAGGTCACTTTCTCATTCTGGGAATGTAATCCGAAGGGTCAGGCTGATGGAGAGTCCTCTTTGCAAACTTATTGCTTTCATTCCTTCCTTTGGAATAAGAAAGGGAGATACCTGTTTGGGCACTTGCAAGGTGAATTCATAAATCACCTTTTTGTACAACTGTTTCTAGAGATCCACTTATTTTGGGGCTGTTTCAGGGATAGAGGCTCTCCTAAATTCAGATTTGAGACCCTTTAACTTGAAAATAGGGCCCCATCATCAAATTAATTCTTTGTGACTTTAAAAGATAAGAAAGCTGAATCATTCTCAGTTGACACTTTTATGGGTTGAAATACATATCTTGAACTAATCACAGGAGAGCAAAAATAAGAAGAAATATTTGTGGACCAATGAGGCATTGAGGACCTATTGAAAGAAAAATGGATTTACAATAAGAGGATCAATGTTCAATTTATAATTTTGCTATTTAATTTATGTACAACCTTGGCCAAGTCAATCCCTATGTGCCTATAGGCATCTACCGAATTTTGTATGCCCTGGGATGCTCTATGCTGCCAGGCAGAAATTTTATACTGGTTCCCCATGCCAGCAATAGCACTGTTCCTTTTCCTATAGAAACACCTATATATTCATGGACCTTGGATCTTTCAGTTTGTTTATCTTCAGCCTGAAAGATGAGTTTTAGGTCTTTTGAACAAGGTGACTTCCAAGCTCTAAGTCCTACAATAATATGACCTAATGACCTTTATTATGAAGTTTATTGCATCCCTCCCATAATATAAGTAGCCAATCATTTTCAGTATAAAAAGGACATGTTACTTGGTTTTTTTGCCTTTACATTTCTTTTCTTTAATTTTTAATTTAATTTATTATTTTATTTGCCCCAAGGAAAAGTGGGGAAAATTCTATTTTTCAGTTTCTTTTTTGGCATTACTTTTCTGATAAATTCTAGTAATGACTGAACCTCTCCTTGCCCATTGTTACTTAAAAGGGAATTCTTATGACAGTCAGCCTGAAATGAGAGCATGGTTAACTGGAAGCAACAATTTTCAATATCATAATGTAATTTGAAGACAACTATGGAGTAGCAGTCCATTGTTTCTTGGTAGTTATGGTCAATTGTTGGTCAATAGAACTGTGGACTCCAGTCCTGGAAGTTTAAAGCATTAGAGACAAGACTGTTGGAACTTGAAAGCATTGTTAAATTGCTGGACCTGGAAACTATAAAATAGGGAGGTAACCACCCAGAAATTGGCATCTGAGGGAATGGGCATTATATATATATATATTTTTTTTTTCTACCATATTTGTTGTTCCACAGAATTAACTAATGTGTGCGCTAGTGGACCTGTTCTGGTTATCCTTACAATCTGCCTCTCTTGGTTCTTTTTTCATCCTGCAGTTTGTTTTTGTTTGTCTGTTTTTAGGGAAAATGGTTAAAAGAGACTTAGATATGCTACTATGAGAAGCAAAAGTAGAATTCTTCCATCAGGGGTCAGGACATTCAAAGAGATCGTGACTCGACATTCACTCAGTGATGAATCTGTACTGAAGAATGTGCTAGGTATTGTAGAAAAGACTAAAAAAAAGAAACAGGGGAGCTGCCCTTGTTGAGACTGAATGAATAGAAGTATATTCAAGCAAATGAAGAGTATAACATGGTACCCACAGATGAATAGTCATGGTCCTCAGCTATATGAGTTTTGAAGAGAATGGAACATTATGGGTAAAGCAATTCAAGCTAACAAGTTAGTCATGCAAAAGTCAGAATTGTTGTTTTGTTTTTATTTTGGGCTTTTGATTCTTTTTTAAAAATTTTATTTATTTAAGGCAAAGGGATTAATTGACTTGCCCAAACTAGGTAATTATTATGTGTCTAAGGTCATATTTTATAGAGGGCCAGCCCCTGGAAGTGATTTTCACATATCCTTAGTGACCTTTTCCATTAAAGATATGTATGTATGTATTATTGTTCATTGTATGGATTTGTTGGCTCTCCAGTGAACCTGACCTGGGATAATCTGTAGGTCCAGAGGTGGTTGTAAAGGATTCTCTGATAGAGAAGTATGCAGATTTTCAAGAACAAATATTGTAAATTTACCCAAGGAATTGTGAAACTGGGTCTCCATTAACCAGTCATTCCTGAGATAAGTTTTTGTTATAAAAAGTCTGAGTTTCCAAAAATAAATTTAGCAGATTTTTACATCCCAACCTTGCATGTTTGGGTATATTTCTACTCGACCTGACTCTCGTAAATCCATGTCCAAGCCCACACCAGAGCTATCATGGGCGGTAATATTTGAACTCAGGTCCTTCTAACTTCAGGGATAGTGCTCTGTTCACTGCACCACCTAGCTTCCTCTTTCAATTCTTTGTTTGTTTGTTCATTTTTATTATTTTTTAGTTTTTTCAAGGCAATGGGGTTAAGTGGCTTCCCCAAGGCCACACAGCTAGGTAATTATTAAGTGTCTGTGGTCGGATTTGAACTCAGGTACTTCTGACTCCAGGGCCGGTGATCTATCCACTGCACCACCTAGCCACCCCTTTTAATTCTTTTTGATGGAGATCTTTCTAAAATACACAATACATTCTGCCTCAATCAACAATATATATTGTGCTCAGTAATTTTTTTTCCAATTTTATTCCTAGTTGCCTGGCCATAGTAGGTTTCTTAAAAAAAACAATGTCTACTGAATTGGATTTACTTTGCTGTCTCAGTCTCATCATTATGAGCACTTTAAAGATATTGAGTTGAATTGTGCTGAAGCTATATTTAGACTGTCCCCCCCCCCCAAAAAAAATCCTAGCTGTTAGCTTTGTATTCTTGCTGTTTGTTTCTTTTTCATAGGAATGTTGCACAAACTGTGTAGCTACAAAATCTCCTGGCATTCTATGGAAATCATTAAGCTGAATACTTAAGAAGCTCTGTGATTTCTCTAGTAGGGATATTCTTTTCATCAAAACAGATCACAGTACACAGGCAGGTAGTGCAGTGGACAGAGCACCGGCCCTGGAGTCAGGAGGACTTGAGTTCAAATCCAACCTCAGACAATAATTACCCAGATGGGTGACCTTGGGCAAGTCATTTAACACCCCCCCATTACCTTGTAAAAACAAAAAACAAAAATATAAACAACAACAATAGCAACAACAACAAACAGATCACAAGTCCACTTCCCTGAAGGAGACATTTTTTTTTGGAGGTAATCCGGGTTAAGTGGCTTGCCCGGGTTACACAGCTAGTCAGAGTCTGCATTTGAACTCAGGTCCTCCTGATTCCAGGATTGGTACTCCATCGGTCACCTATTGCCCTTCTATTAGACACTCTGAAAAAGTTTTGGGGGTCATACTATTTATCAAATATGTTCAACTTTCTGGTGATGAATCTCACTATCTCACACACACACACTATATATACACATATATATATATATATATACATATATATATGTATATATATATATATATATATATATATATAACTAAGCTGTCTTCAGAGAGCTTGCACAAACATACAGTCCATCTTGGAACCTATTCAAAAAAGCTTTGCAAGTTTTCTAGAGTCTTGTTCCCTGTTTGGCAGTGAAACAGCACTCTAGTGGGTATATACTAGCTTTTTCATTCTTGAGACAATCATTTTTTATGCCCATTCATAAGATCTTTTTGAGCACCCTTTAATCCCCACATCTTAATAGAATTTAAGTTTTTTTGAGGACAGGGAACCTGCCATTAAAAAAGTCCCCAGGATCTAGCATAGTGCCTTGTAGAAGCAAATGATTTACAAATGTGTATTCTAATGGGCTGAATTTTCAATACCAATAACTACTTAGACCTCTTAGCTCCAACATATTTTCTTGCTGCACTAACCTGAGGGGGAAGCATTATTATTTTGAATCACTAAACCTTAATAAAAGCAGGATGAGCTTTCACGTTTATATATATAAATTGGGCTATTCCTCTTTCTCTATTCATTTATTGCTGATTTACTACTGAAAGTGCTACATTCTGAATCTTGAATCATTGCTATTGGTCTTTATATATAATGTTCACTTCTCCAGATATCTTTCTATACCTTTGATGAGTCTTTTGTTTATGTTGTGAAAAGAGGGCATGTGTTTTATTTTCAAAAGAAGAATTCAGATTTTTAAAAATAGATCTTATTAAATACCAACAAGGCATTTTACTGGGTAAAGATCCAAAAATAGATACACATTTTTGTTTTCAAGGAATCTGCAATCTACTGGTAGAAAGGGTGAGGATGTAAGTAATGATGATATGAGGGAGACTGAAGTAAATGCAAAAGAGAGGTCCAGATTAAAGGAAAGGAGAAGAGACAGAGGGGCAAGAGTTCTACATTTGGAGTCAAGGGACCAGAACTCAAATAGAAACCATTGTGAGAGCAAAGGAAAGTCATGTAATCTTTCTGGATCTCAGTTTCTTTCTCTGTAAAATGAAATATTGGACAGATACTACTAAGTGGATCCCATGAACTTTCGCTGAGATATGATCAGGTAAAGCTTCAAGGAGAAAGTGGGACCATACTGAAATTTATTAACAGTACTGTGTGTTGGGGCGGCTAGGTGGCATAGTGGATAAAGCACTGACCTTGGAGTCAGGAGTACTTGGGTTCAAATCCAGTCTCAGACACTTAATAATTACCTAGCTGTGTGGCCTTGGGCAAGCCACTTAACCCCATTTGTCTTGCAAAAACCTAAAAAACCCAACCCCCTCCCCCCAAAAAAACCAGTACTGTGTGCCATACTGAAATAACAGAGTTAAACCAGTGGAAAAAGGCATGAAGTGAGTCCACAGTATGTATAGAAGATGGGGTGAGGAAAGGCACAGAGCAAGTAGAAAGCAGGATTAGAATGCATGGCTCTCAGATATAAAACATATAACATGGAGTCATGAAATAAAGCTATATAATTTCCAGTAAATTCATGGAAAAGATCTTTAAATCAAGGGCAGATGCTTCTAGTTTAAACAGTAGTCAATGGGGAACCCCTGGAGATTTCCAAATATAGGAGATGTGATATAATAGTACATTAAGTAAATTTCTTGAGTATTGTTATTGAAGATGCTTAGGATGGAAAGAGGCTAGAGAACATAAGACCAATAAAATAGATATTCTAAAAGTCCAGGTTAGGACAGATAAGGACTTGAATTATAATAGCTATAGGGTGGAGTAAAAAAGAAAAATGAAGGTGAGAGATACTACTAGAAAACCACAAATGACAGTTTTTGGCAAATGATTGGGGGAAGTACTAGGAAGAATCATGGTGCATCCCTTGTTACACCCTTCAATCCAGACAAACTAACTTTCTATCTATTCTTACATATGGCACTCCATGTCCCATCCCTGCCACTGTCCTGGCCATGATACCCTTCCTTACCTTGGCCTCATGGGACCCTTTTCTCCCTTTAAGGTACAACTCAAACACCATCTTGTCAATTGAAAAATATTTTTAAGTTTGGCAAGTTCCAGGCCATGTACTCTTAAGATACAAATACTCAAAGCCTTTTCTGATTCTGATGCCCTCCTTCCTTAATTGCCTTGTTTTTCATGTGTATTTATTCTTTTTATATTTAATCTACATACACTATCATGTGTTTGCTGTCTTCCTTACTAGAATACAACTCCTTTAAAGTAAGGATCGCTTCATTCACTGACTTTGTACTTCCATTACCTAGCACTTATTTATAAATATTGATGGAGTGATGCAACAGAGTACAGACCACAGTGGGATTGAACCCTCAATACTGAGTCCTGACTGTAGACCAAAGAACAAGAGGAATCAGAGAGTTGAAACTCCATCATTGTTGAAAGGTTTCAATTTTTGAGAAGCATTCTTAGTGAGGTGAATTCTGAGTCTAGTTATAAAGGTAGGAACTGAGTCAGATAAACCAAAACATCCCACAAACATTCTTCTAATTTTTCATTTTGATTTCCCTGACTTGGAAAGTTGTTCAAGGTCAAACACTGGAATCAAACACCCTTGTCATATACACTCCTTAATCTTAGCAGAAAGATTAGAAATAACCTAGAATGGAGATACTATCTAAAAACCATACATGTATATTCTGCAAACTGCTCCTACTTGACTCCCAAAGGGAAGGAAATCAGTATTTAGGGCCAAAATGAATTATATTGAAAATAACTATCCAGGAAAGGACTAAACATAATTTCATCAGCATTCATTCCTTCTGTTGGGCACTGAATCACACAGGGTTCTTGTGGGGAAAGGAAATTGGGAACTTTTTTTTTTTAAAGAAGAATCAAAGGATAAAATGACATAATTTTCTTCCATGAAAAATAAGACATCAAGATGATCTAATAGGTACAATATTTGTATGAGAGAATCTCTCTTTCAGAGAAAGATTCAATTCAATTCAGTAAATATGCATTAAGGAACTATTTCATACACAGAAAGGCAACATAGCTGGTGGAGAAGAATTGGGTTCAGATCATTCCTATGATATATATTAGCTTTGTGATCATAGGCAAGTCATTTATCTTATCAGTGGCCTAGGCAATTCTCTAAGAATCAGTTGAAAACACAAGTTGCTGAGCTACAATGCTGATAGAAAGTTTCTACACTTGGAGTTCTATATGTGGATGAAATCAGAGGTTTAGAATTTTTAAAAAATATTTTAAAGTATATACCATACACCAATAGGGACATGTGTTTGGAGGAGTTATATAGTTATTAAGTATTAGGAAAAATCTACTTTTGCTATAAAGTCTCAGAACAAAAGGTTTTACTGTTAATATCCTTATAGGTATTTCCAAAACAATCTTTCTAGCATTCAAAATATTTCTGAAGCACAGGACAAAGCATTTATCATTATTTGGTGTCCCAGATGTCTTACTGCAGTTTAAAGCTTTATTGTTTTATTTAAGTTTTAACTTATATAGCTTAAAATTAGATCAAGACATTTGAGACACCTTGTTTGATCATTTCTATCAAAAATGTTCTAGACTTAGCACTATGCCTGGAAGACAGCAGACAATAAATGTTTACTGATTAAATAAATCACTGAATCTAAGATACTGTGAATCATGCTGTATATATATGCACAAAAATCCCACATCATTGATTTAGTATTGTACTAATTTGAGACTTGTAATAACTATGATCTGAACTAAAGTTTATCTTTATAATGCTTATGAAAAAAAGTTTGACTAGGAGATTTCAGATTTTAAACAAAAGTTCAGGGGCAGTGTTTAGATGAACAAACTTTTGAAGCACTTTTATATCTTAATTTAAAAAAAATCATTCTTATTTGATATGTTTATATTTCTATATCAGTCATCCTGGAAGCAATTTTCTTCTCCTCTATTTCCTTATCATCTATCAAAATTGAATCTATTCTTGAAATTAATTAAACAAAAATATTCCATAAAAAGATTTTATCTATATTCCATTTGTCTTAGTAGTTCCACACCTCTCTGTTGAGAAGAAAGATATGTTTCATTATCTATTCTTCCAAATCAGTTTTATTTTTTTAATTAGAGTTCAGTTTTCATTTTGTTATATCTTCAGTCTCATTACTATAATAATTAATTTTTGCTGTGGTTATTTTTGGTGCATTTATTTCAGTCTCCAAAAATTCTTTCAAGTCTTCCCACATATTTTATAAACTACTCGAATATTAACAGTACTTGAATTGCATGTCATTCTTTCTTGTTTTTTTTAAATATAGGACATTTTGTAGCAAAATATCCTGACAACAACTTGTTAATCTATTGTGTATTATTTTAATGAAACGGAAAGGAACCAAATAATATTTCTTTAGGCATATTGCCTAATTCATATTTTTTATTCAGATTGACTTCATTCCACTTACACTGAATAAGTAAGATTTTCTTTTTTTATGAAAGATTTTATTTATATTGAATTTTACAATATTTCCCCTAATCTTGCTTTCCTTCCCCTACCCCCCACAGAAGGCAGTCTGTTAGTCTTTACATTGCTTACATGGTGTACATTGATCTAAGTTGAATGTGATGAGAAAGAAATCATATCCTTGAGGAAGAAAAATAAAGTATAAGAGATAGCAAAATTACATAATAAGATAATTTTTAAATGGAAGGTAATAGTCTCTGATCTTTGTTCAAACTCCATAATTCTTCCTCTGGATACAGATGTATTCTCCATCTCAGATATCCCCAAATTGTGCCTGATTGTTGCACTGATGGAATGAGCAAGTCCATTAAGGTTGATCATCACCCTATATTGCTGTTAGGGTGTATAATGTTCTTCTGGTTCTGCTCATCTCACTCAGCATCAATTCATGCAAATCCTTCCAGGCTTCTGAATTCCCATCCCTCCTGGTTTCTAATAGAACAATAGTGTTCCATCACATACATATACCACAGTTTATTAAGCCATTCCCCAAATGATGGACATTCACTTAATTTCCAATTCTTTGCCACCACAAACAGGGCTGCTATGAATATTTTTGTACAAGTGATATTTTTCAAGCAAGATTTTCTATTATTCTTACTAATCTTTTCTCATGCCTTTCTCCCAGAATGAATGCTGTTTTCTACAGAAATGCAACTTGAATGTCATAGTCAGGACTAGTCACTAACAGAGATGCTTAGAGCCATAGTTGATTTTAATAATATCAGATTTGATCAGACGTTATGTCTCCATATTTTAGAGATCAAATGAATGAGAAATGGACTTGTTTTTTTATCCGCTTCTGGACAAGGAAGGCTTGTTCCATTGTGTGGATGATACTCTTCCCAGGTGTCAAAGGGAGAAAAGGGATATCCAGGTCTTTAACCATATTTGAATCTAGAGTTGGTAACAAGTGCTTTCTTGGCATTGAAGAGTGGCAGACACTTGGTCTGTATGAGTTTTTTGGTTTGACTAGTTAAGGATATGAGTAGTGGCCAAAGGGAACAGACCTAGGGTGAGGAAGTCCCTACAGACTGATGTTTTTCTCCTTTGTGGAAATGAATGTGCCTTAAAGAGATAGAAGTATTTCAAACTCACCATAAACATAACAGAATTCATTATTTTCCCATTAAAGATCCCTTCTTCCAACTTCTGAATGTTATTCAAGTATTATTGTTATTATTATTATTATTTTCAGATACTATTCCTTCCATTCACCCAAACTTACATCTCTTCAGTCATTCTTGGTTCTTCCACTCAACACATTTAAGCAAATGTGAAGTTTTTCTGATTCTGCCTTGTCCATAACTTTCCCATCTAGGTCTTTGTCTCCATTCCCATATCTTCAATTTAGTTCAGGCTCTCTTACCAATTATCTAGACTGGTACAGTAGCATCCTAGTCTTTTTGCTTTCAGACTCTGCTTTCCTATGTTTCCACACGATACCAAATGTATATTCCTGAAATAGATGTTTGACCAAGCCTATTCTCACTCAGAAAACTTTAATGACTCCAAAATGCCACTAGAATAAAATATAAAATCCTTAGTTCCCCATTTACAGACTATGACAGTTCATCAATCATGCAACCAATAAACATTTATTTATTACCAACTAAATCTCAGGAACTGTGACAAGTACTTGGGGGGGGGGTACAAAAAGAGGCAAAAAGATTGTCCCTGTCCTCAAGGAGTTTACAATCTAATGGGGAAAATAATATGCAAATGATTATAAAACAAGCTATGCATAGAATACAAAAAAAAGCATTTAAAATAGTGAAAGGACTAGAATTAAGAGGGATTACAGAGGGCTTCCTATAAAGGGTGGGATTCTAGTTGGGTCTAAAAGGAAGCCAGGGGGTTAAGTAGTAAGAAGAGAGGAGGGAAAACTTCCTAGGCATGGACAGAATACCAGAATGGAGAGTTGAAGTATTTTGTCCAAAAAACAGTCAGGAGACCATGTTAAGAAGTAAGGTGTGGAGGCATCTAGGAGGCACCTTGGATAGAGCACCAACCCTGGAGTCTGGAGGACCTGAGTTCAAATACAGTCTCAGACATTTAATAATTACCTAGCTTTGTGACCTTGGGCAAGTCATTTAACCCCTTTGCCTTACAATAACCTAAAAAAAAAGTAAGGGGTAAGAAGATTAGAAAAGTTGGAGGGGGCTAAGTTACAAAGGTCTTTGAATGCCAAAAATAGTATTTTATATTTGTTCCTGGCAGCAATAGGGAACTAATGGAGTTTATTGAGTCGCATCTTCTATCTACTTTTCTAATTTTTCTGCAATCTCCTCAAACTATCTTACTAGTTGTTCTCTGCACATTTCACTCCATTTCCCACTACTGTTGGGGGGCAATTGGGGTTAAGTGACTTGCCTAGGGTCATACAGTGTGTGTTTGAGGTCAGATGTGAGCACAGGTCCTCCTGCCTCTAGAGTCAATGTTCTATCCACTAAGCCACTAGCTGCCCCTACTACTGCACTTTTGAAGAGCCTGTCTATAATGTATTCTCTCCTTATTTCCGCTATTTGAAATCCCTTCCTTCAAAGCAAAGACCTTTCCTTATTCTCTTTCTCTCTTTTCACCTCCCCCCCCACTTCAAGATATTAGTGCTTTCCCACTATTGAAATGACTTTGTACAGAGGGACACAAGTGGCTGTAATAGCTGATGATTGGAGAGCCAGCTGGGGACTTTGAAAGAGCTGAGTCTGAGACCCCCTAGTTGGGTGAACCTATATAAGTTATTCTCTTAAACTTCTAATATGAAAAGCAGCAGCTGATGGACCCCACCATCCAATTTAGGATTTGTCCTTTCAGTGGATAAGCTTTCTGAGGTCAAGGTCCTTTTGTATTTTGTATTCTTAGAATTTAGCACGGGGCGGGGCAGCTAGGTAGTGCAGTGAGTAGAGCACCAGCCCTGGAGTCAGGAGGACCTGAGTTTAAATCTGACCTCAGATACTTAAAAATTACCTAGCTGTGTGACCTTGGGCAAGTCCCTTAACCCTATTGCCTTGCAAAAAGCAAAAAAAAAAAAAAACCAAAAACAAAAACAAGAAAGAATTTAGTACAATGGTTTGCATGTTCTTGGTACTTAAGGGTATTTTTCAAATTGAATCTAAGTGACTTTACCCAATAACAGAAAAAAAAAAGTTTAGCCCTGGTAAATCATTTTGGCTTTGCATGACCAAAATACTAGGAGAGACTAGTAGTGTAAGAACCACAGGTGGATCTGGCTCCAGGAATGTAGTGTAGTAGATGAAGACTTTAGAACTATTTAGTTCTACAACTAAGTGATACAGAGGAGAGAGCACTGATCCTGGAGTCAAGAGGGCCTGAGTTCAAATTTAACCTCAAATACTAGCTATGTGATCTCAGGCGAGTCACTTAACCCTGACTACTTCAAATCCAAGGCCATCTCCAGTCATCTCCAGAGGAGGGAATGAGACTGATGACAGCACAGCACCCCCTCACTCAATTCACTTGCTTGCCATGAAATTGCTAAACTGATGTCATGTTCTTCTTGGAGAATGAAGGACAAACATCATCACTATTGTAAATTGCTTGCAATTAAGAGATTATACCAGATGTGGTATGCATATCCGTTCCCAGGCTTACTCTCTAGCTAAAAGAGTAAAAAATATTTCCCCTCAAATTATCCCCCAACCCTTCATTTTGAGCCAGGTTTAACATAAAAGTAAGGTTATACACAATTCATAGAGTATACTTTTTTCCTAGTTTCTATAAGTGACTTCCCTTTTAAGTGTTTACATATTTGGGCTTTGCTATAGGTCTTTAAGATTTGTGTGTTGCAGGATTTGGGGTTCAAAAAACAGTAACTAAACTGAATATCTTTGAAATACCAGTACATAATACAAAGCATTGCAGAGGTCTCAATACTTCAAGAGATTAATGATTTCATTACTATGGGGCCACTCTCCTACCATTTCTTAAAATGTGATCCTCTGAATTGATGCCTCCTGGTGATGGGACTTTGATCTTTGGTGATGAGACTATCTAAAGTTAGCTCTACTCGTTCTCAGACATACCAGAGATGTAGTTTATTGCTGGTCTTGCACCTAAAAATTTTTCAACTTGCTGGGACCTTCTTAAGCTTATCCTCTATTGGTGTAGCCTTTGAAAACTGAGTCAGCTCCATATCATGAGGGTGATGTTAGTGGACACATGACAAAACTGTGGTTATCTGAGAAGTGTTTACTGAATTGGATTATAGTAGTGATGGAGCATCTAGCTCCACCCTGAATGTTCTATATGGGAACAGGCAAATAGCCTATAGTACACATCAGAGAAATTTTGCAGACTTAAATTTGAATCACAATAGAAATAATAACCAAAACCTTATTTTAAAGATAGTATTTGCATTATAGTAAATCCCAGGATTTTTTTAAGGAAAACTATAGCTTGCCAGGGCCTCTAAAGAGAAACCATTGGGAAAAGGAAAATTATGGACCAAGATTCTAACGAAGCATCCTTAGAAATCTCCACTGTCTAACAATAAAGGCAGTGCTCTAGGTTTGAGGTCTTAGGCATAAGCCCCTTACTGTCCCCCCTCAAAGCAAACTACAGGAAGCTCCATTGATCCCTCCCCCCCCAAATAGATGAAGGGCTCTGTTGACCCTGCTGGGATGCAAAGCTTTGGTTCCAGAGAGTCTTAGTATTTCAGAGCAAATACTGAGCCAGCTAAACCATCCCTCTAGCTTTACCAAGAGTTCACTGCAAACAGGAGAAAATGAAACACATAATGCCATTTGGATCCAGAGGTCCGGTGTGGCCTGGCAAGTAATAAGGCTGGTATATTTTCAAGACTCAGTCAAATTGGTGGGTAATGATTTCTCAGCAGAAACTCTCACCTCCTGAGCCAGCAAATTAGCAACTAGATCTGAGAAGGAGAGTCCCAAACAAAGGCTTTGAACAGAGATAGAAGTAAGAGATGCATATGGCAGCCAGGTGAATATGGGGAAGGTAGAGATGGGAAAGGGAAGGTCATGGAGGATGGGCTTTTTAAATTAAAGAGAACCAAGAACCTAGGAGGAGGCTCACTCAGGATTCCAAAGAAGCCCTTTGTTGAACTAGCCTGCCTTTGAGAGTAAATAAGGAAGAAAAGAAGGAAATGATTCTTTGAGTAGTACAGAAGGGGTCACCAATCCTGATATAGGGAAGACATATGGAGGAAAAAGAGTTTTACATTGATGAGCAAGAGAACTAGATTTGAATCCTAAATCTGCTATTTATTCCCTGTGTCATACTGTACAAGTCCCTTTATATTTTTTCTTCTTATCTATAAAACTGGGATGATAATGAGCCCATAGGGCTGTTGTAGTTAAAGCACATGGTGATCCTCAAAATCCTATATAAATCTGAGTTTTCAATTTCATATCTGGAGGTAATAGGGAGTTTCAAAAAAGGAGGAAAGAAAAGGGGAAATTAGTGTTTAGTTTTCTGGGAGGTAGGATGAGATAGGGAACATGAAAGGGACATACAATGGGAAAAAAAGGGAATATACGTTTCTAAGAGTCTACTTTTAAAGATGGTAATTTGCATCATTGAGGATGATGGCGGTTTCCATAATGAATTTTTGAGCTAAATGAAGCTTAACTCTTTCAACATGAAAAAAAAAGAATTAAGCAATTTTTGATGGAAATCTTTCCATCAAAAATGAATCTCATGCTTCACCTATTTCCTTTCAAAGAAGCTACTAAGCACACTGAAAGGAACCATTCAGCGGAAAAAGTGCTAGACTTTGCATTCAAAGAACCAGGATCAAAGTTTGAATATATACTAAACTCTGCAGAGTATAGAAAACTGGGTCAGAAGATAGGCTGACTTGTGTTCAAATTCAGCCCCAGACATCTACTAAATGTGTGACCCTGGGCAAGTCAATGAACTTCTCCTATCTTGTTTCTTCAACTGTACAATGGGGATAATAATAGAATTTACCTCCTAAGGTTACTGAGAATTAAATGAGATATTTTTAAAATGCTTAGCACAGTGACTGGCAAATGGCAGGTTTTTAAAATTCCTTTTTTTTTATTTCCTCCTTTTCACTTTGCTACCTTCTTCCTTCCCTTCTTCTCTTTCTCCCTTCCTCCCTCCCTCCCTCTCTCTTTTCTTTCCTCCCTTCTCTGTTTTCTCCCTTCCCTTCCCTTCCTTCTTTCCTTCATATATTATCTTATGCAAACAATTTTATCTAATTGAGCTTCTCTATCCATAAAATGGAGATTCTAATTCATGCAATACCAACTTCATAAGTTGCTGTGAGGAAAGTGATTTAAAAAATGAGAGCTATTTTGCCATAAGATTAACCCTTCAATTACTGAGGGTCAATATTATGAATGTCAGTAATTATATAGTAAAACCTTGGTTATCACTAAAAGGCTAAGTTTTTATACATATTTTCCCCCTATACTCTTTGTCATGTTGATTTTATTTCCTCCCCTAGTTGCAACTCTCCTCTCTGATGGGATGATTCCTAAATCTATTTTCTATTCTAAGCTCTAACTGTATTCTCTACAGTTCTATTGTACATCTCTGCTTCAGGGATGGAAAAAAAAAGATGGATAACATCTTTTTCTTTTTTTTATGATGATTCAAGAGCTTAATTAAAACTATATAACATTGAACATTCATAACAGAAGAACAGAAAGCTATCCCTTTTCCCCAAACTGCCCAAGAAGGCCAAGAGGGAGGTCACAGATGACTCAGACACAATTTTGGCAGCTTTATTTCATAAAAAAAAAAATACAAGAGGCTTAATAGATGGCCAGTGGCAGGGCACACAGTGTTTGATGGCAGGAGCAGCAATGCTAGATTAGGGGAATGCAGCTTGGCTGCATTCCAAAGAATCAAAAGAAGTGATAGTGGTTTTCTTTTCTGATTTGAATCTGGGAACAGATAATTAACAGAACCCCAATATCTCCCTCCAGATTTACAATGGGCAGAATGCCACAAGACATTAGAGAAAACCAAAAGGAGAGCTGCTGAATGTCTGTATTTTATCAATGAAACACTACTGTCACATAGCCAGCATGATATCTAGCAAAGACTGATATTTGGGGGGGGGGAGGTAGCAGGGAAGCTCAGAGTGGAGAAGGAAGGAAAGGCATAAGGCCCAGGTGAGGTTATGGTAACTAAAATTGTTGGCTGTAGCTCCTCTTTCCAACTCTACTTTTTTCTTCTTCTTCTTCCTTCTTTTATTTTTTTATTGTTTTTTACATATGATTCAACTTTAATACATCTTGTAAAAATGTGCCATCCAGAATTAACAAAGTTCTGCAGATGTGATCTAACTCAAACAGATCACAATGAAATTCTGTCACCTTTCTTGTTCTATACCAGTGTGTCCAATCTACCCTCAGGACCATTCGTGCATCCCACCATCACATTTGTTGTTGTGCTCCTTTGGGATGAGGTGCATTGAATTCATGAAAGGGTATTGAATTCTATATGTGATCCTTGATGGGTTTTTGTTTGGTGATGCAACCTAGAAGAGCTAAAAGGTTGGACACCCCTTTTCTAGATATTAGGCCCCCCTTAATACAAATAAAATTGATTGTTATGCTACACTACTAAAAAAATTATTGAATTAGCTGTCCATTAAAACCACTAGAATTTTTCACAAAGTCAACCCATCTAGTCTGACTTGCTAGTTTGTTTATTCTAGGGAAGTTGATGTGTTGAATTTCTGACTAGAAACTCACCTTTAACTTTATTATATTTGTCATATATTTTCATTGACCCTCTTCAACCTAGTTGAATAATCATAGCATATCAACTGTAATCTTGGGTCTGTAGGGATTTCAGTTGCTTTAGCTCTTATTTCAACTGTATAGAGGTAGTTCCTTCACTCCCAATTTTTTTGAGAAGGGAGCTGCTACCTTCTAGTTTGGGGCCATTCTAGATACTTATGGGTCTGTAAGGCTGGTGTAGAGTTTAACCAGATTTTAGGATAGTGCCCTAGATTGACCTTAGAGGTTATTAAGATTAGTACAAATTCATTTTACAACTAGTTTTTCCCTCTTTTTGTCCCCTCTCACTTTTCTCTTAACTCTCTCCTTCCTCTCAGTGGCATGCCTGTCTCTAGAATAAAATCGTTTATCCCATCCTTTTTAACTGTTACTATTAATCTTAGGTGTGCTGGGGAACCCCAATTACCATTCTTCTTAGAATTGTATATAAAAGGTAAAAGTTAATCAAACATTACTGAAGACTCAACAAGGCCTTTTGTAAGGTAGGTACATGAGAATTAGTGCATGAATTCTGTGGAATCTCTTCCAGCTGCAGAGAGGCTTCTCCCCCCCCCTTTTTTTTTGCTTTCCTCCTATCTCTTGGCTTTGCTCCAGATGGCTCTATGGACAAGTGAGCACCAAATGAGTGAGTTCTTACTATGCATCTGAAAACTTCAGGACATTCTGGACAAGATGGGGGCAAAAACACCTATCAATACAAAGAAGAGGTCAAAACTGATGGAATGCTGGGAAACGAAAGAGGTGAACAAAGTTTCCCTGCCAATAAGTGCCATCTTATTTTCATAACCCAAATTGCACACTGCATTCCCAAGGCAGGCTCAAACTGCTTGCTTATCAGCTCTTGGAATGGGGCCACTTATTGGCAGGTTAAAGAGTGCTATTTGGCAGATGCTGCATAAATAGAAGCAACTGCATCTAAAACAATTTACTAAGCCTCTCTCAAATGTGTCTTCTAGCCTTCTAACTTCAATCAGTGCACCATGCTCAAGGGCTGATGGGGACTGCTTTTTTTGTTGTTGTTGTTGAAGTCTCATTAAAATCAGCATTAGCAAAATATAGAAGGTTATTTTCATCCTCATTATCTGCCATTTATTGAGTACCTAATATGCATAGGACTCTGTCCTAGGCACTGTGGGCAATGCAAAGAAGTGATTTTTAATCAGAGAACCTTAGGCTCCACTCTTAGATTTTTTAACTCTATGTCTTTAGATAAATCTCTTTGTCACTTTGAGCCTCAGTTGTAAAAATGGCAATAGTAAAAAACACTATTTACTTCCCAGGACTGTTTGTAAAACTTAAAGCATCCCAGGATTCAGCTTTAGGAATGGAAAGGATCTTAGAGGTCACTGAGTCCATCTCCCCTATTTTTACAGATAAGTAAAGTGGGGCCCAGAGAAGCTAAGAGATTTGTCCAGGATTCCTTAGATGGTATCTGAGATTTGAATACTGGTCTTCCTGACTTTAAGTCCAATAATCTATTAAGTCCAATGAACTATTAATTAACTATTAAGGCCAATACACTATTCAACACTGCATTTCATATTAATACGTACTCTAAGTCATTCCCTTTTCCTTAGGAATTTATCATCTTGTCAAGGGAATCAGGACATATGTGCATGGAAAAAGTAATTACAATTACTATAAGTTTGCATGTAAATGATGACATCTATCCTAGTATTCATCCCAATATACATAGGGAGTAACAAGCAATTCTCCAGTCAGTAGAGATCCTAATGTAAAGTACCTGAGGCTTTTATTGGGGATACTGAAACAGGAAACTGAACCAAAGTAGAGCTCATTTGGAATCTAACTTAACTATTATTGCAAACAACGTGATAGGCTCAGTTATTTCTACTTTTTGAAGAAGTTCTCATGGTGTCCTCTAAATTTTAGGGTCTTTGCACAAATGTTCAGTCAATCTACCTAGTTATAATTCTAACAATACATACTGCTTTTCCAGTATAATTTAGAAAGGTTAATAGTATCTTGCCTTTCCAAACTTAGCATCTAGACACCTAGGTTCACATCTTAGAAGTGTTGTCTTCAATTCCTTGCCTTCATTCACATTGCCCTTTGAATAAGTTGCTAAATTTTATAATTTCTACTCCATTTATCTTACATGGGTCCCTTTCTTTCCAATACCAGTCCTAGACAACTGATTGGTCTTTGCCTCCTACTCCAATCACTCCTTCCCCAATCACAGCTTCCAAAGTGACTACCCTAAAAACAGAAGTATGGCATGCCATCTGTCTACTAAGTGAACTTCAATGACTCCCTTTCATCTCTCAGCTCACATATAAATTCCTCTGTTCAATTTTCAAAGCTCTTTAAAAATCTGACCCCATCTTTCATACTTTACTACTTATCAATTCCTCATAAGATGATTAAACTATATTGGTCTTCTTTCTGTTTTTCTCATTGAACACTCCACATAACCTACCATGAAACCTTTATTGCAACCCTTCCAGTTCCTTTTTGTCTAGAATTCACCTCCTCCTCAACTCCTCTTAAAAATCTCAGATTTAAGACTCTGTTTAAGGCTACTTTTTCATAAATACTTGCTACTCCTGATCCCTTAGCCACTGGTACCTTTCCAATGTTACTTTATATCTTTTTTGTATTCATCATTATAAACAAGCATATAATCTCCTCAGTTAAAATGGAAATTCCTTGAGGGAAAGGAACTATTTTCACCTTTATATTGTACTACTTTTATAAATGGCTCATGAATATTTAGTCCAGAGTGATTAAAATTTTTTTATTAAGATATCTTAATAAATGACATACCTCTCTCAAAGGGAGAGGGGCACTGAAACCCAGAAATGCTAGGTGTTATATGTACTTTGAAAGGCTTTGATTCTGCCCCTTTGTGCCAATCATTGGCAGGGGTCACAAATCTAATTGATACATTCATCCCCATACATTTTCCCCACCCTGCTCATTATACTAATGAACTAGAACAGCTACCTTCTTGAACATGTGTAAAGGAAAAGATTCAAAAGAACTCAGACTCTCTAATCTCAGTTTTGATAGATTGAGGCTAAGTCTTTTGTCTTAACTCACATACTCTAAGATGGCAAAAACAGCAGCAACAACCACCTCAGTCCAGATATAGTATGGGAATCAGGCTTCTGGTCAAAAAGAGATTGCCATCTTAGAGTAGAGAAGAGCAATTGCTTTAGCAAGGGAAATGGGACCCAGGGCAGAGAGAAGTGGTTGCAAAAGAATGGATCCTCTTCCTGGGTATGGACCAGAGCAGAGATAAAGATAACAGTGATCAGGTCAGCTAGGTGGCATAGTGGATAAAACACCAGCCTTGGAGTCAGGAGTACCTGGGTTCAAATCCCATCTCAGACACTTAATAATTACCTAGCTGTGTGGCCTTGGGCAAACCACTTAACCCCATTTGCCTTGCAAAAACACCTAAAAAAAAAGATAAGTGATCACACCTCTCCCAAATCACACCTTCTTAGAAACACTGCAAATTTGTATCCCCCTCCCCAAATTGTCTGTGGGAAAAAAAAGTGCAAAACTTTGGAATAGTAAACCCCATGAAAAGGGCCTAATTTTATTATAAATTCAAAGTTAAGAAATATGTTGGAAAAATGAGCAAATAACCAAAAAAAAGAAAAAAAAGAAATATGACCATAAAAAACTATAACACTGACAGGGAAGATCAAGAAATAAACTCAGAAGGAGATAACTATGTGAAAATAGTTATAAACAAAGTTTGAAAGAAAAATGCAGATTGGACAGAAGTCCAAAAAGAATTTCTGAAAGCTAAAGAAAGGGAAAAAAAGAACAAAAATGATTTTAAAAATAAAACAAGAATGTTAGAGCAAAAATTTGGAAAAGAAATGGGAATGGTGTAAAAAATTGTGAAAAGAGATCTAGCTAGTTTGATAAAAGAGGCACAAAAAATACTAACAAAATAATACCTTAAAAAAAACAGAAGTGGTCAAAAGATAAAAAGAAGTACAAAACCTCACTGGAGGAAAGAACTCCATAAAAAAGAGAATTAACCAAATGGTAAATAAAAGAGGTTCACTGAAGAAAATAATTATTCAATTTGATAAGGAGAAGCTAAGGATTCCATGAAAAATCCAGAAACAATGTAACAAAGTTAAAAAAAGGAGAAATGAAAAGAAAATGTGAAATCTCATTAACTGAGAAATTAGCTCATATTTCAAGAAATTACAAAAGAAAAACTGCTCTAATATCATGTAACCCATAAAGTAAAATTGAAATTGAAAGGATCCACTGATCACCTCCTGAAAGAGATCCCCAAATATAAACTCCCAGCAATAATAAAGTCTCCAGATCAAGGAGAAAATAATGAAAGCAGCCAGAGGGGAAAAAAATCATTAAAAATGAATGAGGACTTTCAAGCATTCCTGATGAAAAGAACAGAAATGAATAGAAAATTTGACATTCAAACACAAAACTTTAAAAGAAGTACAAAAAAAGGTAAAATGAAAGAGAAATGAAAAAAGTACTTAATAAGGTTCAGCTATTTCCATACCTATATAGGAAGATAATGCATGTAAGCAACTCTTAAGAACTTTATCATTATGAGCGCAGTTAGAAGGCCTCTACATAGACAGAGAACACAAGTGTGAGTTGATTATGCTGGGATGATCTAAAAAATGGAGGTATGAGAAAGAGGGATACGCTAGGAGAAGTGGGAAGGAAGAGGAAGAATAGGGAAATTATCTCATAAAAGAAACATGTAAGGAAGAGCCTCTACAAAATGAGGTAGGAAGAGCCTCTACAAAATGAGGTGGGGAGAGCAGGCAATTCTTGATCTTCACTCTAATCTGAACTGATTCAAAAAAGAAGAAAAATATATCCACTCACTAAGAAAAATATACATACTCAATAGGGTGAGGAAATCTATCTTATCCAATAGGGAAATAAGAGGGGAAGGGAATAGGAGAAAAGAGTGTGTTTGGGTGGGGTGGGGAATGATAAAAGAGAGGGTGGGCTAATTGTGGCAGTAACCAGAAGCAAAACAAGTTTTTAAGGTGTGACAGATAAAAAGAAAGGTAAACAGAGGAAAATAGGATAGAGGGAAATGCATAGTAATCATAACTATGAATGCAAATGGGAGGAACTCACCTATTAAATAGAAACAGATAGAATGAATTAGAAACCAAAATCTAACAATAAGTTGTTATAAGAAACACACTTGAAAGAAAGGACACATACACAGAATGCCTTCCCTGAACACTCTCTAGCTTATTAATGTCATTCTTAAACTATATTGTCTAGAACCAAACACATTACTCAAGGTGAGGTCTTATAAGGAAAGAGCACAGAGCAATGCTCAAAACCATATTACTGGAAGCTTTGACCTTTTTAATGGAGCCCAAGATGGGATTAGTTTTCTGACTGCTTTCTGTCCCATACTAATCTTAAAAACTAGTAAAACTTTTTATTTTTAGAACTATTGCTTAAAAACATCTCCTCTATTTTATACTTCTGAAGTAAATTTTTAAAATTTAGTATTTTAGCTTTCCCCAATTACATGTGAAACAATTTTTAATATTTGTTTTTTAAAATTTTATTTAAAATTTAAAATTTTATAATTTTCTTCTTTTTGTCCTTCCCCTCATTAATAATGTAAGCAATTTGATATAGCTATACATGTGCAGTCAGATAAAACATATTTCTATATTAGTCATATTGTGAAAGAAAACAGACAAAAATGCATCAAAAATAAAGTTTAAAAAAGTATGCTTCAATTTGCTTTCAGACTCCACCAGTTCATTCTCTGAGGATGGATAAGTCTTTCAGAATTGTTTTGGGTCATTGTATTGCTGAGAATAGATAAGCCATTGGCAGCTGATTATCTTATAATATTACTATTACTATGTATGGGGTTCTTCTGGGTCTACTTATTTCTTTTTGCATCAGTTCATGTAAAATCTTTACAGGTTTTTCTGATAGTATCCTGCTCATCTTTTCTTATATCACAATAGTATTCTATCATAATTATATATCACAACTTCTTTAGTTATTCCTCAATTGATGAACATCCCCTCAATGTCAAATTCTTTGCCACAAGAAAAAGAACTTCTATAAATATTTTATATATAAGTATATTTTTATACATATTTTTGTATACATTTTCCCTTTTGTTTTTATTTCTCTGGGATACATAGCAGTATTGCTGGGTCAAAGGATATGGACAGTTTTATAACCCTTTGTATTTAGTGCCAAATTGCTCTATAGAATGAATCATTTCCCAATTCTACCCTAGGTCCTCAATTTTCCCATATCCTATCCAACATTTGCCATTTTCCTTTTCTGTCACATTGATCAATCTAATAGGTGTGAGTTAGTACCTCAGAATTGTTTTAATTTGTATTTATCTAATCAGTAGTTATTTAGAGAATTTTTTTCACATGGTTATAGTTTTCATTACTTCATCTGAAAATTGCCTGTTCATAGTCTCTGACCAAAATTTATAAAAATTAGAATTTCTCTTATTTTTATAAATTTGATTCAGTTCTTTATATAGTTGAAAAATGAGAGCTTTATCATAGAATTTGCTGTAAAAATTTTTCATAGTTAATGATTACTAATTGCATTTTTCTCTATCCTCATGTTTATTCTGCTTGACCTATACTTTCATCTTATCTATCCTAAAAAGTTTCATGTCTCAATTCTATTATCTCCTCTGATCTGTACTCCACCCCTTTATCCAATTCCCCTCCTACTTTTCTATAGGGAAAGATAGATTTCTACCTACAACTAATTGTATATAGAATTCCTTCTATGAACTATTCCTTCTATGAACCAATTTCAATGAGAGTAAGTTCAAATATTCCTTCCCAAGTCCCCCGTTTACCCCTCCACTATAAAAGCTCTTTTGTATCTCTTATATGTGAGATAATTTAGCCCATTCTGCCTCTCTCTCTCTCCCATAATTTTCAACTCACACCTATACCCTTTGTCTATGTATACTCTGTGAAGTTGATTTTCATGTCTGGGTATAAGGTTTTACATTTATCCCTACTGAGCTTCATCTTCCTAAACTCAGTCCATTGTTATAACCTTTCAAAGTCACTTTAGAACCTCACTCTCTGTTAGTCAATGTGTTAATTATCCTTACTTTTTATCACCTGAGAATTTGATGAGCAGCTTTTTCATCAAAACTGGTTTTCTGGATGTCCTGTTAGCATTGTGGTGGGTGGTATAGGGAAGCCAAGAAATAGGTGACATTTCTACTCTCAAGCAGATTAACATCTAGTGGAGGAGAGAAGACTTACTAAACAATGAAAAAAAATAATTATTCAATGGCTAGTACAGGTAGGTACAGATAAGTGTCCTGAGGAGTTAGAGATCATTTGCAGTTGTGGTAGTGAAAGAAGGCTTCCCAGAAAATTTTCTTCCATGCCCTCATCCCTCCCAAGAACTCACTTCACATAACTTCTTTGTAACTATTCTCTAAGAAGATATAGTTTGTCAGGATAATGATTTTAAAGCCTGAAGGACGTCTAGTGCATTCTCCTTATTTTATAGATGAAGAAATTGAGACTCCAAGAAGTTGAACGATCTGCAGGTAGTCACACAAATACAAAGCAGCGGAATTAGGTCATAAAATCATAGATTTGGAGTATGAAGGGATGAGAGAAATCCCTAGGTTCAGCCCCTTCATTTTATTGATAAGGAAACTGAGTCTCAGGTTAAATGACTGGCCAGGGTTCCCACAGCTAACTATATGAGACAGAACATGAATCTAGGTTATGTGATTTTAAATCCATCTCTTTCTCTTACATCTCTATAAAATAAGCTGAAAGTCAAGGTTGTCTGTCCATTGATTTTTCAGTTTATTTCCTCTTCCCCTGATGCCTCGAACTTTGTTGAGCACTTAGTAGGTACCCAATAAACACATACTGACAGATGGCGTATGGCATTTTGTCAGATGCATCCTAGATCACAATGCCTGAGGCAGGGAACTGTGCTTTAATTTTCTTTTCTCTACAAACTCTGCTGGAGGTGCTGAATTAATAATAATAATCAGAATAAATACCTAAGACAGCACTTGCTTTCAACTCTGAATTTCCAGTCTTTTGTGCATATGCCCTGCATTTAAATTACTGTGTTAATGCTCTCTAACAGTTTTATTTAAATAAACATGTTTTTGAAAACCCATCTATATATGATATAATCCAATAAAACAGTCTGAGACCGGGGAGACTCTTCTGGAGTCGTAGAAGGAAGACTATTTCTTACTCTTTTGGCATGGGCTCTAGGGCAGGGAAGGATCTAATTTGCTGCCTTTGACAAGGATCACAATATCCAATACCTGCCTGGTAATCAGTGAGTAATACTGCTATTCTCATTAATTACCTATCATGCAGGGACCCGCCACAACACAAATGCCTCCTTCAAACTCTCCCGTTGGGGAGAAGAGGAGATGGTTTCACAAGCTTCAAAGCTTCCAAAAGGTATTCAAAGATAGGAATCTGGGATGCAAGAAGTTTCACTTATACAGAAATTTTCATATTGCTTCCAATCTGTTGTCCATCTGGCTCAGTATTCTGAGAGACAGGAATGGTCCAGTGGAGAGCCAACTGGATTTGGAGTCAGGTAAGGCTGGATCCCTATTCTAGATCTAACAGTAACCTGCTGTGTGAACATAGGCAAGTCATATTTCCTTTCTCAGTCTGTTTCCTCTGTTGTAAAATGGAAATAATAAAGCTGGCATTACCTACTCAAGGGGTTTAAGGAAGAAAGTATTCTATAAAACTACAAATGCTATAGAAATATAACTTACTATTAAAAACAAAGACTACCCAAGGGATATACTATATGCATGAAAAGATTTTGTCTTAGGAAGTGATTTGGAAAGTTAGGCACACTAATTTAAATGTATCTCCTTATAATGCTTAGCACATAGTAAGTGACTTAGCTAAATTACTTAATAAATGCTTATTTGTTGTTTGACTAAACTCCCCCCCCACACACAGACACACACACACAAGGTTTAAATAATTTTGCCTTGAAAATCAGAATTCAAGTTTTCTTTCTTTATACACATACACAAACACAAGGTTTAAATAATTTTGTATTGAAAATCAGAAATTGGAATTCTCTTCCATGGCCCTTAATTAAAACCTCAGAACACAAACTTCTTTCTGTATACCAAACTCACCTTGGCATGGCAGTCACTTCAGCTGGTATATGTATGTAAAAGAATGGAAAGAGAATCATTTGGCCTTCTAATTTCCTAGAATCTTTAATATTTGGAACTTCTTCCAATGGCTTAATGGGAATTTGGATAAGGGATAAATTTGGCATTCTTACTGAGTAATGTTTGGAGTTGTGACTCAAAGGCAAGCAGAAATACATGTGAACAGAAATTGTGGACAATACATTTCTAAGTTCACTGGAATTTTGAATAGGCTATTTCAAAGATACAAGGGATGCTTCATCTTTTCAATGGAAAACTGAGATCAGTTAATCAGTCTATAAGTATATATTAAATATCTAATATGTTCTAGAAACTGTGCTAAGCTAGGACATACTAAGGTGATAGGAAAAAATGAATTACAGTTCTCTTCCTTGAATCTTAACTGAAGATGGATTGATTTGATGGAATCCTATTACTCTTTCTAATCATATACCTTTCAGTGTTTTTGTGGTGTAGTCTGGGCAGCTAGATGGTACAGTAGATAGAATGTTGGGACTGAAGTCAGAAACACTCAACTTCCTGAGTTCAAATCTGACCTCAGATGCTTATTTAGCTCTGTGACCCTGAGCAAGTCACATAACTTTGTTCGCTTCCCGTCCTCATCTGTAAAAGTTGGAAAAGGAAATGGCATATGACTCCACTGTCTTTGCCTAAAACCCCTACAAGAAGTCACAAAGAGTCAGACATGATAAAAATGACTGAACCACAACTGGACCTGGTTGGGAAGTTGAGAAATAAAGAAAATAAAGTGAAATTTGTTTTTTTTTAAGTCTAAAGCACAAATCTAACTAGCAAAATTTTCACTTTAGCAAGGAGAGAGGGTAATTAGGAGATATGTCTGCTCTGAAGTATGGTCTAGGAGAAAGTGCATCTTCAGGCAAAAGATTTCAATCCCATTGAGGGAAAGAATTCCCTTGTCAATCCCAGAGGTGGTCATGGTAGAGGAACAAAGGTACTAATAGATAAGATCAATATGGCAAGGAAGAAGAGGAAATAAGACTCCCAGGAAAGTGTGGTTTGCACCCTCTAAAATACCCCCCCCAAGAGAAAACCCTGATCGTTCTACCCTAGTTTTGCCAATTCTAGGGTCATTTTGCTAATGTATCAGCCCCTGCTCTATATTTACTTCTTCTTATTAAAGATTTATTATTATTATTATTATTATTAAAAATTATTAAAGAAGAATTATTACCACTGGCTTTAAACCCTAAGATATTTCCATCCGACTTATAGCTAAAACTTTCCATATATGTTGTCTCCCTAGAATCTGAGCTCCTTGTGAGTAGTGACTACCTTATTTTACTGTTGTATCCATTGGACAGGGCAAAATGCTTTGCAAACAGAAAACACTTATTAAATATAAATACTTCACTCATGCATTCCTCTTGAGTGGTACAAGTTTTGATGGCTATTGAGTGGTTGCAAATTTGTAGGGTAGTAAAATGAGGATACAGAGGGAATTAGTAATGTCTCCATTTGTTATTTCCCTATCAATCAAATGGCAGGTTAAAACCTAGACTAGTAGCAGAATTTTAGGTTACAAATACTAATAATATTTGGATAAAAGAACCCAGCAGACCTAAATGTTTGATCCTTAGGTCATATCACTTAAATCAAATGAGAATAGTGTTTAATAATTACCATTCCAAACAAACTTCAGAGATACCCTAAATACTTTTGTTTGCAGCAGCAGGAGAAACTATTTTTCCCTTTATTCACTCATTTCAATATGGGAATTTTCTAAAAAAGTCCAAAGGGAAGAGACATGCTACATATCCAGGATAACCCTCTCTCTCCTTTATAAAAAAATGATCAAAATTCAAACAAAGCTTGAGCAAAAGATAAAGAAAAAACAAGAGGGCAAAAAAGTAATGTAACCTTTACAGCATTTATTAGATACTGCTGTCTAGAGCCCCTAGGGTGAACTGCATCTTCAAATCAATGGAACCAAAGTTTGTTCTGGCTTTGGAAGGCACTCTCTGAGAGGCCTTCATAGAGTACTTATTTAAGCACTGAAAAATCTTACCTATAGATCTTGAAATAATTACACGCAGAGGAGATACCTACAGTATAGATTTTTGGCTAAGTGAAGTCACTACAGGCCCCAAAGTTTCTAGAAGCAAAAAACAGATCAGTTGTGAACTCACATGATACTTTAAAAATATTTTTTCTATGTTACTATCTTGTCATTTCAGGACATGATATCATTTTATGGTTGGTTTCTGTCCTTCTGTCTGTCTCTCTCTCATATGCTCCATCCATCAAAACCTTTTCCCTGATCCTCACGTTGAAATTTTAAGTGACCCCACTTCCTTTTCCCCCTCACCATTTTTAAAGGTTTCTTATTCAAATGAAGCCTTCTTGGGCTTGCTACCCTTTTGGCAAAAATTATGATATCTAAAACATTACTGAAAGGTTTGGTAGCCTTAATTATAAGAAATCAAAAATTTTCTGAATAAAATGCAAAGTGGGAAGTAATATTCTACTATTTTCTGACTGAAAATTGGTCCTTTATAATGACTTTATAAGGGCAATAAACCCTATCTGCTTTATTTTCTTGGGATATATCAGAGAGATATACCTCTGCTCTATCCTTCAACAAAAAAGTCTAGAACTAGTTCCTCTTCCTGGTTATAAAAATGTCTCATATAGACATTTTATAAGATAAGTAGTATGTTTTGAGCTGACAGTTGCATATAATCAAATTTGAACTTTCCATTTTAATTTCATTTTCTCATATGTCAGAAAGAATACAGGTGAGTCAGAAATCTTCCAGAAGAGGGCAACCAGAATAATGAAGGACCTTGAGCTTTTGCTATGTAAAGAAACTAGGTGCGCTGGTGACCTGAATGATATTGGATACCACTTTGACCTCGATCCCACATCAACTTCCTCATCCTTAAAGAGCGGGGTTGAACTAAATGTCCTCTTAGGTCTCCTCTAAATCTGTATCTTTGATCTCATAAACTTCTGTTTGGCCTGGAGAAAAAAAAATGGTCATCATAGGAAGATCTCTGAATTTGGAGTCAATATTGAATGATTTTCAGGTCTATAATTTTCTACTGGTAATTTCTGAATCAAGTCAAGTAGTCTGTTTTGGTTGTAGCTTCTTGGATTGGGTGACCTCAGAGATCTCTTCTAACTCTAAAAATACATTACTCTATTTAAAAAGTATATATCAAATGCCATCTTTACAAATACAGAATCATAATTTCATTTCATCTAAAATATTGAGTGCTTTTTTTCTTTTTCTTTCTCTGGATTCTTGTCTGCTTGAACTCCAGAGCTAAAAATTCTAAGAGATCACACTACAATGGCAAGCAGGAATTCGCTTCTTATTTCTACAAGTACAATAACCCCATTAGATAGATAACAGGTACTATTGCTGGAATATATTTTATCATTGTAGAAACTGAGGCATATTATAGATATGTTAACAATAAGGAGTGACATTTGAATGTATGCTTTTTGGATTCCAAGTCTATCATGCTGTTCACTAAACCATGTTACCTCTACTTGTTCATTTTAGTATTTTTAAGAGTTTTAAAAATGAAATTCTGATTCTGTATTTGTATATTCCATGGTTAAGCAACCAGATAAATCCTTTATTGATTAAAAGCAAGACCAGCCAATGAGAACAGAAGAAATTTGCAATTTCTGAATACAACAGAATTTTAAAATGCAAATTAATTAATGCTATGTCAATCATTTCAGAAATAAAGATATGTATTGAGATAAGCATGAGAAACACAAGACAGTACTGATAACATTTAAAAGATTGAGACCTTCAGAGGCCTTTCTCTGTCTGTTCAGAGATTGTGTTCAGAGATTATGTGGCTAACTCTACCCTTCACAATTGGTATAATCAAGGCATTCTGGTAGACTTTAGGAGTTGAAATGAGGATGTTTGTGTTGTAATGTGTAAATTTTGTCTTTTACTTATCAATTCTGAAGGGCAAAGACCTTTCTCGCCCATTTATCAAACATTAGGTCATCCTTCTCCTTTTTCTTACCCAATTTCTTAGAGGTTAATGAATGCCAAACGTCCTATTGATTTAAATATCCACTTGTGCTTACTATGGAGATCCAAGTTCCTATTTTTCCCTACCTACCCTCAAACACCAACATTACTCCTCATTTGTTTGCTTCATCTAAAATGTTGAATGTTTTTTTCTTTTTCTTCCTCTGGGTTCTTTTCTGTTTGAACCCCAGAGCTATAGTTCCTTGACAATAGGGAAAAAGAACATGTTATAGACAAAAAGATAAAGTAAAAAGGATTTGTCTTTACAATACCATAAAAAACCCTGTCAATATGCTTACATAGTGCTTTTACCCTATTTGTGAAAACACTTAGAGGCTTCATGAGCCCTACAGCTGGCCATGACCCAACCATGCTGAGAAGTCCCAGAGAAGCCTGCTCTTCTTGGACAGGACCTCATATTTCCTGCTGGCTCCTTGCTCTTCATCAAAACTAACCTGTCACTATGCCCAAAGGGCAATCAAACTGCACAAACCCTTTGATCCAGCAATACCACTACTAGGTCTGTATCCCAAAGAGATCATAAAAAAGGGAAAAGGACTTTTATGAACAAAAAATATTTATAGCAACTATTTTTGTGATGGCAAAGTATTGGAAATTGAGGGAATGCCCATCAATTGGGAAATAACCGAACAAGTTGGGATATATTCATGTATTAGAATATTATTGTTCTATAAGAAATGATGAGCAGGATCTTAGGAAAACCTGGAAAGACTTACATGAATTGATGTTGAGTGAAGTGAACAGAACCCAAAACATCATACACATTAAGAGCAACATTTTGTGATGGTCATCTATGGCACACTTAGCTCCAGTATTTGCAGCTTTCGGTCTCCTTAGTTCTGACTATACTGTTATCTGTCTCTGAAGTACCTTCTTCCCTATTTTCTGTCTTCTGAGCTTCTATCAGTTCTTCTAAGGTTCCACACCAGTGCTACTTAAAGTGTTCCATAAAGCCTTCCCTGGTCCCCCTCAGTTGAGAGTAATCTCCTCCTCTTTTGATATCCTATGCTTCCTACCCATTTACGTTTCATTTGGGTATTTCCCACTGATGCAAATAGATTGTAAGTTCTTTTGAGGACAGTGACAATATTTTATCTATCTTTGTAATATTAAAAATAAAATTAATACAAATCAATGCTCATTCTGCATTTTAAAGTTTGGAAAATGTTTTATATCTATTAATATATAAAAATAATATTTATAGAAGGTATCATGATTGTAGGGTGGGCAGCTAAGTGACACAGTGCCAAGCCTGAAGTCAGGAAGACTTCTCTTCCTGAGTTCAAGTCTGGCCTCTGACTAACTGTGGCAAGTCACTTAACCCATTTTTCCTCAGTTCCTCATCTGCAAAATGAGTTGGAGAAGGAAAGGGCAAACCTAGTATCTCTAGCAAAAAAATCCCAAATGGGGTGACAAAGACTCAGACATGATGGAAAGATTGAATAACAAATGAACTGTAGAATTGCAGACTTTGATCTGGAAAGGTATTCCATAAACCTTCAACTTATTCCATCCAAGGTAAGTAACAGGAAATACTTACTACCTGTGTAATTTTAGACCTGTATAACTTTGGACCAAGGTCCAAGGATGATATTTTACATATGAGAAAACTGGGACCCAGAGAAGGTAAATAGTGACTTACTCAAAGTCACATAGGTAGGAAGTTGTGGAGGGGTTGGAATTCAAATCCAAATTCTCTAATTTCAAATTTAGGGCCTGTCCCCATCTCCCATGACATGGAACATTATCTCCATTTTGTAGATAAGACCATTGATGTTCATGAAGAATAATCTGAGCAACATCCCTCTAACAGTTGTGGAAGAAAAGTTTCAAATCTAGGTCTTCCCTGGCACCAAGGATAGCATCTTTCCCACCACATCTAGAAAACTGCCTCCTCTTGAGTAAAACTGAGTTCTAATGCAAGCTCTGCCCTTTTCTGGCTACAGGATCTTGGTCAAATCACTTAACCTATCTGTATCGGTTTCCACATGTACAAAAAGAGGGGGTTAGAAAAGATGGTCTTTAATATCTTGTCCAGCTCTAAATCTATAAGGTTATGATTTACCAGTTGATTATGAAGGAATACTTCTGATCACACACCTGTGGCTCCCAGCACAATGCCCCAACTAAATGTATGCCTGTTTCTATATGTGCTTCAAGTACAAGTGCATTTTAAATATGACAGCTAAGTGGTAGAGGGAATAGTCAACCTGGAGTCAGGATAACTGATTTTGAATTCTGTCTCAGATATTTACTAGCTGTGTGACCCTAGACAAATTCCTTAGTTTCATTCAACCTCAGTTTCCTAAATGGGGAGAACAATGGGGATAAAAGATTAAATAAGATAATATATAAATCTCCCGATACATTTAAAATCCTAAATAAATGCTAGCTTTTATTATTAGGATAATGCCAAATATAAACATTAAAACATATTTGTGGGGCAGCTAGGTGGTACAGTGGATAGAGCACTGGCCCTGGAGTCAGGAGGACCTGAGTGTAAATCTGACCTCAGACACTTAATAATTAACTAGCTGTGTGACCTTGGGCAAGTCACTTAACCCCATCTGCCTTGCAAAAACCTAACCCCCCCCCCCCCCAAATCATATTTGTTCTATCAGCCCAATTAGCCTTCTCTTTGGTTAGGATAAGAAAACAGTGAACTATATACTCAGTGTATGTGTTTGTGGCAGGAATTTTGTGTATGTGTGTTTGTGGGGGGGGCGGTGTGTGTGTGTGTGTGTGTGTGTGTGTGTGTATGTATGTATGTATATAAATGAATGATGTGCCTTTACTTTTTTAATTTCTTGGCAACAGAGTCATCATTAACTGCATACACTTTCCTTCTGTGTTACTATAACCATTTTGTCGGGAAGTGGATATAAACTGCACACACTTGCCCAACTTGTTTCATACAACTATAGAGGAAACAGTAGCTCTTGTGGAGGGGTGCAGAAACTCCCCTTGGTACCTTCCGAATAGCCCCAGCTGTGGGAGGAGGGAGTCCCCTTGCCTGATTTCCCATGCCACATCCCAGGATGAGAGACCCAGAGGCTGGGAGATCTAGTACTGATTTCTCTTGGAGCAAACTCACATCTGCTTGCACACCATGAAAAGCTGCCAGCTCATTTCCCTCTAGTCATACCACTATGAAGCATGACTCTAGAGTCAGAGGAGCAGAGGACAGACAGGGTTTTGTTTTAATAACAAACCACAGCAAATCTGAGCCCTGAATCTGGGAACAGACATGGCCGTGGGCTGCTCAAAGAGGACCCAAGTCTCCAGTTAATGGTGTGGCCTTGAGCAAGTTACAAAAAGTTCCTGGACCTGTTTCACATTTATACAATAGTTTAAGGATTTCAAAAGTACTTACATTACCTCATTTGATTCTCTTCCTGTGAGGTAAATGCTTATAGATATGATTTTTCCATTTTACTGATGAAGAAACTGAGGTAGAGAAACTGGTTAACTGAGTTGCCCAGATTCACATGGCTAGTGAGCCTTAGAAATAGAATTTGAACTCACAACTTTTCTTGACCTCCAAGGACAATGGAATATGAGAGTCTTGATTATGGACAATCTTAAATATCAGACTAGGGAGTTTAGACTTTATTTGGTGAGCAATTCACTGTGATAATCTTTCAAATGCTCCTTCTTCAGCTATTCCCTCCCAACTTTCCTTTCCCAAGTTAAACATACTTAATTCCTTTTTTTTTGGCAAGGCAATTAGGATTAAGTGGCATGCCCAGATCACATAGCTAAGTGTCAAGTGTCTGAGGTTGGATTTGAACTCAGAATCCTGAATCCAGAGCCACCTGACATACTTAGTTCTTTCAACAGTTTCCTGAAGAAGTTGTCTAATGACTCCAGTGGGTTTGTTGCCTTCATTCCTTTTGACACCATAAGTTACCACTGATGCCTGAGATTCCTGATATTTTTTGGTGTCAGCTCTTCAACATGGTCATCTCATCTTAATCTTTCTATCAAATTCCATTTCTATTTCTAGGTATTTTAAACTGCTAGATTTTGGGCAAGAAATTCCTGAGATTCTTTAAAGATCCAGTCATGGACAGGATAGTTTGGTACTTATCAGTGAATATGTGATCATTAGTGAAATGGTCACATGTATTCAAATTCACACTATTCAAAGTTATAATTATGTAAAACATGATCATTGGTTCTTGTTCAATAGAAATATACAATGCAGATTTAATCTGACACTACTTTAGAGGGATTAATCATTTGTACTAATCAGGACCTAACTGTATTCAGTTAGTAAATTTTTTATCATTAATCACCTACTATGTGGGAGACACAGTGTTAAACACTGGAGATACAAAGAAAGGCAAGGATAGTCCATTATTTCAAAGAGCCCAGAGTGAAATGGGGGAGATGACTTGCAGAGCTGTATACAGGATTCTTTGAAGATAATCAACAAAGGTAAGGTACTAGAATCAACAGGAAATTGGACTCGAAGGAAGTTAGGGAAATTAGGACATAGAAATGAGGATGGTGAGCACATCAAACATGGAGGACAACCATAGAAGATATTTTCATCTATGTGGTTCTTCTTCCTTGGAGTGTTTACTTAACTAACAAATACCCATGATGGTGATGATGATGATGATGATGATGATGATGTTTGCCTTTCCTTCTCAAAGAAGTTCATGAAATCGGGGAGGTGATACTATCACAAGTAAGTGAATTGGATTTGAGTGAGGGGTAGTCACCAGCCTCACTTTTTCTTCTAGAGTCATTTGGGTTCAGTGAACAGAAATGAATGAAGATAACTCTGGATGTGAGGAAATCAGGGTTAAGTGACTTGTCCAAGCCAGATTTGAAGCAAGTAGATATATATACTTAGTTATACTGCCTTACAGTAGCAAGGGCAGTTTTACATAGTGAATAGAGCCAATAGTCTGGCGGGAGACAATGAACGTGACATCTCTACCTTTTCTAGGCAAGTGGTTGAGTTTCTTTGATTCATGCAATGTTGCTGAAAAAGACCACAAGAAATAATTTATCTAATCTTATGATTTTCAAAATGCTTTTCTCACAACAGCTTTGTGAGGTAGTACTACTAACTCATGATTATTTTTTTTAACTTTTATCATCATCAACATTATTATTGATGCTGTTATTATTATAAATCTAAGCAATAATCAGGGTAGACCAGCTTTTGGCTTAGGGTGGAAAATTCAGAGCTTAATAAGAACACAGTCCTGGGTGCTTCTTTTAGTATCTGCCCCACTTAAAAGGTCTCCCCAGAGAAGTGCTATCTTCTCCCTTGTCAATTTAAATCTCTGTGATATCCCAGGACATGCTTCCATGCCCTCCTTGCCCAAGTAATCTTCAACATTTACACCAGGGGCAGAAATTACTAGAAAGTATTCCTCAGGGTTTATAAGCACTTGTGAGGTAGGAAATGTAAGAATCTCTAAATTTTGCAGTTCAAAATTTTGCAGTTGAAAAGGCTTTTTAGCTTTGCCCTATGGAATTTCAAGGGACTGACTGAATTAACCACCAAATTAAGTCCAAGCTTCTCCATCTGAGAAGCCAGCTGTCCACAATTTAGAGCCCTTTCTAATCTTATCTCCAACTCCTTCTTGTCCCATATGTGACACTTTTACCACTATCCTCCAAATATTTGCTTTCTCGCCTTCTGCATGCCATCCATGTAACTACTGACATATGTTGTCTATGGCACGTTTTGCTAACTGATGTGCTGTTGCCGAAGTTATTTCTTTGTTGTTACTGTTCAGTTATTTCAACTGTGTCCAACTTTTCATGACCTCCATTTTTACAGACAAAGATACCAAAGTGGTTTGCCATTTCCTTCTCCAGCTCATTTTTACATGAGGCAACCAAGACAAACAGGGCTATGTGACTTGGTCCAAGGTCATATGGCTAGGAAGTGAGATCTGGGAAATATCTAGCTTAAAAAGTCAAGGTTCCCACTGTATCCAGCATCCCTGGTGGTCCTGACCCATATCTGGCCACTAGACAAAGCTCCAGAGAAGAAAATGAGGATGGAGATACTGCATGGCACCCTCACTTAAATCCAACTCACTTGCATGTCAATGGCATCACCTTCTTGATGTCATGATCTTTTTTGAGAATGAAGAATAAACAACATGAACAGCCATAAGGAGTACCTGTTAAAATGAAACTTCTGAAGGAATCCTGCCACTGGTGACCAAGAAATATGGAGGGAGGATGCATTTTTTTAAGTCTGAAGATTGTTATTAGCTAGAGCACCTTTGACTGTGTTTCCAAGGACTCAATACTTTAGGAAAGTTATTCCCTTTTTAAAAGGAAATATATCCCATACAAGGTCTAAAGAAAATGGAAACCTGTTAAATGGGGGGGCGGGGAATGGAAAGAATTTTTTTCCTCTATAGGTCAATAGGCATATTAGGACTTTTTCTTCTTCCCTCACCTCCTAAAAGAAGCATACCAAGGAATGCTATGGGTCTTAAAATTAAAGAGAAAGGACAGAGTCTGCTTCTTCAAGGAGGAAGAGATAGCACCCCACTTTACTCTAGAAGACAGAACTGGAGAGAAGCTCTACACCAGTGTTGTCAACCTTAGCCTGTTGTTTGTCCTTCATTCTTGAAGAAGACCATGATAAAGCAAGTGAACTGGATTTGAGTGAGGGGGGTGCTATGCTATGTCACCAGTTTCACTTTCTCCTCCAGAGTTACCTGGGTCAAATGGCCAGATATGAATGAGGAGAAATAGAGATGGTCCTGGATACGAGGCAATCATGGTTAAGAGACTTGCCCAATGCCACACAGCTAATAAATGGCAATGGGAGCCACTAAACTTTATGAGGATAGCTGTGGGTCACAAAAGGACTTAGCAAACTTGATTTTAACATGATCTATGATCTGTTGTGCTTTTTTATATTTTGCTAAATATTTTTGTTCAGTATGACCCAATTTTAATCTGATTAGAGCAAAGTCAAGTGTGAGACACTTTTCTCTATCCTTTGTATCCCCAGTGGTAGTATCCATCTATCCAAGGAGTGAAACTTAGCAAGTACTCTTTGACTTGACTTGAGTAGTAGTCACAAAAAATTGGCAGCAGAATACATGTTTTGTAGAAATTACGCCCTTGTAAGAGTAGTGTGGAGCAAACCTCCTGGTGAAAACTGTTCATGTCATCCCCAGAAGATATTGGTATCCATTGAAGTATCAGAGACCTATATAATTCTTGTACATGAGAAATGTGTTCCCCATATAAATATTTCTCCATATGTGTTCCCTACATTTCCCAATGATAGTGTATTTGTGGTGATTTTCTTACTATGCTACTATTATTTAAGTGCCCTTGCTCTGAATTAAATCTATCCTTTGGTTGACTGATAAAGGTAATACTATTAGAAAAGGTTTCTGAACCTTTGGAGTGGATATAGTTCCACGGGGTACCATGAACCTAGAATAGCCTCATCAGAGGAACTTACTGCATGACTTGCAATTTTTTAACAGCATATTATAAATGATTGCTTTTAGAAATATTATGCTTTATGTCCCTTTCCCACCTCTTAGAAATTTCACAAACTTTCCTTTTCATCTTCTTTATTACATAATCCAATTCTTATACCCAGCTCATTTTTGTTGTTGTTTTTGTTTTCAAATCCTATCTAAATTTCTCCATCTTGGTCTATGCATTTGTCATTTTACTTCTCTTAGAATTATTCTAAGGAGTATATTATCATTTATTTAGTGTATTCAAGCAAAACAAACACAATTTATACTCAAAACTGATATAATGAACTTTGACTGTTAGATTAGAACCCCAGTTTGGATATTTGTAGTTATATGACTGAGTAAATTATAAAGAATAAAGATCATTTCGATGAAAACTCACATTTATACAACACATTAAGGTTCACAAAGTATCATATATACATTAGTCATGTGATCTCTATAACAGTACTCTAAGAGATACAATTATCTCCATTTTTTTGTTGAGGAAACAGGCATAGAATAGTTACATAATTTTCCCAGCATCACCCAGGTATTCAATGTCAGAAAGGAGTTTAAAAAAATTAATGCTTTACTTTTTTTCCCAGTTACATGTAAAAATAGTTATGATGTTCTTTTTTTAATATTTGAATTCCAAATATTCTCTCTCCCTTCATTGCCCCCATCACTGAGAAAGGAAAGTACTTTGACCTAGGTTACACATGTGTAGTCATGTAAAAAAAGTTTAGATTTAAGTCTTCTTGACTTTATGTCCACCACTCTATCTTCTGTATCACTCAAACTCTGAGCCTCAATTTCCTTATCTATGAAATAGGCATGATAATTCTAGCATTATCTACTTTAAAACATTGCTGTGTAAGCATGAAGGGAGTATATAAAAGTGAATGAGTACTCTTTTGGTCAGGATGTTCATGAATCAATTTGTTTCCACTGGGTGAAAAGTCTAACTTTTTAAGAACTCATAAAATTATGAAGGTTGACTCATAACCAAAGGAAAGAATGTATTAAGAAATTCTTGAAACAATGCAACATTCTCTTCTATTGGATCTCAAATGTCTTTGGTGAAACTTTTCATAATTTCAGTGGTCACTCTTTCCCTGTGTTTAATCTCTGTTTTCTTTTCAAAACACCTGCATCTTCTCTCCGCTCCTCCCCTTTTCTTCCTACTCTTCCTTGTCTGCATAAATCACCATTTCTAGGGCGGAATTGTTTAGCCTTGCCATCAGTAGGGAAGAGGTACCATTCTGGGAGAACTGACTGAAATTTGGGTGAGCCAACACTGGATGGCGCCATTGCCTATTAGGTAGTAAAGCTCAGCACTGCAGGTCTCCCAAAAATGCAGAACCTTAATTTTCCAACAGCTTGTGGGTGGATGTAGAAGCCTGTCTGTATAAGAACAAAACTGTACATATACAAAGGGTCCTTCTCTTGCCCACCTGCTCTGAAACATTTTCATTCTGTCTTTTTCTGCAGAACATACAATGGCTCTGGTGATTAGACATTTTTAAAATGCTAAAATAGATGGATGGGTTGCTTAATCCCTTGTTTTGATAATTAGCAGCAGCAGCAGTAAATCTACCTTTTTAATCCCTCTACCCTAAGCCTGGCTATTCATTAGTGTGAGGTTTTAATAGAAAGGAGAGACTGGCTGAAGGGCGATTGGCCCACAGTGAGATGTTATACTTTTTTGAAAGAAAAGGAGATGAAGGAAAACCAGGTTGGGAATTGAGGCAACTACCTCGGGTGGGGGGGGAGGGGAATGACAAAAGGACTTTGATCCACTCCAGGGGGAAACGTTTGGTATTACAGTTTCCCAAAGGTGAGGTTTCTTGTGGGAGAAAGAAATATAAGCTTCCTAAGGATAGAGACTAGTTTTGTTTGCTTGCTTGTTTGTATGTTTGGTTTGGTTTGGTCTTTTTGAGAGCTAGCACTCACCTAGCACCCTACATCCCTTGCACACAGTGATGATGATGATGATGATGATGATGATGATGATGATGATGATTGTCCTTCTTGAACAGATCATGACATCAGGTAAGTGATGCGAGTGAACTGAATTTGGAGGGGGGAGGCTGTGCTAAGTCACCAGCCTCACTTTCTCCACCAATGGCCAAATATAAATCAGAATGACTGGAGATAATCCTGGATATGAAGCAATCAGGGTTAAGTGATGTGCCCCAGGTCACACAGCTATTAGTGTCAAGTGTCTTAGGTCACATTTGAACTCAAGTCCTCCTGACTCCAGGGCTGATGTTCTATGGACTGAATTGACTAACTGCAGCAAGATTACTCAGTGGATAGAGTCCTGAGCTTGAAGTTAGAAGACTCCTCTTCCTGAGTTCAAATCTAGTCTCAGATAATAACTATTTGTGTGACCCTGGGCAAGTCACTTCACCCAAATTGCACACATTAATAAATACTTGTTGAATTGTATTCAATGGAAAGAATGGGGTACACCCCCTCACACAAATTCAATTCCTCTTCTTGTCATGGCCTCACCTCTCCTAATGCCATGATCTTCTATGAGAATGAAAGACAAAATAAATATCATAGATTTTTCCAATTTGCCTGAGGGCTAGTTCGCCATTGTTTTATGCATTTATGCATCCAGTCCCTCAATGACCTATATTTACTTGGTAAGTGCACTGGGTCCCTCAGGAGTCCTCTGGGGAATTCCTGAGAGATCATCATTTTTTTTTCTGATACATACCATTTGATATCCTAAAGTGTTCACTTCAATGCCAATGGAATGAGATTTAAAAAAACTAAACACTTTGGGACTAGATCCAATGTGATTTTGAGATTTTTCTCAAAAAGCAACTCTAAGCCAAGACAAGGAAGCAAGAAGTTTAACAGAAGTCTAAACTACCTATCTTGGCACTGAAGAATCATCTGCCTGATGCTGTTCTCAAACTGTATACGTGTCTGTTTTGGCTCCCCTAATCAGACAAGGTAGAGACAATATTTTCTTTTTCAGTGTTTCTCTTAACCAGAAGAGGGAAGTTATTAGAAACAATAAGTATTCAACCCAATTCAATAAGCATTTATTAATAGCTCTGATGTAAAAAGGTCCTGAGCTATACAATGAGGATACAAAGAAATGAGAGACTTAGTCTCTGTCTCAAAGGAATCATCATCTAGTTGTGGAGACAGGACATACTGTCCATGCAATGGTAATTAGGAATATGAGTCAGCCTAAGCTAAATGTCAAGAGAATCAGTCAGTAAACAACAAGGGTTTAAGTAACTAAGAAGTGGGAACCACTGTACTAAGAACTGGTGACACATAATAATAGCAAAAACAAGCAGCCTGTTCTCGAGGAGCATCCATTCTAATGGGTTGAACAGAAGATAAGAATGAAGGGACACACATGGTTATAATGTTTTGGAAAGGACTTAAGTCAGCAGAGGTCTAGCCAATTGTTCCCATAGTTCTCTCCAAGTGGGATCATCAGATTTAGAACCTGAAAGAGTCTTGGTAGAAAAAAGGTCTTGCCTGTGGTCACATAGGAAGTAGGTAGTAGAACCAGGATTCAAAAAATCTTGGTCCCCCTCAATTCTAAACCATGTATTTTTTTTCATTATGAAACTCCTTTCCCTTTTTTGTAACTTAGGATAAATGTGTAGTGGTAGTACAGCTGTTTCAAAGGTTGTGATTTGTAACTTTTTAAAAAATCTAAATATTTGTTTCTCCATCTTTTAAAAAATATTGAAACTAAGAGAGTACCTTATTTAGTTTTGTTATATTTCTCCTTTTCCTCTTCCCCACCTACAACCCCTATTCTCCACTAATCCCAGTACTAAGCACTCAGGAGCAGTTTATTGATTGATATTCAGGTCTACTGAATCCTTGATACCTGACAGGTCATACAAAGAGCATTATCAATCTGTTCCAATTTTGAACTATTTTGTTGACTACAGCTTTCATAGCCTCGATGTGGATAATAGTTGCTATTCCCCTTTTGTTTTGCCACTTTTATTTAAGATTTTTAATACTTTGCTACTATTATTGCCAGTTTTTAGATAAGAGACATTGTGATTTTAAAAAGATTAAATGATTTGCTCAAGGTCCTTGACTTACCAAAGGGAAGGGAAGAATAGATCACTGCTTCTCTTTTTGTTTCCCTTTTTTAGGATAGGGCTTCCCTTTCTATGCCTTGGACAAAGCTACATTACCTCTGGGGAATCTTAAGGGTATTTAATGTTTGGGGGGGCTTACTATACTTTTCCAAATATGGGGAAATCATGGTACAGAAAAGATGTCATATTTAACTCCTATTCTCTGGTCTGTTACACTGATTGTCACCTATCTTCCAAGGCCCCCTTCTAGAAACTGCCTATTGATCCTACCATTAAGACTCTACTCATTCTGAAAGGAAGAGATAGTTGAATTCTGGCCACAAGAACAGATAGTGAGCTTTTATTTCACAATACAAGTTTAGGTTCAATATAATTAGGCATCAAGAAAGCAAGCTTTCACCCCAGGAGAACACTAAGAGAATTTTCTCTATTATAAGTCCTGTTGTCTTAATGAGAGCAACTCTAAACTTTCAAATATTTATAAATTTGAGGGTTCCTTCTATTTATAAGTTTTATATTTTAAAGCAATTTAATATGAGAAATCAATGATCATTCAGTACTAACTTAAAAGCATGGTTGGTATAGATCAATTTCTTTGTTGTATTCATACAACAACTTACATTTCATAAAAAGTTATAAAACACATCTGAATTCTGAATCAGAAGTCAGTGACTTTGGGGCATCAGGGAGAAGTCTAAATCTTAAGGAACAGAAATTTTCATTTAGTCTGATCTCAATGATTTTTTTAAGGGGAAAAAATAATGTAATACTGAACTTCTTTGTTACACTAGACTAAAATGTAAAATGATTTGTTTAAAGTTGACCATGCTATAAAGTATGTTTCTACTCTATGAAGTTATTTTTATGGGTTATAATTTGACATATGATATAGTCACAAGTGTACAATAATATAGAATATATGATGGAACCAAGAGATGTCGGGTTATAAAGTACCCAAACTTATCATTTTCCAGGAGAAACTAAAGCCCAGAAATGATTACACAACCTGTAGTAGAAGTTTGATCCTTGATTCTTTCTCTTACGTATTAAAATGGGGCTCTGTGAAATAACAGCTCAAAATTATACAAGACTATTTTTTTACCAAGTATTTTATAGCTTCACAATGGCTGTGAGTTAGTTTCAGTTGCTTCAGAAAACATTTATTAAGAGTTTACTATGTGTTAAGCACATAGTACTGGGTCTATGAAAAGAGTCAAATGACAATTCTTTCCCTCAAGGATCTTACACTCTTATGATGGAGATAACATGGAAATAAATACACCCAAAGCAAAGTATATAAAAAATAAAAAGAAATGATTAATAGAGGGAAGGCATTGGAATTAAGAGATATTGGGACAGATTTTCTGTAGAAGGCAGAATTTTAATTAGGAGGAAGCCAGGGAGGTGTCTTATTCCCATTGAGATTTTTACAATGAGGCTACTGAAGTTCAGAGTGATTAAGTTACTTCACTAGGGTCACAAAGCACATCATACAGGATGTGAACCCATGTCTTCCTGGCTGCAAGTCCAGAGCTCTAGGATGCCATGGAACATTTTGAGAACAAAAGTCTAAGATTCACTTTTACCCAATATCTAATCTTCCTTGGTTAATATGCTCTAATCCAAGAAACCTGACATCTTATCATACTATTGCCAACTTTCTACTTGCAAACAAAGTTTACCTGAAGCAAGAAAACAGAAATCCTTGAATGAACAACCATTGATGCCAAAGATTTCAGTGCCAGTCTCTAAAGTTACTTCCTATCACCATTACTGTAGTTTCTCTGGCTAAGACTCCCTACCCCAATCTGGACTTTCCAAGTTGCTGTGTGGATGGCTATACAATTTTCTTAGCTTCTTTGGGGGCAATTTTTGAAGTGCCCAACATCTTTGTATTTTAGTGGAACAGTCTCTCCATCAAGGAATTTACAATTTATGTGATCTTGAACAAGTCACTGAACCTTTCTGTTCTCCCTTTCTTCCCCTATACAATGCCTTAGATGACCTCTCTTAGTTCCCTTCCAGTTCTAAATCTATGGTCCTAGGGAAGAAAAATGAATTTTCATGAGTTGTTCTTGCTTGATAAGAATTTATTGCTCCCCTGCAGCATATCACAGATCTCTTAAATCAGTTGATTGGTGACTTTCCCACTTCTCACCACACTCTCTCCTCCCATATACACAACTTTCTGAGGAAATTTCCATTATCACTGAGGTTGGGTTAAATTTAACAGTCCTCAGGACAGGCATGTCTTCAGGCTATTACCATTCAGTCAATAAGCATTTAATTAAGGACAGGATATGTGGAGACACTTGAGTAGGAATGTGATGAAGTAGATGGAGTGCCCTCCCTGGAATCAGGAAGAGTCGTCTTCCTGGGTTTGCATCTGGCCTCAGATACTGTGTTGTGTGACCCTGAGCAAATCACTCAACCCTCCTTACCTCAGTTTCCTCATCTGTAAAATAAACAGAGAAGAAAAAGCCAAGTTACTCCCTTATCTTTGCCAAGAAAACCCCAAATGTTGTCATGAAGAGTCAGACACTATGCTAAGCCCTGCACTAGAAAAAATTTAATCACATCCTGCCTTGTATTTGTCTGTGTATATGTACAGATACACATATATCCCATTATTAGCAAAGGGGATCATGGAAAGTATAGTTTTCCTGATTGGAAGGAGGGACTGGAGGATCATGATAGATGAAAGAAATATACAACAAGAGAAGCCCAAGGAAATTTGTTGTCTCCCAAGAGAACTGGAATGCAGGTAGATGTGTGTCATTAATGAGACCACATCAAAATGGTCTCTGTTACACCAAAAATGAGTGTTATTATGAGTTGTTAGAGCTTTATCTGGATCACTAATAACCTTAATTAATCATCTACTGATAAAAAAAATTGTTATTCCCTAGATGTACCTGCTCACCACACTTTGGAACATGATAAAGTTATCCTTCTCTCTTCTTGCTCCTCTAAGGCATAGCTGCCTGTTCAACTTGACATTAGTACCCTCAGGAATTTGCTACTTTAAATTTTGCTTATTTGATTTTTGCACTCTTATGAGTGGGGTTTTTCCCCTTTAGCTAAAGATAAGCTGATTTGGTTTTGTTGTTGTTTGTTGTTGTTGCATTCAGAGTACTGTATGTCAGGGGACCAAACAAGGAAGAAAAGGTTAAAAGGAAACTTGAGTTCAACTTTTTCAGACAAACTTTGAGTCTATTCTAACTAAACTAAGTTCCTTCTTTGACTACACAAAAAAAAGACTTTTCATAAGCCATGTAAATAGGAAGTAATTCCCAGGGAGAAGGGAGTAAACAAAGAAATAGAAGAATGAGTTTAGGTCTTATTTAGTAAGTGACATTTGAGTTAAATGTTGAAGAAACCTAGAGGTTTTATGAGGCAAAGCTGAGGACATAGAACATTCCAGGAATTAGGATTGATATATAAAACTACACAGAAAAGGGGAATTGAATGCTATGGACAAGGAATAATGACAAGACCAATTTGGCCAGAATTAAGAGTCCATGCAAGGAGAGCAAGATGGAAAAATTTGAGGAAGTAAAGCCTAACCAGATTGTGATGAACTTCAAAAAATGCAGGAGTTCTGATTTTATACCAAAGACAAGAATAAGCCATTAACACTTCTTAAATGTGTGGTGGAGTTTAAGCTTTAAGAACATCAATTCACCAGCTACATGAAACTGGAGCAGAGGGAAAGATGGGAAGCCAAGACACCAGAGCAACTAGAAGCTCATTATAATAGTCCAGGGGAAAAGTAATGAGGGCCTGATATAGGGTATTAGTTATATGAGTGTAGAAGGGGATAGATATGAAAGATTTTGGAAGATAGCGTCAAAAATCAATTGCCTACCATTTTAGGAAGGGGAGTGGGGCAGAGAAAATTTGAAACTCAAAATCTTGTAATAATGAATGCTAAAAACTGACTTGACATATAAGTGAGAAAATAAAATGCTATAAAAACATAAAAAGTTTGAGTTTCTTATAAGGTAGCCATGATTAACTGTCCAATAGACCATTGTAAATATGGAAGTGAAGTTCAGGATAGAAAGAGAAATGGAGATATAGATCTAGCTGTTATCTGTAGGCAGATTCTTATTTAACTACAGAAAATGATATAATTGCTACCATGCAGAGAAAAAAGATAAGAGGAAACAGGACAGAAAGGTAGATGAAAAGAACCATCAAGGGAGACTAAGAAAAAGCAGTCAGACATATAGGAGAGCCATTAAAGGACAGTTCCATGAAATACCAGAGAGATAGAAGGGGTAGTCAATAATGTCAACTGCTTCATAGATGGCAAGAACCATGAGGACTTGGAAAAGGACTTTGGATTTGATTATTTGATTATTACTAACTTTGGAATGGAAAGTTTTATTTGGATAATATAATCAGAAGACATACTTCAAAGGGTTCAAAAGTAAATGAGAGAAGAAGAACTGGGGCAACAAGCATAGATAGATTTTGCGGATAGGGAAAGAGAATGAAAGTTTTATATAGTAACAGTCTGAAGGAATGATAAGATTAAGTAAAAGGAGAGAGTTTTTGTTTTTTAGATTAGGGCATACTTTGGCATACTTGTGGGCATTGGGAAGGAGATTTTGATAGGGAATATTTGAATTTCAGGAGATGATCTTTGTCCTTCTTTCTCAAAGAAGATCATGACAACAGGTGATGCCATGACAAGCATATGAACTGGATTTGAGTGAGGGAGCTGTGCTAAGTCAACAGGCTCAATTATTTCTCCTCCAGAGCCATCTGGGTCCAGTGTCCAGATACAGATCAGGACGACTGGAGATGGCCCTGGATGTGAGGCAATCAGGGTTGAATGGTTTGCCCAAGGTCACATAGCTAGTAAGTGTCAAGTATCTGAAGTTGGATTTGAACCCTCATCTTTTGACTCCAAGACCAGTGCTTTTCCCACTCGTGGTCTTCTTCAAGAATAAAGGACAAAATATTAGGAGCTAGGGGATGAGTGTAGACCAATGTGGCCAGAATTAAGGAGAGCAATATGTAAAAATCTGAGCAAGTAAAGCCTAACCCAAATTGTGATGAACTTAAATGCAGGAGTTCTCATTTTATACCAAAGACAAGAATAAGCCATTAACATTTCTTAAATGTGTGGTGGAGTTTAAGCTTTAGGAATATCAATTTTGGGAACAACAAAATTTAGGGAAGAGAAAAAAACAAGTATGAGATAAATATGAATGAAAGCTAAGCAGTAGTTTCTTCTCTATGGCACATAAACCCTTTGAGAGTAGGATCTGAGACTCCTGGTGACTTTTATAAGTCACAAAGCTTAGTCTCACCTGAATGCTCATAGATATTCATTGATGATGTTTACAAAGGGATCCTTGAAGCAAAGTGTCTCTTGCATCAGTGGCCAGTGCTTGAGTCTAAGCAATCTTTGAAAAATGTTCTGTGTTCTCATCAGGACCAAAATCAATACAACATCCTTTGGTTCATTACCTTATGTACAATTCTGATATTTTAGTGTTGGACCCTCTTTTAGCAAGGCTGACAATGACATCTATCACTTTCCACACAGAAAACCATAAAAAAAGCAACTTAACTCATCTTTAAAGGCAGACTGTATGAAAGTTAACTACTTGATTTCTATTCAGGCTCTTGGGTGGTGTGGTTCACACTCTGGCTAGGTGGCTTCCATTTCCCTGATCTTTGTTTTGCTTATTCTGCTGTTGTGAAACACTTTCTGATGCCAGAGTGTTAAGAATGACTTGCATTTAAAAAGTCCATTTTGCCAAAGACTTAGAGGCATTCCTGCTTGCTATCAATTTTATGACTTAGGGAGGGGAGAGAGAGAGAGAGTGCTGTTACAATGATGATAAAACTGAAGAGAACATCTCTGCTTAACTCAATTAATCATAAAAACCTTTATTAAAAATTTCTTCTATGCCAGCACTCTGTTAGGTATCAGGTACACAAAGAAAGGTAGAAGCAGTGACTACTCTCAAGGAGTCCAGATACTAATATTTAAGTTAATGGCTTCTCATTGTCCTTTTGCCCAGATGCAAGATTCAATTCAATTTAACAAACTTTTATTAACATGCTCTTACTATGTAAAAAATATGATTCCAAACCCAAAGATATAGAGACCAAAAACAAATAAACATGTGAAATTCCTCAAAAAGAGTTTATATTCTACTTGGTGATGGTGATGATAGAAAATAATATATAGCATATTATTCCTTTCTGATTTAGATAATGTTAATAATAGGCAGAAACAAGGATAGTTGTGAGAGGACCATTGATAAAGCAGACCATAAAAAAAATCCTGCTAAGTTTACCTAAAATATCTTATTTCATCATGTCTATTTTGCAAATGAGTGATGTGAAGACTTTGAGGTTGTTTGATGGGTAATCTGGATGCTTATAATTGTTTGATGACTATGAAATAAATGCATATTGCTTTGTAATGAGTTGGTTGACAGAAATGTAGATTTTGGTGCTTCTCTATGAGATTAAGTTGAGTCATGGTATATAAGAGAACCCTTTTTTGAACAGCAAAATTGCCTGAAATAAGACCTCCAAATAAATCATAACAGATCTTTGAGGTGAGTCTTAGAAAAATCCTCAGATCTGCACCCAGGAGAGAGCTCCTATTCTGAATGAGAGCTTATACTACATTATCTGCTATTGGAAGAACTAAATGGAATAGGGGGAAAAACTGGTCACTTGTTTGGAGCTGAATTGAATTTGGGGCTCAGAAAAGAGATGAGTAGAAAGTAGAGTTTGACAGAGCTGAGATTAGATCTCAGGGAAGACCTGAGCTGGGGTCAGAGAGGTACTAAGTGAAGAGCACAGGAGAAAACATTAGTTAGATCTGGGAAGAGAACTCAGTAATTTCATAGCCATCTGCTGCCTGAGAGATGGAAAGCTCTCAGAAACCAGCCAAGGAAGCAGATCTAGAAAAGGTAAATAGTTATGAGCTGTTTATTTAAATGAGCGGAAAGGTCCTGGAGAAGAATAGGCAGCCAGCAGAGAAATGGCCCCATCAACCAATGATTTGTTCTTTAGTCATTTCCTGGAGGAGATAAAGGTTTTCAAGGCATGAGATTAAGTTGTGAATTACTTAAGGCACAAAGTGTGTTAGACCAGTACTCCCTTGCTATGGTTCTGTAAGTCTGTGCCCCTTTCCCACATGAACACTGAATGCATTTGAGGAAAAGCACATGTGAGGTTTATGTATAAAATATTGTATTTTAATTATTTTTGCTTTTTTTGTTTAAGTGGAAAACTCAGTAGTGGGATTTCAGGAAGCATGCTATTTTAGAAGAGTTTTCTCACCCCCAGGACACAAAGATTGAGTCATAATGACAAGGACCCATTTTCTGAAAACATTCAACTTGTCAGTATGAGGGTAAATTGAGTCATTGAACCTAGTTCAGAGGAAAAATGAAAGAGGGAAAAACTGGGGATAGATATTCTACCCATTGATATACAATATATACATAGATTAGTAAATATAATTAGGAGAGGGAGAGACCAATAGCAATTAGAAAGATCAGAAAAGGATTTTTGTTCAATCATTTCAGTCACATTCAATTCTTTTTGACACTAAGAGATATCACCTGAGCTAAGTCTTTAAAGAAGCTAAAGGATTCTAAAAAGAATAGTTCATTTCAGACTTGGGGAATAGTATGTAATATCAAGTTCAAGGAATGTTTGGGAATCTGATTTGGCTCATTTTAGACTTCTTCATTGGGCCAAGATAACTTCACCTGCCTTCACTTTTCTACTCAACTTCTCTCAAGTTAACAGACCTTTCGAAAGAGAGATGATTTCCCCCAATCTATCCTTGGCAAATCATTCCATCCAAAGTGTTTTCCCTGAGAGCAGGGATGAACTTGCATCAAGCAAGCCACAATCTCTAATACGGTCCATTTTTGAAGATTATTCTTTCTTAGGAATTAATTGCCCTGGGTGAAAAATTCATTTTTATGATGAAAGACCATATAGGGAACCAAGTTTAATTGTCTACATAATGGTTTCACTGAGCAGAGTAAGACCTTGGTCACTATCACCCTTGGACCACCTGAAAGAGCATCTATTCAAAGGTATTTCTCATTTCCCCTATTCCTCTGCTTGAGCTGGCACTTACTTCTTCCTCATTTCTTCTCTCAAATGACACATTCATGTATTAGAACCAAATATTTCAATAGCTTCTTTAACTGTATGTTATTTTGATGTTTCTGTTGCCTATTGGAAGAATGGCACTAAATGGAAAAGAAAGCAAATTATACAGTCAACAATGGCAGGGAGATTCCTTTATATGAAAAGTCCATTGTGATCTTGGCCTATTCTTTGAAGATTCACTACCTTTAGGTAAATATGAAAATCGAATCTCTCTCCTTCTCTGCACGAGGAAGGAGGGAAGTTGGATAAAAAGACTGATTTTACCTGGCTTTCTCGGCTTTGTTTATATGTTGAAATTTCATCTCTGCGTTGTTTATATGAACAAACAAAAAAAGTCATAAAATAGAACATTTGCTCTTTATACATTTTATTTTTCCCATGTTATTTATGACAAAACTACTCAAAGACTCCAGAAAGCAACTAGACTGGAAATAAAATAAATGTGCTTGGTTCTATGGCCATTTTCATCAGCAGAATCTTATGATACCTCTCTTTCCCAATAACCTTTTTCCAGCTAAAACCTCTTTGAAATATTTGAAGCAAAAATTTAAATAACAAAATACCTCCTCATGGGTGAGATAAGGCACATTATCATACATTCTCATATGTAGTGTTCCACAGTAAAAGAGGCCTGGTGTATTTTCAGAACTTGTATGAAATGTGATTATAAAGTAATGGGATTTTTCTTTTAAAATATATATTTTAGAAAGCATAGGACTTTGGAGCAAAAAGGCACCTTAGAGATCATCACTACTTTCATTTCACAGATAAAGAATCCAGGCAGGGTGTCTCAGTGAGGAAAGTCGCTCAAAGTAGTCCCCCTGGGAAACTATATACTTATTTCAATGATGCTGCTATATTACAAAAACATTTTTGGAGACCCTCTTTTGGAAGTAGTGCCACTTTCTGAGCCAAGGTACTTGGCTAGATATGGAGTCAGAAAGACAAGTTCAAATATCATTACTTTGGCTGAAAAGAAGATCTGAAGTGGTAACAACTTTGGGATAAATTGTCTATTTTCCCAAGATCATCACTCATTTGGCTGTGTAAGTTCTGCTAGCATAAGCATGGGTAAATCATTGAGCTTCTTTTAATCTTCTGTAAAATGGGTATAACAAGAGAATTACCTTACATGATTGTTGTGAGGTTCAAATGAAATAATATACAGGTCATGCCAAAAGTTTTAATGAACATTTAAGCTATTAGAACTTCAAGCTTAAATAACTACTTAAGTTATTTAAAACAACAGCTTAAAATTGCATTAAGCTGAGAAGGGAGTGCAACCTCAACATGTGGGACAGTTTGTACACAGGCACAGAGTTCTTGAGATATTACATATGGAGAACAATTAATGAGCTAACATGACTAGGAAGAAGAGTGCATGAAAGTATAACAAAACTTTTATTTGATCTTCACATTTCTCCAATGCCAACACCCATTTGGAAGTATAAACTCTGGTACAGTTCTATAAAAATTAGACTCATCTTCATCTGGCATATATTTCAATTCCTCTTTTGGTCATAAATACACTATATTGGGGTGGCTAGGTGGTGTAGTGGATAAAGCACTGGCCCTGGAGTCAGGAGTACCTGGGTTCAAATCTGGTTTCAAACACTTAATAACTACCTAGTTGTGTGGGCAAGCCACTTAACCCTGTTTGCCTAAAACCTAAAAAAAAAATACACTATATTAAGTAGTATAGGAGAAATTAAATGGACATCTATCAAGCTTCCTTTAAGATGTTTCCAGCCAATTCCTCTTTTGGTCATAAATACACTATATTAAGTAGTATAGTATAAATTAAATTAATATCTATCAAGTTTCCTTTAAGATGTTTCTAGCCAGTTCCTCTTTTGGTCATAAATACACTGTATTAAATAGTATAGGATAAATTAAATTGACATCCATCAAGCTTCCTTTAAGATGTTTCCAGCACTCAACTAAGTTACTTTGATGGCAGAGGGCACATATAGAGAAGAGAATAAACATCTTTTCAACTACACTGATAATTATGGGAATAAGGATATTTTAGGGGTGAAAATTGTTAATAAATTGATGGTGCCATTTAGACCAGCCAAGAGAAAAGGAAGAAAGAAGAAAAAGATATCCACAGAACAAAGTGTGCTCTGTCTCAACCCATCATCTAAGATTAAAGAGTTTCCCTGAAAATGACCCCCAGCTTTGAATCTCAGGGAACTGGTCCTTCTCTTAATACTTAAAAAATAAGGGACTGTATGAACCCAAGATATGTGTAATTTGGTTTCATCCAGTCTTACAATCAAGTTCTTATTTGCTTGGAAAAGGTGCCAAATAGCTTGCCCTGCTAGCTTCTCATTATCTCCAGGCAGTGGGAGTTCTCCTGGCTCTCACACCAGGGCCATAGGAGCTCCTGTCTGTTTTCATCAATTCTGGCTTTGTTCCCTTCTCACCTGCAGCTCTTCCCTTGAGGCAAGCAGGGATATTTACTTGTTACCCCCCCCCCCCAAGGAACCAATTCATTGCACATAGACCACAAAACATGACCATCCAAGGTGAATGCAGAACCTTATAGACTTTGAGAAATGCAAGAATATGAGGGATTGTTTGAAATTACAATTGAATCTTGTGGTTGCTCTCTAGATCCTGGTCAATATAATCTATTTGAATAGGGTGGGTCACACATCTCCTTCACTTAGCTAGATAAGTATAGCAATGACAACAGGAGAATAGCAATGACTTATAGTCAGTCAAACTAAAGTAAAATTGTTGAAAGTCTGTTAAAGGAATTTGTGTTTTAACCATGACCACAAGAGATAGGCAATTAAGTAATTTTGATGGTGTCAATAATAGAAATAGAGATATTATGCAGTACAGTAAGTTTTTTTTTATTTTTGAGGGGCATTGATAATCAGTTTGTGAGTATGTTGAACAACTTGAGGTATTAAGAAAAAAATGAATGACTTGGAATTCAGAAGTAGGTAGGTTAATTATAAAATATACTTAGATAATTGTGTAATCCTCTAATATATATGAGAATGCTTATCTATAACATATACATATAAATATTTAATTTCTCCCCCCCCCATATATTAAAGAATGTGGAGACAGAAGAGAAGACAGGATAGATGCACTGACTTAGGGTGAATGAAGAATTCCTTATAGGGAGGTTAAGTCTGGCAGGAGAAAATAATATCAGAGAAGCTGAGAAAGGAGAGGACACCAAGAAGGTGAGGGTGGTCAATAGGATCAAATGCTAGAGAAAGGCCCATTGAGTAGTGTGGTCAAGACATTGCTGATAACTTTGGAAATCACAGTTTCATTTGAGTTGAGGGGTTGAAAAATAAAATTTCCTGGGGCTGGAAAGTTAGGAAAGGGATAAGAGCTAAGAAAAAGTCATAGGATCTGTCAATTATAGGGAAGTTTGTAAAGATCTGTTTCAGTTAAATGGTCAAGATAGATGGTGGCATCCAGGGGACTGAAACTGAGGAGGAGGTGAATAGAGAAGAAGAGAAGTAGTGGGGGGAGACTTAGAAGTTAGTGGCAGAGGGCAAAAGGAATACAGAGCAATAGTTTGGGTGCTGGAAGATCACAGAAATGTTTAATTAAACTTTTTTTTAAGAACAAGAGATATTTTAGCATGTTTGTGATGGGATCCTGGAGAAGAGGAAATGAAACTGGAAAAAGGGAATGATTAATGAAGTAGGACTCCAAGGATAAGAGGGGGATGGTAGAGTGGTCCAAGGAGAAGAAGTAGCCTTGGTAAGGAAGAAGTTACTCACTTTTGGAGCCTAGAGAGAAGGAGGGAAGAAAAGAAATTGCTGTCTCAGAAATAGAAAAGCTTTTAATTGTAGAGGATGTGAGATGAAAAACTCTAATAAACAGTATTAACTCTTCTTGATGAAGTAGAAGAGTAGAATCTTCTACTTTCCCAAGTAGAAGATGAGCAGAAGAGTGTAACAATCTATCAGAGTTGTACCAAAGGATTGCTATGGAGCAATGAGGGACCAATGGATTTAAAAAGAGAATAAATTTATTATAGATCCAGGTTGCCTTATCTCATGACTTCTTCCAGTTTGGGAATGGGAGTAGAGAACCAGGGCTGGGAAGATCCAGTATAATGAAGGAATTGGCAGGTCAATTAAGGGGACCCCTTGTGAAGTAAGGGCTCAATTTCCCTTAGATCAGTGGCATGCTCTTTTGCCTATACACAAACCTGGTTCAGTAATGCACACCAGCCCCAGATTTAGAATCAACACTCGGAGACATGTTGTACATAATAGAGAATGTGCATATATGTAGGGCAGGGCATAGGGACCTGGTTAACATCTATAGTGATCAGCTTTCTGGGTGAGTCACACAGGTAAGTCCTTTCAAAGTCCATCATGTATAAAGGAGATCCTCAGGTACATAGAGAAGGGAATGGCATTAGGCCAGAGGAGAGCTATATAAAACTGTGCAAGGTATAGTCCTCTCTCCCAATAGTTTCCTGTGTGACCTTGAACAAATCACTTTAACTCTTGTGCCTTGGTTCCCTCTTCTGAAAAATCCTCAGGTCCATCACCTAGCCATCACATGAAACCTAACAAATATAACTGATTGCGAAGCACCTTGCACGTCTAAAGAGTTGCTATAGTGTCTAATCACAACAATAGCCCAGGCAGGCAGGCCTCAGAATAATAGGCTGATTTGGATGAACTGCTAGATGCAAGCATTCCCACCTTGCCTGACTGAAAAAAATGTCCAGTGTGACAAAGAAGCAAATAAATAAATACATTCCAGGCGGGTGAAATAAAGCTTTCACATAAATCAGCCTGAATTGTCAAGTTCCATCAATTTTCCATCTAAATTACATAAATATCCTTCTTACAGGGAAGGCAAATCCTCTTAGACCCAAGTGATGAAACATCAGTCGCCAGGTTATCTTGTTTTTGCAAGTATTGATGAAAGGATTTATGGCTTTTTTTTTTCCAATGGACTCTCCTAACTGCTGATTTTGTAAACTCCAAGTGAATTATCTTCTTATTCATTAATAGCTCATATACTTTTCTGGAATGACTAGTTTACCAAGGGCTGATGTGGGGCTCAAACAAGAACAGAAACTAGAGTATTTAGTACCCATTATATCCTATACTGCCACTCATATAAGTGAGCCATAAACTAGGATTTCTGAAATAGTCAATCAATAAAGATTTATTAAATGTATGGTATAAGGAGAACACTGGGCTAGGTGATTGGGGGTGAAAGGATAATAATACCAAAGAAATGTAAAAATATAGTCCCTGTTCTCAAAAAGCTTGCTTTCTTCATTGGAGAAAAACATCAGAGACAAGAAGAGATAACATACAATCCAAGATAGTATATGATAAATGCCAATAAGTGACAGAGAGTAAGAGTTATCACAACTCAGAAAATAGAAAAAGACTGAAAACTATGTGGCCAGACAACTAGTTGGTAGAATGGATAGAATGTTGGACCTAGAGACAGGAAGACCTGAGTTCAAATTTAGCCTCAGACATTTATTAGCTCTGTGACTTTGGGCAAGTTATTTAACCTGTCTATCTCAATTTCTTCAACTATAAAATGGTACCTATCTGCATATACTGCTAACCTCATAACCATCTATACATTCCATCTCTTGACCGTCTCCTCCTGGGAATCATGCCTCCCAAAGTCTGGAGAGTTCCACATTAAAACAATGGAGCACATAGATTGTTTTCCTTCTTACTATGTGTCTAGTCTACCTACTATTATATTAATATTATATATTTCTTTTAGGACCTTTTAATGTCATTTTTCTTGTGTACTCCTTTATGGCAATAAAGTACAGAATACTCAGATTAGTCACGTGTCTCTCATTGCTCTTTGGTCAACCTATAATTTTGATTCTATAGAGATTGTGTTTCATGACCAAGTAGCATTGCCAATATATTGGTGTTGGAGAGATGAAATTTTATTCCAAGAAGGAGTTTGGAGTCATAAAAAGATCATACTTTCTCATACTCAATCTAGTCAACTCTTTTTGTTTTTTTCAATTCAGACCCCAATCTATTGCCTATATGTAATATTTTTAAAAAGATATATATATATAATTCAAAATTTATGTACTAATGAACCAGTTTTCCAGATTGATCAATCAATAATAAGATATAGTGTAAATAGGAAACTTGCGAAATGTACTTGGCTCTTATTTCTGGACTGAAAATTTTGATTGATCAGGACATCATTTTCAAAGTTTTGCAATGTCTAGGACTTAATGTAATCAATATGATGTCATGTGTATACAGTATCTCTACCTCACTAAATAGCCATTTCTACCTGGACTCTGATGTCTCCATGACAATGGGAAGCAGCTTTATTAAGAGAACAATTGTACATTTTAACTGATATTAATAGAATATTATTGAACAAAGTTATTTCCATTATTGCTTGTTTCACTGAATCTCATAGGATTGTGATGTATTTATGGGTGGCACCTTCTTGAGGAGATGATTTAAGAAAATGCATTTTGCTTGCCTGAATCAAATGCTTTTTGATGAATAACAAACAAAAGGCTCAGTGAGATTTTGTATTCTCTGCACTTTTCAAGCAATTGTATGATTGTAAACTGTAGTCTGTTATACAATATCATTTGTGAAAGCTTGCCTGCTACTACTCATATTTTTTTTATCAAGGGTGTCTCCAGTACATGAAAGTTATTCTTATAAAGATTTTGTTGAGATGAGAAAATAGGCAGACCAGTCTGTATTTATTTATATCTTTGTGATTAATTTTTTGTTGTATATGTGTTTGTGGGATAATATCTGAGGATTTTCTTCCAGTCATTTGCTATCTTCCTCTTTTTCAAATACCTTAAAAATTAACCAAGTTAAAACCTTTAGAACTATACTACTTCCAACTTTGAGTTTGGCCTGATCCAGCTACTCTTCCACTCATTTTTTTTTTCTTTTTTGTGTCATTACACAGCATATTGGGGATTATAGACTTTGCTTTTTTTGTTTTTGTTTTTTAGATTTTTGCAAGGCAAATGGGGTTAAGTGGCTTGCCCAAGGCCACACAGCTAGGTAATTATTAAGTGTCTGAGAACGGATTTGAACCCAGGTACTCCTGATTCCAAGACTGGTGCTTTATCCATTACACCACCTAGCCGCCCCTATATACTTTGCTTTGATGGCAAGAAGAGTTCCCTGGGATATAGGAAAGAACTACATTAATGACACCTTCCTGTTAGTATGTATTTTTGAATCATAGGCATTTAGTCCAGGACCTGGAAAGTAATAAGTATTTAAAATAAATAAATAAAATTTAAATTTATTACAGTAACTAACAAGGTTCCATTGTCACTGATAGAGAAAAGGATTTGTTTTAAAAATCCAAACATAACTTTAACTTTTCGCCTTTTTTCCCCTTTTAGTTTTATCTGATTTAATTGATTCTCTAGACAAGATTTCTATAAGCTTTTTTTCTCTCATGGGATAAATAAAAATTTTGGTCTAGTCTAGTTAGAATTTGTGCTTGTATAGAAGGTAAGATCAGTGAAGGTACAAAAAACAATGAAAATTGCAAGGAACCTAGAGGCTAGGAAATGCAACAATTTACAGAAGAGAAGACTGAGTCTGGAGAAGTGAAAGGATTTACCTGGGATCACACAGTTAGGAAGTACTTGAGGTAGGATTGGATTCATACCTCTTTCCTGTGCCATGAACTACCTACATCAAAGTCATCCATCTAATCCCTGAGTCAAACAGTTTTTCCCTGCTCTTTTTTCTCTGCTTGTCTCAGATGTTTATAATATTGGCTACAAAGATAATTCAGAAAAGGAATTATGAAGGGTTTGGGGCACATCTGGAGCCCAAGGCTGGAATCAAGACTGAGAGTATTGTCAGCAACATTGTCCAATAGGCATTTACTTCAAAAAAGAAGAATGAAAATATTATATACTACTTTTTTATACTCCAAGGAACACTTCTTTGGCCTTGAAGCAGTCATTTTGGGGGGACAAACCAAATTAGCTCTTATTAGTGAGTTTGCTAAAAACTAACAATACTTGAAGATGCTAATTCTTCACCAAAAAGAGCAAATGGAGTTGCCCAATGACAAGTTAGAAAACTTCTGGAATTTTTACCTCAGAGAACTGACTTTCACTAGTTTCACATTAGAAATGATAAAAAATGAGAAAGCCTAGGGGGTGTTCTTGAATTCCTCTGTTAGGAAGTATTTCATGTCTCCCTGACTGGTTACACATTGAAAAGTTCCATATTTGAGAAGGGTCAGAGAAATGGCTAATATGTAATTCAATTCATATTATTGAGTGTGCTAATGTGTGCTAAGTGCTGAGGGTGTTACAAATATCTATTTCCATATATATAGATAGATAGATAGATATAGATATAGATATAGATATATGTGCATATTCACACAGATACAGATACAATGTTCCAAAAATCTTAGTGCAGTTTTAAGCAATTAAAGTTTAAAATTATACTAGAACTTTTGGGACATCAAAAATATATTTTGTGTGTATGTGTGTATATTTATACAAACACAAAGAAAGAGAATCAAAATTAAAAAGGTATTTTAAGTTTAAAAGAGTTAGCATAATATAACGCATAGAGAAAATTGGCTTCGGATCCAGGAAGACCTGGGTTCAAGTACCACCTTGGATACCTACTGGCTTTTTGATCCTGGGCAAATCACCTAACTTCTCAATACTGTAGGCAACACTCAGATGATAAGTTTCAGAGATGGCTGTGACCTACATCATTAGAGGAAATTCTCCACAAAAGTAACCTCAGCAATGGTACTAGGTATCTAGAGCTTATTCCTTAACCCTATGAGTTCATAAGCTATTGATGGCTTATGTCTGCCTACATGGATCGTAAGAAGAATGATTTGCTACATGGAGAAGGCAACATCTGCACTAGGCTTTCAAGAGAAAGATAGCTGCACCTGGAACTCCCTCCACTTCCATATGGCCCCTGCTGGCTACTGCTTTCCATAGGGTTCTAACAGTAAGTGCTATATGAATTCAGAGAAAGAGATCAGGGTGAACTCAAAAGATGGTTCTTAAGTTGGACCTTAGAAAATAAGTAAGATGGAGATAGCTGGAGGTACTCGTCTGCTCTCTAAGATACTACCTTCCCATCAACATACCCTTAATTACATCATCATCTTGCCCCTTTAAGAACTTAACCTCTCCTCAATTGGGTTGAAGTCTTTCTTTGGGAAGCCAGCTCACTCTTGGGAGTACGATTCTACCAAATAAACTTTCATGCACCTATATCCTCCTTACTACCTATACCCTGATGATAGCTCCTGCTTCTCCTTCTGCTGTTGCTGCTGCTGTGGCTAATCCCCTTAGGGGATCAGTTTCTTCCAAATGCCTGTAATTTCTCTCTCTCTTTGCTTCTGCTAACCACAGGATTATGTAAATAAATCATTTTTGTCTCTAAAAAAGAAATAGATGGAGGTAAAGGTAGATGGCACCCTATATCAGTGTAACAGCATAAGTAATAAGTGCTGAGTGTTGTAGAGGTAGGACAGCATAACAGAAATGATATTAGACTCATTCAGGGGACCTGGCCTGGAATTTCAATATTTATCTAGTGCGTGAGTTAAAGCAAGTCACAGCCTTTGCAACTTCAGTTTTCTCATCTGCAAAGTGGAGCTAATAAAAAATCCACTAATCTCTTAAAAAGCTTATTGTTAGGAAAACACTGCAAATATTCAAATGCTGTAGAAATAAGTTATTACTATTGTTGCTATTAGTAGAAGTATTTATGTTATGCAATAGATGGAAAGAGATATGTTATGGAGACCTTTGAGATTAGCCACGATAGGGTAGGGGCATGGAATGTCTCAATTCAGGCTTGCTGTCTCTGATTAATGAGCACATCTTCAAAACATGTTCCCAAACATTCTGGGCTTGAATGCTTCATCTGAAGTGGCAGGACCTCTCTGTGAAAAAAACCCTAAGAGAAAAAAAAATTGGTTTCTTTTTTTTAGTGGAGGGAGAGGGAAGAAAAGGGAGGGAATGAAAGAAATACATCTTTATTTCATTTATTTTTTATTTTAAGCAATATCTTATTAGAGATACTTTTTTCATTTTAAAAATAAGAATATCCATTCTGCAGCTTGCCCTTCCCAGCAGCATCTTCAGTCTATTTTAATGCATTACACTCATCTAATCTGATTATTCTATGCAGGTATGAGTAACTCAGAACTAGAAAATGAACTAATACTGACGAACATAATTGATTCCGCTTGGCTTCATTAGAGATTAGACTTTGCCATTTCCCCTACGTGGAGTGGCAACAGCCGAATCAAATAAATACCATCACTTATTGAACATTGTTTTCTCCTTTCCTGGGAAAGAACTGTAGTGATTTATTCAGCTGGTATATTTAGTTTGCAGGAACATATCATGAGAGGTATTCATTAATCCATTTGGGAAAGATGGCATGCTCTCCCTATGCAAGTGGCAGCACATATTTTTTAAATACTGAGCTCCACATGAAAACAGAACACAAATCCCCATTTCTGCCCCCACTGTGCTGAGAAATCTGTGGGTGACAGAACATAGTCAAAAAGCACATTTTCAGCCTGCATGAAAACAAATGTTATGATGCAAGATGGTGAAAAGGAAACACACAAAAAAAGATGCACAAAATGTTAATTTGATAGACTTGATGCATTACATCCTTATTACCAAATAAGATTAAAGAAATATTCATGTGAAGAAAAGTGACTTCCTAATAACCTGCAAGAAGGTCACCGTTAAGGAAGTGCAGTTAGTTGTCCCCAAACAAGAACCCATTGAACTTGCAGAAAACCTCTTTCTGTCAAGAGTAAGGGAAATCAAATGGAATGCTAACCATTTATCCTTTGGGATGGCCCTTTCAAAATCTTAAAGTTATCTGAAATGAATATTTTCATTGTGTTCTAACTGACACTAACCTTCCTAAACCATAAAAGATCATGAACTCATGAAGATTGGTCTTCCTAATTTTGGGTCCAGTATCTATCCATTCCACCTCCAAACTGCTCCTGATATATGACAGGTACTTACTCAATACTTGTGGATAAACTATGTATATTTGATACCCATCATAACTGTCTGCATTGAATAAAATTAAAAACAATTGTTGGATTGGATTAGATTAACTAAGTCTTCCCAGTAGAAGGCAAAAAAAAACATGGCAACTTTCTTTTTGAGTGTTTATTTGCATTACATACAGTGGCAGTTGACATCATGCCCAAAGATAAAGTGGGGGTCTACAAGGCAGGAAGAAGAAGATTCAAGTATTGCTTCTGCCACTTACTCAATAGATGACCTTGGGAAAGTGATTTAATTTCTCAAGACTCCAAACAACTGTCCCCAGATAAAGTGCATATTTTCATTGGCTAAGGAAGCTCTCTACCCAGTAGTTTCCTACACCAAAGAACTGATGTCTAGTCAAAAACAATCAGACTGATTTACAAATTGGTTTTTCTTAGACATTTAATAAAACAAGAAAATCATCATCATCATCTCTATTATTATTTTTTCAAAGGAAATATGATGACAACTGGAGATACCTCTGGTACAGACATGGGCAAAATAATAGATATTAGTGTATTTAAAATAAATAAATTTATATTTTGAAATAAAATAAAGTAAAATAAATTTCCTACCATGAAAAAATATCCTGAGAAAGAAGGCACTAGAGTAGTGAATAACTCTTCACTAGGTAGAAAATGAAGCCTTTATGATAAATGTCACACTTTAGGAAGTTGACTGGTATGTTCTACTTTGGAAACCAAGATGAACTACTATTGTCCTTTAACTGGTTTAACTGTTTCTTAAGTTAACATCATAGTTGAGAATGTCTTCATGATAAAATAGATGCCATTTAGTCAATAAATACATATTAAGCACCTACAATGTATTAGAAACTGGGCTTAAGTCCTGGGGAGTAAAATAGAGGCAAAAGACAATTATTACCTTCAAAGAATCAAAAAGTAAGTAGAGGAGATTACAAGCAAACACACACACACACACACACACACACACACACACACACACACACACAAAAGCTGAAGGAAAATGAATAGTAAATGATAAAGAAAGAAAAGGAAATAATAATAGTCTTTTCTTCCTGGAGAAGATGGAGTTTAAGTTGGGTCTTAAACTCAGGAAAGCTAGTAGGAGGAGTTGTAGAGAGATACATTCTGGACATGGGGGACAGCCAGAGAAAATGATCTGAGTGGAGAGATGGAGTGTCTTATTTGAGAATGTAAAGGTAGAAGGGGACCAGGGTAGGAAGGGTTTTGAATGCCAACAGAGGGTTTTGCATTTAATCCTGGAGGCAAAAGGGAGTCATTGGAATTTATTAAGAAGGATTTTGGGCTTAAAGAAACTCACTTTAGTAGCTGAATGGGGAATGGACTGCAGTGGGTATAGACTTGAGGCAGGCAGACCCAATAAATAGGTGATTGTAATATCCAGTGAGGTGATAAAGACTAGCATGAGTACTGGCAGCAGAGTGGAGAGAATGGGGGCATATTCAAGAGTAGTTGCAATGATGAAATCAACAGGCCTTGGCAAGAGATTGAATTCAGGATAGAGGAGTAAGGGATAGTGATGATGTGAGTTGAGGATAATTCCTAGAGATTGGGAGTATAGTAATACACTTTTCAGTATAGGGAAGGTGAAGGAAGAGGAGAAAATGTAAAGGGAAAGATAATCAGTTCCATTTTGCACATATACATGATGAATTTAGATGTCTACTGGACATCCATTTCAAGATGTCTGAAAGGTAGTTGGCAATAAGAGACTGGCGGTAAGCAGAGAATTTGCAGTTAGATAGATTCAAGAATCACAGGCATAGAGATAGTAATTAAATCCACAGAAGATGAAGAAAGCATCAAATAAAGTATTATAGAAGGCAAAAGATAGGAAAGAAAAATAAGCCTATGGTGAGCTAGGTCCTATGCTAAGCACATTACGGATCCTTTAATTTGATCCTCACAACAATAAGGTAGTTGATATTGTTATTATTATCATCCCCTTTTCAAAGCTGAGGAAACCTGAGGCAAACGGAGGTTAAGTAATTTGCCCGGGGTCACATAGCTAGTAAGAACCAGAGATTAGATTTTAATTCAGTTTCCTTTCAAGGCTTAATGTTCTGAGGGCCTAGGACAGAACTCTGTGGTATGGTTAGAAGGTCTGATTTGAATGAGGATACAGCAAAAGAGACTGAGAAGTGGTCTATTAGATAGGAGAACCAGGAGATTGTGGAGTCCTAAAAAACTGAAGAGAAGAGCATATCTTTTTTTTTTAAGGTTTCTGCTAGGCAATGGGGTTAAGTGGCTTGCCCAAGGCCACACAGCTAGGTAATTATTAAGTGTCTGAGACCGGATTTGAACCCAGGTACTCCTGACTCCAGGGCCGGTGCTCTATCCACTGTGCCACCTAGCTACCTTGAGAAGAGCATATCTTAAGGAGGAAAGAGTGATCAATTGAGCCAATGCTCCAGAGAGGCCTAGAAGAATGAGGATTGTGAAAAGTCCATTGGTTAGGGCAGCTAAGACATCACTGATAACTTTGAAGAGAGCAGTTTTGGTGGAATGATAAGATCAGAAGCCAGACCCTAGGGGTTAAGAAGAGGGGAAAAGTAGACAGTGTAAAGGTTCCTGTTATAGAAAGTCTTTTCAAGGACGTTAGCCACAAAAGATAGAAGAGATATAGGATAATAGTTACTGGGGCTGGAAGGATTGGATGTAACTTTATTTTATTTCCAATGAGCCCTAAGCCCCCAAATTGATATCAGTAATAGTACAGCCTCCATTTATGTAGCCATTTAAAGTTTGCAAAGGGTTTTACATCCATGATCTCATTTGATCTTTACAATAGTTAACTAGGTTGGTAGTAGGTGGTACAAGTCTCAACAAAAAAGTGCCCTTAGCTTATTTCATATTTACCCATTATAAAGTATTTCCTTTTGTCAGTTCAATTAAAAAATGCCAACTGTGTGCAAAGCACTAGGCTACTTGATTTTCCCTTATGTCTTGGGCCTCAGAACTCATTTCTGTTGCTGAAGATGAAAACTCTCATTTTCTCTTTTTCATTTCTTCTTGAATTAGCTTTGTTGTTAACAGTCTTTAAGTCTTTCCTAATCATAATACTCACCCTTTTAATTGTTCATATTCTCCCAACATGCTGAGGTCAGAAGGGACTTTTAGGGATAATCTAGGCCAATTCTTCATTTTACAGATGAAGAAAATGAGGCCTAGAGAGAGTCAAGGAACTGTCCCAAATCTCCCAACTTGTCAGAGTCAGACCCAGGACTAATCAATACGCTTTGCATTACACCCCCCCCCAAGCTGGTTTCTCTCTAACAAGGGGGAGATCAAAGATAATGGCAGCACCTCAGGTATGGTCTCACTAGAGAAATAAGGGAGAATGCAAAGATTGTTCTACTGCAGAATTTAATTTCAAACTGAATGTGTTGCTGCTTAGTTCCTATTCCCTCTTATTCCTGAAATTGTATATAAAACCAACAGGCTGCAGCTAAGTACACTACCAGGGCTTACTGACACATTTTCCACCAAATCATTTCATTCTCCCAACCCAAATTCCAATAAAACCGAAGAACCATCTTTCCCCCTTCCATTATTGTTAGCTCCCTTTTACCTCCTACTGCCTTTTATACCATGAATTTGAAAGGACCTTTTTTTTTTATTATATCTTGGTGTTTCATTAAGACTGAAAGAAATATATATCAGCAATTCAGGATTTAAAGAAAACGAAAAGGATGTCAGCTTATCAAGAATGAAAGGTGGTTTATTCTCCAACATCCTAGTTAAAAGTTCAAAGCACATTTTTCTTATAAATTAGGCAGGAGTAAAATTCAGGGAGACAGGAAAGGAAGAAATAAGATTTTAAAACATGCAAGGAATTTAAATGGGCAACTGGGAGGAAAATTAGATGCATGGAACATATATCAGACATGAAGTCTCTGGCATTTAACATGCATTTAAAATTTTTTTGGTCACCAGTTTAGTGGTTCCCTACATCCATGTTTTCTGGAAGAGAGAAGTATGGAAAAATAGATCCCATGTGATTGGATTAACAGTGCAGTAAAATGTAGCTCTCTATCAATTAGCTTAATAACATATCTATAATAAATCATATCTTGCAATATGGAATGAAAGAAATTCAACAATGGAGGAAAACACCATGCCAGGAGGTGGCCCAAAGCAGTTCTACCCATGGAGTAACTACTGAGACATTGAAATAGCTTGATTTTAACTCAAAAGAGCATGAAGAACCCACATGTGTATGGTACAATTCTGCATTAGTTATGTCATTATATAAATGACACCATGGCTTTTCTGGAAAAAATATGAGTATCATGTGGGCTCTGATATAATAAAATCTCACAGACCTAATTAAGAGCTCTCCTTTCTTTGGCCTGCTCTAGCCACATGCATTTACATCTGTGAGTGTGTAATCGAAGCTAAAGGCAAAACCCATTTTTTTAAAATCAGTTATGGATGGAGTCACACTGCACAAAAAGTCTCACTTTGTTTCTTTTGTGAGGATCAACATAATACATACATACATACATATATATATATATAATGTATATACCTGAAAAAATGCTTATGTGTATAAATTATATTGCATTACACAGATTTGAGCATATGTTTATATAGATAGCTATAAATAGATGTGTGTATATACATATAGGTGTGTGTGTATCTTTGTGTATATGTGTGTATGTGTGTGTGTATGTCGACTCATTGTTTCCTCTGAACTTATCTAAATTACATCTTCGCTGCCAAGTAATGTGGGGCCTTTCTATAAGTGCCCAAGAGAAAGGCTAAACCAAAAACACTTTGTGGCTGGTTATCTTAAGTGAGTGACACAAAGGTCATTGCTTCAATCCCACTTTTGGAAAGTGAATGTCTATCCCTTCACTCACACTGGGCTGATCCTTTGTCAGACTTCAAAACTGCTCATTGTCAAGCTCCAGTTGCTTCCGAGCTTGGGTATTCTCCAGGCTCTAACTCTTTATGGTTTCAGGACAATCCTGGATGCCAAGGTACCCTGTTCTCTCCTCTCCACCCCTTCCCCCCAACTTTTTCTCATCCCTTCATTGAAATCTCCCTACTTTTCTTCCTAGAACCTCTCCAGACCTTATCCATTCAACAGTCTTCTTTTTCTGAAAGATATTCCTATCTTTGGTCAGATTCCTGAAGGAGGAAGGGAAATAAATTCTTCTCACTACTGGATCTCAGTAATCTATGTCCTAAACCATTGATGGATTGCTTGTGCATTCACATTACTATACTTGGACATTTAAATTGTGAATTAACTAGTAACTGTTGTTTATTTCCTGCTTGATTAGAAATCTGCCTTCTACCCAGAGAGTGTTTGCCGGGATTCAGGTAGCCACCCGACAGACAGGGTAATCTCCTTTCTCTGCAGCTGACAGCCCACAGAGATGTTCAATGCAGAACTCAATGATGTACAGGGAATTTGTCAGCTATGAGATAACTGGACCTTTTCTTAACCCTCTCCTGATGGATTGTGGGAGGCAGAGAAAATAAGAATCTGCTTCCTGTCTGATAAGTCATTTCTGATCTCTTAAAAGGAGAGCTAGGACTGTTAGAAAGGTGAAACTATTTATGGCTGGTTGGGGAGGAAATGATTATAACATGTATGAGGGAGTCAGAAACATGTTATTTCCAGAAAGATGGAATAAAAAGATACTTCTTATGTCCAATCATTTTTGGACCTTAGATTTTAGGACACAGGAGGGCACAGTGCTCTTTTTTGATCTCAGTATATTTTTCAAGCACTAAGTTCTAATGGGTATGAGGAAAGAAAATGGAAAAACAAACAAACAAACAAACACCAAAGCTTCCTGGTCATTCTCTCCTACCTTCTCTACTTTTCCTGCCTGAAGATTTATATCTACCACCCATGCTTCCCTTTAAGTTCCCTACCTACATTGCAAACTGCCTCTAAGATATCTTCACTTGAATGGAAGCTCCTGGAGGACAGGAACTGTTTTGGTTTTTGTCTTTATATTCCTCAGTACTTAGCAAAATTCCTGATATAATGGAAGTCTCATAAATGCTTATTAAATGAATGGATGAATATTCTGCCAACAACTCAAACTCAATATTTCTATAAAAAACTTTATTTCTATCTTCATCCTTTGTCCCAAAACAAAACAAAGCACAACTTGTTATTTTTGACAATTATTTTCCTTAGTGAGAAGCTTCCTTTATTTCCTTCAAGTCTCAGATAAAGTCCCATTTTCTGCAAGAAAGCTTTCCTCCTTCAGGCTTGTCCCTTTCCTTTGATACTATCTTTAATGTAGCATGTATACATCTAACCCCAATTCCAAAGTCACTGGTATACAACTCTCCTCATTGGTGGAGATGAAAGCCCTGTCCTAAAGGAAAGGTGAGATTATTGGTAGGAAGTGACAGTGCTCCAGCCTTTAGTCCTTTTGGGGACTCATCAAGCTTCAAGTCTTCTTTGAGACCCTTCAAACTTTTGAGGCTCTTTGGTTATTTCTGGCTTGTAGTTATAGAAGGAAAGTGGAAGGGACCAAGCCCATTTTAAATTGCAGAAGGAAAAAAATCTGAGAGGAGCAAGCAGTCTTCATTATGTCCCTACTTCCAGCTACCTACACTAGAGACTTTAGGGAGTTTTCTCTTGAATGAGATCAAGGTGAGTTTAATTACTTTGATCCCAGTGAAAGAACTTCATTCTGTATTGTATGGTATATATTTTCTTAAGCATAACTTTTCTTATTTCTGTTTAGTTACTGACTTGTATACATTAGTTTTCATTGCTATTAGTGTTCATTGTAGAACTGTATTTGGTGGGAAGGGAGTTAAGTTTTGGATATAGAAATTGATATCCTCATTCCAGTCAATTCTGACAAAATAATCAGATTTTATATGGAACCCATTTATATCTCCTAGACTAACAATATTTAAAGGTCCTAGGTTAGTAATATTTAAAGGAGCAGATATATATATATATATATATAGATAGATATATATATAGATATATGTATATATAGTTCTGGCTTGATATTTCTTCTCTCTGAGAAGAGCAGAGTGACTCCAGGCTAAACTTCCTGCTTTCCCACTTGGCAGAAATTACAGTCTCCCTTGAAGAAGGTTCAGGAAGAATAGACTGGAGATGTTTATTCTGCTTCCCTTTAAGTTTCATAATGATAGTCATTCATATACATGTAGACATCACTCATATTATATCTATATAAATGTATATGCAACATATATCTACAATAGTCTGGTGAAATTATCCAGTTCTTACTATCTACCATACTTCTATGTCCACCAGACCCAAATGATAATCATTGAACCTACTAATGGAACCTAAGGTACCCTGAGTTTGTCATCTGCCCAATTAAGGTACCCTTAGGATACTGGGTCTCTCCAACATTCTGAAGTTCATTTTATTTAATGTGCTTTCTCCTCGGATTACTTTGGGAGCTCCTTCAGAGTAGAAATCATCTTTTTTTTGCTATTTGAATTTCTAGTTCTTAGGCCATAGTAAATGCTTTTTAAAACTTCATTCATCTGCCTATATTATTACAATAGCTTTTTAACATATCTTCCTGCTTCATAGAATCTCAGGGAAAGAAAAGACTTCAAGAAGCCACCTAATTATACTAGCAGCTTACATTTATATAGACCATTATCATTTAAAAAACTACATCACACCCATTAATCTTATTTGATCTTCATAATAAAAGTTTAAGGTAGGTACTCTATAAATTCTTATTACACTATTTAATACACAAGGAATACTCTCAAGCAGAAAGGTCAGGAAATTTGCTCAAGGTCATTGGTGGAATTCAAACCCAGGTCTCTTCTGAAAACAAGTCCAGGACTCTTTCCATGACAGGATACTATCGCTTTCAATTCACTTCTAAACTAGATTCTTCTCTACAAAACAACCAACAAACTTTTGTCTGGTGTCTTCTGGAGAGGAGGAATCCAGTGCCTTCTGATAGTCCTTTTCCCTTTGGGAGAACTCTGATGAATAGGATGTTTTTCCTGATCTCAAATCCAAACTTACTTCTTTGCAAGATCAGATCATTTGTTGTCTATAATGCTGCCCTCTGGAGCCAAATAGGACAAATTTGACATTTATTCCATATGATAGCTCTTCTAATACTTGAAAATTATCATATCTCCCCCCTGCTTTTTTTTCCTCTAGGCTAAACTCTATCCTCAGTTCTTTAAACTAATCTACATATAGTCTGATTTTGAGGATCTTCATCAGAGAATGAATGTCCTTCTCATAAAATGTGGCACTTAAAACTGAGCACCACATTTTAGATGTCTTCTGATGACAGCAGAATACAGTGGGATTAACACTACAAGGAACTAGATACTCTCACTATCTCTCTCTCTCTCTCTCTCTCTCTCTCACACACACACACACACACACACACACACACACACACTTCAGCCAAAGGTCAAATTAGCTTTTTTTTGACCACCAAATCTCATTATTGACTCATATTTTAATTAAAGTCTGCTACAACCTCCAACTCCTTTTCAGCAAAAATGCTGTCTAGTCACATTTCCCATTTCTATTCCTTTAAAGTTAATTTTTTTTTTTATCAAATCTTATTAGTTTCAGGCAAATATTCTAGCTTATTAAGATCTTTCTGGATTTTGACTCATCATCTAATATGTTAGGCTTTGGGTCATCTACAAATGTGATAAACATACAGTTTATGCCTTAATTTAAGTTTCTGATTAAAATATCTATTAGTACAGAGCCAAACACAGGTGCCTAGGGCATTCCACTAGAGATTTCTTTCTAATTTTCCATCAAATCATCAAAGACTACTCTGTGTCTGGCCAATAAATCAGTTCCAAATTAAGTCAACATCTAACTCACAACTCTTCATCTTCTACAAGAATAATAGGAAATACTATATTGGAATCATTAATAAAATCTAGTTAAAATCAATTTTGAAATTTCAAAACCATGCTTTATAAAGGTACCAAATGTTTGGTTTTTCTATACATAGGTCTCCTTGTATTACTCCTCTGCCTAAAATCCCTCAGTATCTGTTTAGTGCTTTCTGAATTGAGTTGAAACTCAAATTTCTGAGTTGGTCAATTCTGGCCCACCCCAAACTGGCACCATTCTGACTGACAAGTCTAATTTAGTCTTACTCCCATTCATTACTCAATTCACAAAAGAAAATGGTCTCCTTGTTATTCTTTGAAAATACTTAACAATTTCCTTCCTCTGGGTATTTGCTCACATTGCACCTTATGTAAGTCTTTTTTCCCCTTCCAACTGAAATTCTAACAGTAATTGAAAACTCATGTCAAATGTTGCCTTTTCTGATCTGCAGATCTGGAAGTGACCTTTCTTCCCTCAGACCTTATATTGCATTGAGCTTAGGCTCTTCTTAGCCACTCATTGCACACTGGTTTGTATTAGGTCTCTTCTCTGTTCCAAGAGAATGCTTTGACTTAGAGAACTTTTTACCTCTCCCTGTTCATAGAACTTCCCTCTCTATTTAGAGACTGGAGACTGGGCCTGTGATTTAATTGATATAGGAAACTATGGATAAATAAATTTTGCCTCATCAAAACAGGTGGGCCCATATTTTACTTCTCATAGTCTGAGAGATTATGAGAGTTTTCTAGAGTCAAGCTCAAATAGAAACCAGGGCCACTAACTCATACATAGGAATCTTAAAGGCATTTTTTTTTCTTCTCCAAGAGGTAAGTTTTGTTACAGTCCCAATCCTGGATTAGTGCACCAAATATCCAATCTTGCTCTGTTACCAGCTGCAACTGATGATTTTGCCTAGTTGATAGGAATTCTGATGGTCACTTCCTTCCTTGTTCTCTTATATATGCACAGTAAACATATTGGTTTTCCTGAACCAAGCCAAATGACTCTCATAATTCTGACAAAATGAAATCATTCTCAAGCACCTATGAGACTGAAGACACACTGCTTCTTTCTCAACACAATGAGTTTTGGAATGGTAGACAGACCCAGAGATGTCATAGGATTGACAAAGAAATATTGGGAATTAAAGAATCAACATCAAATATAATTTCATTTTGTACAAAAGTATTCATAGCAGCCTTGTTTGTGGTGACAAAAAAATGGAAATTAAGTGAATGTCCTTCAATTGGGGAGTGGCTTAACAAACTGTGGTATACGTATGTCATGGAACACTATTGTTCCATTAGAAACCAGGAGGGATGGGAATTCAGAGAAGCCTGGAGGGATTTGCATGAACTGACGCTGAGTGAGATGAGCAGAACCAGAAGAACATTGTACACCCTAACAGCAACATGGGGGTAATGGTAAATTTTAATGAACTTGCTCATTCCAACAGTGCAACAATCAGGCACAATTTGGGGATATCTGTGATGGAGAATACCATCTGTATTCAGAGAAAGAATTGTGGAGTTTGAACAAAGACCAAAGACTATTACCTATAATTAAAAAAACAACAACAACCCATTATCTTATTATGTAATTTTGCTATCTCTTATACTTTACTTTTCCCCTTAAGGTTATGATTTCTCTCTCATCACATTCAACTTAGATCAATATATACCATAGAAACATGGAAACAACATAAAGACTGAGACTGCCTTCTGTGGGGACTGGGGCGAGGGAAGCAAGAATGGGGGGGAAATTGTAAAACTCAAAATAGATAAAATCGTTCTAAAAATATAATTTTATTGAAATTGGTAGCTGCTACAGTAAAGCAACAGGGTAGAGAACAAAAAAAAAAAGCATCAGACTTACGGTGAGGAAATGGGCCAAGTTTTTGCTTCAACATTTCAAGCTGGGCAAGTCCCTGAACTTCTCTGGTCTACAGTTGACTTATCCAGAAAATGAGAGAACTAGATAACTTCTAGTATTGCTTCTAGGTCTAAATCTATGATCTGATGTTCAATGCCAAACAATCCAACTCTAAGGTAAAGAAAAGAATGCCATGAAAATAGACTAGTTAGAACCTGGTTCCTATCGCCTTATTAAAACACAAAGATCTGTTCTCACATGATTTCCGAACTCTCAGTAAGAAATTGCTTCTCTAGTGTATATTGACCTCTTCTCTGTAACTTAAAGTCTTCAGGGGTGAGTGTGTGTCAAAAGCAAAACAGAACCCCTAGTCTTTCTGAGGTTGAAGGCAGCTTCCTTTATTCTATGACCACATTGCTTCTCATAGAGTGGTATATTGTAAGAATTTGCTATGACAGTGACCTTGGAGAAGCTTTCTATTGTTCTTTACTAAGGTCTAGGGTTTCAATGGCCATTAATTCCTAAATCATCTGTTTTTCCACATTAACATTTCAGAAAAATTTCTAAAAATAATTTTTAATAGAGTCAGTCTTCATTATTTGCAGTAATGAAGAAATGTTAAAAGCTGTTCATTCTATAATTTATATATTCTTCTTTCTTGAATATTTACCATGTTTCTGCTAAGACCATTTGTGGAGTGTACATTCTATTTTGGCAGAAGAGGGATTTAAGAGCATCTCAGAATTAAAAAGCACATCAAATGCCTATTAGTTCAATGTCTACAAGTACAGACTCTCTGTAATATTTTCCACTAGTGGTTAGCCCAGTTTTCCCTGGAAAATCTTTAGTGAAGGGGACATCATACAATGTATTCCATCTTTAGAGAAATCTATATGGTAGGAAGATTTTCCTTCTGCTGAGAAACCTTCCTCTCTCCAGCTTCCATTTGTTGCTCCTAGTTTTGCTTTTTGAGGTTAAACTAAAGAAATTCTATTCAGCTTCTTTTGTCAATCCTTCAAATATTTGATAACAATTATTATACACACACACACATACACACCTTACATTTTTCTTCTCTACATTCAAGTTATTCATATATGGTATGATGATGAGGTATTTTGCCAGTCTGGATATATTTTCTTCTCTGCTTTCCCTGTTTTGTCAACATCTTTCTTAAAATATTTCATATAAAATTGAATAAAATCCTCTAGATGTCACTGACTAAGGCAAAGTAAAATAAATTGCTAATCTGTCTTATTTTAGATCCTATGATTCTTAATGATTATCATAGCTTTGGGAGATGCCATAATATACTATTAATTCTTATTTAACTTATAGTCCACTAAAACCCCCAGATATTTCTCTATAAATTACTGTCTCTCCATAGCTCCATAATCTAATAAAGTTTATGTATTAAGCATAAGCATAGAATTTTACATTTATTCCTATTGAATTGCATCTTAAACCTGTAGCAACATCCCACATAGCCTTGGACTTGATCTTAAATGATCTTTTTCATAACTCTGGACAAAATACTTTTGTAGCCTTGAATATGACCTTATTCAAAAATTAAAGGGAAATCATATATTTAGATATGTTGGATCCAATTTACAATGTTCAAGGCTCATTTTATATTCTTATCTTCAATAATCACAAGTCTTTTAAAAACTGAATTTTAAAATCATTTATTGCTAATTGTATTTTGTATCTTTGCTTTCGATTTTATCTTCTTGCAACTGGAGACTAATTTCCACATTTATTGATATCTTAGGAATTACGTTAAAGCTCTAAATATAATCATTGCTTACATATTGCCATACACATGCAAAGAGACTTCTCTTTCCAGTTTCTTCACTCCCACTTCATTCCAAAGATACATTCCTTTCCACCAACTTTATTGCACATATGCACAACCAGGGAAATAAAGAAGATGTGACAGGCTTAGTATAGGATTTATTTTAGTTTAATTTAGAATTTTGAGTTGGTTAAAATTACTTTAAAACACCCGCCACACATCTCTCCTTACCACCACACATCCATCTACCTTTCCTTCTCTTCTTCTTCCTTTTCCTTCTCCTTCTTCTACTTCCTCTTCCTTGTTTTCTCTTCTTTTCTGCCTCCTTTCTCCTCCCTCTTTCTTCTTTTCTTTGAAGGAATTTCATTTCCTTACTTCAAGTATTCTCTCTCTCTCTCTCTCTCTCTCTCTCTCTCTCTCTCTCTCTCTCACACACACACACACACACACACACACACACACACACACACACACACACACATCTCCTACCTATGGCTCTGTCTCTCTTATAATCTGGATCATGACCAGAATACTGAATGACCTCAAAATCGTGATAAATGATCATGATGATTATAATAGTATCTATTACTATCTTTTCCTTCTTAGGATAAAGGAGATATAATAGTTTCTGGCTATCAGTCTCTTGATTATCCTAACCTCTGTGCCTGTGATGGCTATGGAATTTTCTATGTCAGGAAAAATATCTGTATTAAAATGAGAAAGTCACAAAATTGACAAGTGAATGAAATGTTCAAGGAATATGAATATCAGAAATGCTTGCAGGTCCAGGCCCTTCAGTTCAATTTAGCAATTACCTATTAAGCATGTGCTGTACACACCAGGCTCTGTACTACATAGACTGTGAGAAACAAGGTTGCTGGATTATATCGTCAACTCATTTTCTATCATTACTTAACTGTTACAAATTCAGGAGGTAACAAACTTCTTTTGCCTGGCTACAACTAACTAACCCCCAACAATTTTGTAAATAAACACAAGCTCTATAGAGTCTCTGAATAGTCAGGGCAGATCCACTGCCTGGTACTATCTTGTGAGGGGAAAAAACCCCTAGTAAAACAGTAACTGTGCCAAGTTTTATGGCCAAAGGATTTTGAATGAAATAAGGCCACCAAGCTCCTTCCAACTTAATTCTTGCTTTATTTGAGCCTCTGTCTCAATCTCCTTTGTTGGATCATTAGCCATATATCTTGCTCTTTGAAGAGTTAGAGAGATCATGTCTTTCTTTTGTCCATGGTTCCCTTTCCTTTTCTCTCCACACTCTCTTTTTGTAATCTTATCAACTTTTATAGATTTAATAAGTATCTATTCAGATGACTCCAGATCCATTTATCTAGCTCTAGTTTCTCTCTTAAGCTCTATTACTGCACAAAGTTCTGCCTATTGGGCATTTCCAACTAGATGCTTTATAGTTACCTTAAACACAAGAATTCTAAAATCAAACTCATGACTTTTGTCCCAAACCCTCCTCTCTTCCTAATGTCCTTCTATCTGTTGGAGTTATAACACTTTTTAGCCAACCAGGTTGTTTTTAATCTTTCTCACTCTTCATGTACAATCAACTCTCATTTATTGGTATAATTAATTCCAAAATTAATCTAATTAATTCCAAAACAGTTCCCAAATGTTTTCTTCTTCCAATTTCTACCTCTACCACCTTGCTCCTGGATTATTCTAATAACCTCTTAATTGCCTCTAATCTCCTCTCTTCCCTATCCAGCCTCCCTATGGCTACTAAGTTAATATTTCTAACATTCCTAAAGTACAAGTATAACTTCATGATTTCCTTACTCTCCTCTGACTTAATATGCCTCCAACCTCCCTTTTGAAGTTTATTACACATTAGATTCTTTCATAAATTCTATGTTCTAGCTAAATTGGCTTATTTGCTGTTCTTGATACATGCCACCCTACCCACCCCACTCACATCTTGATACCTTAGTGCAAATTGTTTTCTATACCTGCATCCTCTTCCTCTTCATTACCACCTTTGAGAATCCTCAGATTCCATCAAGGTTTACCTCAAATGACAGTTCACATTTAAAATTCACCTTGATTTCCTATTTTTTAGTGCTTTCCATCAGGAAATTACTTTGTATTAACTTTGTATTTTGTATGTACTTGCTGATGTAAAAGGTTTCTCCTAAAGTAAATTAAGCTCTTTGAAGGCAAAGACTGTTTAACTTTCTCCTTTGTATCTCTGGGACCTACCCTGGGACATAGTAGGCACTTTTTACATGCTTTCTGAATGGATGAAGTGGCTCCATTTACTATATTCATCATTTTTACAACCTAAGCTGTGCTTTTTCCTAGGGGAGATACTAATGGCTTCCATTATTCATCTAAGAAGTCTATGGGAGTTGGATAGATCCAAGAAAAGGGGACTCTCTTTCAAAAGGGATCTTGAAGTTAATGGAAATTACATATCTTGAACCAAGGATACATAGTCATGCAAAAGAGTCATGGACAAATTAAGTAGTTTTAGATCCTTTTTAATAAGTAGAGAAAACTCTTTTGACTTTCCCTATGTAAATAATATTAATAATCTGAAGTTTAGGGGTTTTTTTTCCTTAATCTTGTAAAGGGAAGGTAAGACTAGGGGACCTGTGTTAGGACCAAAGTATTCTGGAACCAGACTGAGGAGTTAAACAGCAATAAGAAAGACAGTTCATTTCATGGCACTTTAGCTGTCATTATAACAATGTCATCGTACTCTAACTAGGGATCTGGCCAATTTCCATCTAATTTGTATCAGAGAGGCCCGTAATATCATCCATTTGACCTACAAAAGGAAAAACACCTTAGTTCGGGTAAAAAAGAGACTGAGCTCACAGAAAAGAAGAACAAGGCCTCTATTGTCATACACTTTTTTTTTTCCCTCTTGAAAATCTCATTTTGGAAGCAGACACTTTGAAAACTGAGATCTCAAATAAGAAAGACATCACCTAAAATACATAGAAATCTCAGTCCTTTGCTCTTAAGCCAATTAGTACCTGATGAACAAATGGTAGTAAGGCTAGAAATGGGTCAGGGTCTAGAATGGAAGAAAGGCTGGAATTCAGGCTGGGCATCATACAGCAGGTCATTAAATTTGAGGCTCAAGCACATCCCTTAAAGCCATAAGGAAGAGTCTCAGCCTGCTTTGTTAGGTCTGCAGCCCAGGGATGAACAAACAAAATCAGAAAACACACAATGAAATATTTTTTTTCCTCTTGGTAGGGAGACAAGAGGTTATTGATGTAGATTGTTGCATATGTTATTTAAAGGAAAATTTGTTTAATATTTAATTTAATATTTATTTAATATTTAAAGGAATTTTTTGACTGGTGTTGAAATGAGAGGAGTCAGGATAGTGCAAGATCAGGAAATAATTAGCTTATTAAAAAAAGGAACTTTTTTTTCAAAGTAGAGAAAAAATATGTAGCCTTGATGACATCTAAATAATCATGTCATCAGACTAATCTTTGAGTTAGTTGTCCCCTGATGCTGGAGTGGGTACAAAACATGTTATACAAGAAGTCAGGATTGCAGTGGGAGCATCACCACTGACTTCTCAGATGATTCGAACCTAAGGAAAACACAGGAACTACATAGAAAGGGAAACTGTGTCATTACAGCTCCTCCCCATCTGTCAGAAGCTACATGCATCAATTTTTCATAGTATGTTCTTAGTGTCATATTAAGTTGAACTGATCTGTTAATCTTAGCTAGAAGCATAGTGCAATGGGACTTCACCAACCTTACATTCATGGACAATATTAACCTAAGAGTAAACTTTATCCTATTCTTAAATCTTCTCTGCAAAAGTGGAAATATTTAAACAAATGCTAACAAAAAAAGTTTTATTTTTTTTCCTTTCTCTTTACTGCTTCATTTGCATTTTAAAATTTCTATTGAGCCCTGGTATTTTCATCAGGAATGTTTAGAATTTATCTATTTTATTTAAATTCCATTTTCCTCCACAAGATCCTACTCAGTTTTTCTGGATAAACTATTTTTGGTTACAAGTTTAAATATTTTTTAATCTTTTGAAATATTGGATTCCAAGCTTTCTTCTTTATGGAAATCTTGAATGATCCTAACTGTGGTCCCTCACTACTTGAATGCTTTCTTTCTTGTAATATTTGTTTTTCCTCTTATCTGGATACTCACACTTTTGACTTATTTTTGTTTTGGTTTTGGATTCAAAAGGTAACCATTCTTTCTATTTTCATTTTGCCTTCTAACTCTAATGGATCTGAGCAAGTATAATTTAGGATTTCTTCAAATCCACTATTAAGGTTTATATGTTTGCTTGTTTTTGGCAGCGGGAGCATGGGGGGTAGAGAGTAGTATTGTGGCTTGCAGGTATAGCAGTGATTCTTAGATTTTTTTTTTCCTTTTTAATCTATGTATCAGGTTAGTTGTTCTAGAAATGAGATTCCTTACATTTTCTCCTTTTCGTTTCAAGTTTTTTGGTTTTGTTCTTAATGTATTTTTTTTTTTTGATTCATGGTGTTGTTAAACTCTCAGTCATTTCAGTTTTCAGAGAATCTATTACTTAAGTAAGGTTTTGTACTTCTTTTACAAAGCTGCTTATTCTTTTAAATCTTTCCTCCAGATTTTATATTCCAAGCTCTCTTCTTCTTTATGGAAATCTCTTGTGATCCTGTTTGTGGCCTCTCACTACTTGAACTCTTTCTTTCTTGTAATATTTTTTCCCCTCATCTGGATGCTCAGAATTTTGACTAGTTTTCATTTTGATTTTAGATTCAGAAGGTAACGGATCCTTTCTATTTTCATTTTGCTTTATTCTCTAATAGAGCTGAGCAGTTATAATTTAGAATTTCTTCAGATTCAGCATTCAGGATTTATTTTGTTTGTTTTGGGAGCAGGAGCATGGGGGGAGTGGAGAGTGGTATTATGGCTTTCAGGAATACCAGTGATTCTTAGATCCCTCCCCTTTTTCATTTATGTATCAGGTCAGTTGTTTCTATATGTGAAACACCTTACATTTTCTTCTATTCTATATGGAAACCTTGTTCCAAAACTTTATATTTTGTTCCTAAGGTGTCTTTTTTTGATTCATGAAGTGATTAATCTCTGTTTGATCTATTTCAATTATAAGAGAATCTATTACTTGAATAAGGTTTTGAACTTCTTTTACTAAGCAGTTTAGTCTTTTAAATCTTTCCTCCAGGTCTTTAATTTCATTTCTGCTTCTGTCTTCAAGTGCTCTCATTTGTATATATATGGATTGTGTATGTATGAATTTACATACACACACACACACACACACACACACACACACACACACACACTTGCTTTATTTATTCCAGTAGTTCTAGTTGACCTAATGGCAAAAATATTTATCTGACTTGTTGCTGCTATGGAGTTATTTTCTCTTTTGGCACTAATATCTAGGTTCTAGAGCTTTCAATGAACTTGGTTTTCACTACTCCATATTCAGGTTTTTCTGCAGCCTTGGTGAGCTATCAGTCAGAATCATGTACCCTCAAAATAAAAAATTACCTCAAAAATCACCCACTAAAAACGTTCTGTAAAGTTAAGTTTAAATTTAGTGATGGGGGAACTCACTACTTCCTAAACAAGCCATTCCAATTTTTGATAGAGATAATTCTAGGAATGGTTTGCCTTTTATTGAACCAGAATTTACCTTCTCTGTAATTAATGAAGAAACTATTTTTGGATAGTAGAAGCTATCAATTTTGTATATTTATAAAGCAAAAATGTGGGCCACCTATCATTGATTTGATAAGACATCCATTAAATTCCAGTAAATCTTGATTTCCAGTTAATAAATAATTCAAATAATAATATATGATCCAATGAATTACATTATAATTTACTAAGAATTTTCATTGTATATGCTATTGGAAGAAAGGGAGAAAAGGGAGAAAAGGAAGGAGTGATTTCCTTGGTCCTTTTGGAAAATGAAGAATGAACAGCCACAGCAATTTCCAATGATCAATATGACACAATTAGATCCAATTGGATCTCTCCACATTTCCTAGTTACTAAATATATATAAATATATATAAAGAGAGAGAGAGAGAGAGAGAGAGAGAGGGTTTTGTGAAAATAGAATCAATCTCAATCTCTCTCTCCCCCCCCTTCTTTCTCTCTCTCCTCTCTTTTTCTCTTTGCCTCTGTTTTTCTCTCCCTTCCTCCTTCCTTTCTCTTTCTTGGTCTGTTTCTTTCTATCTTTCTCTCTATGACTCTGTATCTTTTCTCTTTGTCTCTCCTCTTCCTTCTCCTCCCTCCCTCTCTCTTGTAGAGAAGGTAGAATATGGCTTTTGGTAACAGCTCAAAACTAATTTTTTTCTGTACATTTTGGATTCTCTCAAAGTCTGCTTTATAGAAAACAAATCCTCACGCTTCTAATTCATTCACACAAATTAGTGTGTGATTTTATGACAGCACCTCTGGTTTCATTTCAGCCTATTTATAGCACTCTTTTCAGTTGATAAGTCTCACATTGCCAAGAGATAAACTACCTACTTCACACTGTTGTTTTGAAGAGAGAAGCCTTGGCATGGTGGTAGGAGCACCAGATTTCTAGTTAAAGGGATTCATTTTATGAATCATGTTATCCTGGGGAACTCATTTCTCCTTTCTATGTCTCAGAAAATAAGAAAATTATATTTGATGATCTCCAGCCTTGGTGAAGGTGCTGAACTGTGATCTGTGAGTGGCAAGATATGCCTACAAGAACAGAATGTACTCAAGGGGTGTTGGTGTGGTCAAGAATTCAGTTCTCTTGTGTCCTAGAAGCATCACCATCCAGTTTTCTGGCTGTGGACATATAACAATGAGCAGTACAGCTCTACTATATGAGATGCCCTATGGACACATACACAAATAGGGAATAAACACAAAGAAAACCATTCAGGACTTATCCTAGCCTTCCACAGAGAGGACTTATATTGCTCCAGGACTTGCCTTCTTAACCATACAGTCTTCCATGAACTTGGTCACTCTGAAACACTGGCCTTGAAACCTAGGCTTTCTAGGTTAGCCCTGAGGGAGGGAGTGGCGCTGATGTCCTGCTCAGGGTTACTGACAACAGCTACTGCCTTCCTGCTGCACAGATCAATCGTTCTGCCTTCCTAAAACTGGTAACCTAAAGATTCAGTTTGTTGTTTGAATCAATAGCTGGCAAGCCCCCCCACCTCGGTCCTCATGTAATATTTCTCCAAGCCTACTGCCCACGGCTAACAACACAGCTTCTCTAGAGTCAATGCCCTGACTCTCTCCCCATGAGGGAAAATTCTAGCTGGAACTACAGAGATACAGGAAAAGCCGAGTGTATTTAGAGAAGAAATGCTATATCAGTGCCAAGTTTCAAGTTTCATAATATCCTAATTTAAAATGAGATAAAATAAAATGTTCTTTCTGTTTTTGGTTCATGTCTTTTTACCTTGTTTATAAAAAAACATAAGCAGACACACACACACACACACACACACACACACACACACACACACACACACACACACACAAGCCAGTAATACAGCAGAAATAACACTGGGCTAGAAGCTTTGTTGTTGATTAGCTGTATGACCCTGGGAAAAATCACAACCTCTCTGAAGCCCAGAGCCTTGGTATGGATGAAGAGGTTGGACAAGATGAACTCTAGTTCCAACATCTCTATGGTGACTCAGTAAGACCAATTTTCCCTTTGGTCCCAAACTAGGCTCTATTCTAAACAGGAAGAAAGAAAGTCTTAGCTGAACATGGTTCAGAGCTGGAAATTTCATTGGAGAGCACCTATATCACATCTCCCATTTTATGGATGAAACTGATGTCTAACAGAGTATATAAATGGTCTGAAGTCTTTTAGGCAACAAGCAAGAAGATTTCAAGTTCATGTTCACTGAATCTTGCCTCCAGTGGCCTTTCCTTTGTATCACACTGATTCATTCCACAATAAGAACTCATGTAGTATCACATTGGACAGGTCTGTGATTTTTTTCCTGCATTTATTTGGATCTTATCTTAACGGTAGTTCGGTTAGCCAGCTTAGCTGAACTATAGGCTTCCCTACCACTCAATTACCCACAAGGATCCCTTTCCATTTCTAGCTCTATTTTCTTCCTAAATGTGGTTGACTGTTAATCTATATGGAAAAGTGCAGAACTGGAAGGTTACTTTAGAGACCATCTTTATCTACCATCTTGGATGAGGGAACTGAGACTAGAGAGATAAGATGAATTATCTAAAGTAAAAGATATTATTTGTTAGTATACTTTTACTTGAGCCTGGATTCAGGGATCTATATTAATAGTTCAGGGTTTTTTTGCACTATACCAGGCCCCACCCTTCTTTAATTAAGCTCTTGAAATATTAGTCAAAAATTCTTCAGCTTCTCAGAATGGTAAGGTCTCTGAAAAATTTAAATTCTGGCAAAGGGAGAGGAAAGGCAGGCATTCATTCTTAGGCCTTCTGGTCCTGGAGGTAGGAGATGCCTGGCAATGACATTTAACTTAAATTCAACTGAATTGATTGATAAATGATCAAAAGAAATCAACAGTTTTAACATGAGGTTATCAATGCTATCGATAGCCATATTAAAGAAGTTCTAAGTCACTACAGATTAACGAAATTCAAATGAAAACAATTCTGAGATACTGCCTTAAACCTATTAGATTGACTAATAGGAGAGAAAAGGGAAATAACAAATGATGGAGGGGATGGAGGGAAAATGATACATTAATGCATTCTTAGTGGAGTTGAGAACTGATTCAAACATTCTGTATAGCAATATGGAACCCTGTTGAAAGGGCTGTAAAACCATGCATACCCTTTGACTGATTAATGCCTCTACTAGGTCTGTATTCAAAGAAATAAAAATCAAGATGGATAAGGACTTATGTGTATGAGGATATTTATGGCAGCTCTTTTTTGGTGATAGGGAATTGAAAATTGAGGGGCTGAACATCGTGGCTAAATAAATTGTAGTATGTGATTATGAAGAAATGCTATTCTGCTATAAGAAATGATGAGGGCATAGCTAGGTGGTACGGTGATAGGTCACCAGTCCTGGAGTCAGGATGACCTGAGTTCAAATCCAGTCTCAGACACTTAATAATAACCTAGCTGTATGACCTTGGGCAAGTCACTTAACCCCATTGCCTTGTAAAAAAACCAATAAGCAAGTGATAAGGTCTCAGAAAAACCTGGAAATATTTACATAAATTGATGCAAAGTGAAATGTACTACATACAAAGTAACAACAATATTCTAGGACGATTGTTCTTAGAATTTCTCAACAATACTATGACCCAAGATAGCTCTGAAGGACTTATGTTGGAAAAATGTTATTCATCTTCAGAGAAAGAGCTGTCTAGGAACAGATTGAAATATACTTTTTTTTACTTTATTTTTCTTGAGGTTTCTTTTTTGAGGGGAGGTCTATGTTTTCTTTTGTAACATGACTGTTATGGACATATTTTGCATGACTTCACATTTCTAATTTGTATCCAATTGCTTGATTTTTCAATGTGGGGTTAGGATGGAGAAAAGGGAGAGAATTTGTAACTCAAAGGTTTAAAAATGAATGTTAAAAATAGTTTTTACATGTATCTGGAGCTGGAGAAAAATAAAATAGTAAATTTAACAAAGAAAATTTAATAGAAAATAAATTCAACTGGATCATCACACAGTATTTCGACAATTTCTTTTTATTAATGTGAATAAGACCCAGCCACAGGGATGGTCACAAAGATGAGTCACTGAAGGATTTGCTATGGTTAGAATGACAGATCAGACTTGAACTGATACTCAATTCTCCCCAAGTTTGCCAGTGAGACCTAGGTGGAAAAACAGGAAAGGCAAGACAGGGTAAAGGATGTGCTTCTTACACACTGATCTCTATCTTTGCTGGCAGGACTTTGGGAAGGAAAAATAGAGAAAAAAGGAAAGGAGAAAGAAAAAGTACTCTGGTGCACCTTGTTCTCTCTGTCATTTTTGCCACTGCTAATTCTGGACTGACTTGAGTAGGGTGAAAATCAGCTCTAACTTCCTATATATCTGTGACAGCTTGAATCAAATTCAGTTTCCCTTTTTTCTTCTACCTGAGATAGCAAGGGTTCCACCATTTTCGGTCTAGGAGCAAAGCAGGATCAGGATCAGAATTACTACTACAGATGTTTGTACAAGTGTTCTATCAGTCTGCTAATCTGCAAGCTCCATGAGGGCAGAAATCCCCTGAGTCCTTGGCTATTAGGTTATATTTCTACCTACTATGCCATAGTGTCTTTCCTAGCTTAAAATGTCACCATTTAAAAAAAATTAAAAGTCTTTGCAAGATCTTTATTACTGGTCCCCATCCTCTCAAATAGATAATTTGTGACAGAATCAGCACAGTTTGGAAATTCCTTTAATTATGATTATTCTTTTTTAAAAAATAAGCTGCCAGGATAGAATTTAGAACTTTAAGAACAAGTTATGGACTTGATTCATTTTGCTTAACTTGATTCTTTAAACTTAAGTGATTCTTTGGCTGAAGAATTTTAGTCAGTACTACCTGTTAGGCAGATCAGGTGGCTTAGTAGATAGAACAATGGTCTTGAGTCAGGACAACCTGAATGCAAATCTGACTCAGATACTAGGCTCTGTTACCCTAGACAAGTCATTTAATCCTGTTTGCCTCAGTTTCCTCAGCTTTAAAATGATCTAGAGAAAGAAATGGCAAACTAGTCCCATATCTCTGCCAAGAAAACCTCAGATGAGGTCGCAGAGAAACTGAAACATCTCATCCACATCAGCCTAGGACACCTTAACTCTATTCAACACTACACTATAACTGGACAAATGGAGATGGACGGTGGCAAAGTTTTGAGAGTGGCCAGTTTGCTGGCAGGGAATTCCAAATAACGGGGGAAAAATGCCATAATCTGGTTGCAGGTGACAGATGGAAGAAGATGTTGGGAGCAACAGTAATTTGGAAAGCCTGGCCTGTGTTAGAAACGTAGTATGTGCTTAATAAATGACTGCTGACTTGACGCTCAAATGAAATAACATATTACAGCTTTACACATTTTAAAATGCTGAATAAATATATCATCATCATCATTACTGATATTATAAAAGAAAGAATGTTTTACAATCTAAAAAGTTTAACAATCTAAAGGATGTTTTACAATAAATACAATGTGGCATGCAGCTATAGTATTGTAGTACCCAAACTACAGTGAATGTGACAAACTCATAATGGAGAGAAATCACTATTCATGCTTGAAAACTATTCTCAACCTGTTTTGAGGAAAGTCAGTAGAAATTAAACTTTAAGTCATACAACCTGGAAAAAAACACTTGTGTGCCAGAGGGCAAAAGGTGATTAAAATGAATAGTTTAGATCTGGAGGGAGAAAGTCTTGTGTTCAAATCCAGCCTCAGATACTTACTAGCTCTGTGACCTAGAGCAAATCACTTAGTCTCTACTTCAATTTCCTCTACCATAAAATGAGAATAATTGTGTTATTTATCTCCCAGGCAGGTTATAAAAATACAGTAGGATAATATTCTCTTTGCAAATCTTAAAGCACTATTTACTATAATAACTATTGCTACTATTATTATATCATCATCATCATTGTTATCCTCATATTCCTTCATCTATGATAGATTAGGAAGGAAAAACATAGATGGATCAAGTTGGTCCCTGCCATCTTATAAAATTAACTTTACACCCAATACCACAGAAACACATCTGTTCAGTACTGCAAGAGATATGTGTAATTTTTAAGAAATCAAATCTAACCCCATGCTGTGCACATCGATGCCCCTGAATATTCAAAATAAGCCTCCATCAACTCATATTTTAGAATAGTGTCACCAAGGTTCCCAGGGTAAATCATTACCATTTTTGCCATGTTCTGCCTGGTGATGATGACAGAAATGCAGAGAGATGCTGCATTCTTTTCATCTTGATCATTATTTAATATTTACTGAAGGCGCTGCTCTGAACTCCCCCTCTCCATGGCTATTGTTCTGGGCCCTGGGCAGATCCTGGGACAAAACTGCCTATTATATTTATGATGTGCTCCAAAGAGGACTGGGATGAAATGACATGATATATTTGTCATTCACTGGTCACTGGGGGAGATGAAAGGCCAGTGCCATCTACCTTACTCATGAGAGACACAGAGATGTAATTTGTTGGGCACAAGGTATGCCCATGGGGCAAAGAGAGTATGGCACAACATAGGAACCTAGCTGTGAGTGGCTCCCCTAATCAAAATATCATTCTGAAGGTAGACAGCCTAGCACAGAAATTCCACATGATGATCCTGGGGCACTTTGCGTATTTCTATAATCACAGACAGAGATGCGTGCTTAAGATGTTCTCCAAAAATGCTATCTTTACGAATACGTGACAATGTGGTATGCAGCTATACATAAGTTTTCAGCTAATCAATAAGAGCCACACACTTGAGTGAAAAAGGCCCTAGGCTCTCTGTGCTTCCTGAAGGATGCTCCCTTTCCCAGGAGGGTGAAACATAATTCACATAGAATGAAAAATGGGCTCTTGTACTCCAGTGTGGATGTCTTAGCACAGACCTCCTCCCAACTTGGGTTAATATTGGCTATCCCATTTCCATTGACCTAGGGACTGCATCATTTCAAACTTAGTCTAATGCATAGAGAGAATGGAAATGTAGCTACTGGGATTCTTTCAGGGGCTGATAGGAAGAACTTCCCAAACACTGCCCCACTTACTACATAACCCCTGCCATCAAACAACAGACGTTCCAGAATGAAAAAACGAGTGTCAAACTACAAATTCCTTGGAGAGAGGTGAGACAGAGACTTAAATTTGCACTGACTAACATAGGTCCTTTCCCAAAAGCAGATTTTGAAAAGGTGGAAGAGGGAGAGCTCATGAATATATTGATTCCAAATGGACTTGGCTGATGACAGAGAGTATCACATGGATCAGAAGCAGGAAGAGCTAAAGGCATCTCAGAAGAAACTGGAGAGTAGTGTAGCCCAGGCTTGATCCCCCATACTTGACCATAGACCAAATGAGTACAGCAACCTGAGAGTAAGCCTTTGTCTAACATGCTGCCCTGCTTTTTGACTGGTGCTGAAGCCGAAGTCCAGACCTGGCCTTCTATGAGGCTGTCCTCATACTCAGTTGGGAGTCCTATTTTGGATCCAAGACACTGCTTCCTCCTGGCCCCTTCATGAACCTGACTCATTTGCCTAATGTTTACTTTTGATATCTTTGCACTGATTCTCATTAAATGTAAACTTCTTAAGAATAAGAATCATTTCCAACATTTTTATTGTATTTGTATCTCTAGGATGTCCAGCACAATACCCAATACATAGTAGGTGCTTAATGAAAGCTATAGACTGCTTTTATTTGTACAGGAGTTTCTCCCTTGAAATTGCCAAACCCTTTCAGCCCTTTAAACTTGACAGGGTTTGAAAACTGTCATGGATTCATTTTGACCTTATCTTAGTAAATGGTGTAAGATATTGGTCTAGGCCCAGTTTCTGCCAAATATCTTTTCAGTTTTCCCAATATTTTTGCCAAATAATGAATCCTTATACCCCAAATCTTAAGTCTTTATACTCGTCAAAAGCACAATTATAATCCTCTAATGTTCCAACACACAGGATAGGCTGATGGTATGGGAGAAGGGACTGGGTCCCTGAAAATGATAATGAGGGGGTCCGTACAAAAGAGAGAAAACTGAGAGTTAGGGGCTGCCATTTAGGCAACTTCACAATTTTGCTGGGGTTTTGATTTTCTTTCATCTTGACTATGTCATTCATGATAGAGCTCAGAGAAGCCACATGAATACCAAAATAAAAATACAGCCAGCCATAGTTCAACGCACAGCTCCCAGGCCACATCACAAAGAATAGCAAGCAGCACTGATGCCACATGCTAATTCCATTGTTAGGAAGCAGAGAAAGGACTTCAATTAATCTTGAAATTAATTTTTCATTTGGAAACAGTGGCAGCAGCATTTGCTGTCTAGTCTTTTTTTTTTTAATCTTGATTACTTTGTTATATGTCAGACCATTGAGGCCATAAGGCTTTGTGGAGGTGATTGAGTTCACTGCGGTGCACGTCCTGGTCACATAGACAAAGAAACCAATCTCAGCCTCCTCTAAATGATTGTTTCACTGAAGCTGAATAATCACATGTAAATTATTATTATTATTGGGCTAGAGACCTTCATTTTGCTCTTTTAAAAATTGGTTGCCCATGTTTTAACCTCCTTTCTTCCTTTTTTAAAAGAACTAGAAGAGGAAATCAGAAAAAAAAAAAAATCCCACCCTGCCCTCTTGGGCCACAACAGGATGACTGGCTCATTATGGTTTCTCCAACTTGAAGACCATACTCACTCCTTCTAATAGCCTTCAGTTGTGTCTCCTTCCCTATACTCTCCTAACCCAAGAAGAAAAAACTAAAGAGCAAACAGCTAGCTAGCTGAAGTTGACCTTTACAGAAAGCTTTATTTCTGGAGCAGAGTTCAATGGTTTGATCATATCAATATTGTAATTGTTTGGCCTCAGGAAAAGCAAATAATCAAAACAACTCAAATTTATATTTATATTTCAAGGTATTCAAAAACATTGCTCAAAACAGTTCTGTAGGCTAGGGAGGGCATATGTTATTATCATCTCTATTTTGTCCTTCATTCTCCAAGAAGACCATGACATCAGGGAAATGATGCCATGCCAAGCACATGAATTAGATTTGAGTGAGGGGGGCTGTGCTAAGTCACCAGCTCACTTCCTCCTCTAGAGCCATGTTAGTCCAATGGCCAGATAGGAATCAGGATGACTGGAGATTTTACAACTAAGAAAACTGAGTCATGAAGAGTTGCCTATCATCATAGAGATAGTAGGCCTTGCCACAGCTCTCTTACCTCCCAGTTCAGTGTTCTGTACACCAGTCTCTTAAGTGAATATGAGTGGCTGAAAAAAATGAATGTTAATATTTATTTCTCCTCTGCTGAGTCACTAATAGGCTCAAGGCTTAGCTGTATAAGCAGAGAAACTAGAGATTAGGTAAAATGTTCCATGGACAGTCTACCTTTGGAGGATTGGAATACAATAGAAGAAGCATTGTATTAAGTATGCACTTATACTTAAGAACTTACTGGATGTTTGACCATGGAAAATTACTTTTCTTCCCTGAGTCTTACATAGCTCAGGATTGTTGTTATGAAAGTATTTCTTAATTTTAATTAGAACTTATTTATATAAATCTTTCTTTGTGATAAAGTCTAAGGGAAAATGAAAAGAGGGGTTCATAAAGTGGAAAAAGATTCTACAACTAATAAGTTGTGTGATCTTGGGGAAGTTATTTCACTTCTAAAAAAATCTAAAAAAATAAGATCATTCCTATTTTATACCTAGCCCTTCTGCAATCTTCCTAATTTTCTCATGCCTTAGAAATGTAAAGAATCATTATTTATAAGAGAGGCAATATGATGCAATGCATAGAAAATCATTCTCCAGTGAGGAGGATGTCCTGCTTTGGACACAAAGTTCTGTGACACAGGGTAAGTCCCTTCATCTCTCAGTCCAAGGCTACTCTTGGAGACACTGCACTGAAGAGCAGGTGTCAATCAACTTTAGTGAAGAGAGTTTTCATATCAGAATTTCTTTCCACCCAGAAATATCTAGTCCATTATTATTGCCTTCGTTTGAAGCCTCACTGCCTGCCTACTCTGAAACCCCTCAAGTAAGTCCAGACATTGTGGTATGGGTTTATGAAAGATGATGTGGGAATAGACATAAAGTAATGGAGAATTTGAATGAATGTTGTAATATATATATTCTATCCAAAGTATATACTATACATATGCTACAGAGTCCATACATAGTACATATACACTAGGGAAGGGTGTCACAGGATTTATGGAAGCTTCTTAAGTGCAGATAATGTTTTTGTTTATTTTTTCTTTGTATCCTCCAGTGGCTATCATATTGTCTGACAGTAGGCATAAAATAAATGTTTGTTGAATTACTGACTATCTGAACAACTTTTTCAAGGAGACATTTTAATATACCCAAACTATTTTTGCATTAGCCCATCTCTTACAACCTAGCTATAGGACCTTTAATTAAATACAGCAAATCAAGAAATATATAAGTACCTACTGTATGCAAGGGACAGTGCTAGTTATGGGAGGGAGGTATAAAAAAAGATAATATATAGACTTTCCTCTCAAGGGGCTTATACTGTCCCTCCCCCCCATGTGATTTAAAAATTATTTATTTTATTCTGAATTTAAGTACTAAAACAAACATTTCTATAGCATAGTAGAACAGACAAAATAAGAAGACTACACATGAAATTGCAAATCCTTTTTTCTTTCAAATCTATCATGCACAAAGAAGGAAAGTCAAAAATTGTGGCTTACACTTTTACAGTCACCTCACTGAACTTCAAATTCCTCATCTGTTAAATGGGGACTATAATATTTACATAGCCTACTTCACAAGGTGCAAGGAGGATCGCATGAGATAATGCATCTAAAATTTTTAAACAATTTTGTTAAAATTATAATCCACCAGATAAATGTTAGCTTCTATTGTAACCATAGTATCATCTCTTTCCACTTCCTCTATTTCTTGTTTCCCTTTAGTAGTATGTGCTCTCTCCTCTCCCTCCTTACCCCCCACTATTCTTTCCTTTCTCCTACTGCTTCTCAAAAAGAAACAACAGGCTATAAGAGAACCAAAAGAAAATTCCCATGAGAATCAATTCAAAGAGAACAATAAGGAAGAAAGATGCCCAAGATTCCTTTCAGCCTCATTCCAAAATTTCTAAGTTGGTTGGCTATTTCCTCTAGAGTTTCCTGACTTCTGTGAGGCACAAAACACTGGGCTTTTAAACTTTACTTGGAATCATGGCACTTGAATTTGACTTCCAACTGTGCCATTCATGACCTTGGGCAAGTCATTTCTTAGAGTTAGCACTTATATAGAATTTTAAGATTTGCAAAGTGCTTTCCCTACACAATCTCACAATAAATTTGTGAAGTGGCTGTTATTATTTATTCTCATTTTACAGAGAAGGAAAGTGAGGCTGAGAAAGGGTAAATGATGACAGGATTCAAGCCTAGATCCTTTCAACCACCATTTACCAACATGGTATTCTCCATACCACCTACTTGACTCTCTGAGTCTATGTTATTTCATTGGGAAAATGAGGAAGTTGGACTAGATGACCTATGAAATCCCTTCCAGATTTAGAACTGTGAGGTTTCAAAAGAGTGTGCATGGACTTATTCCCATGACTGACTACTTTCTACAAGGGTTATAATTGAGTTATCTTTGGAAGGAGAAAGGGACAGCCAAATCACATTTCCAATCTCATAAAAACAAGTCTCTTACAAGTTGCAGTGATTGTCTATTGCTGATTCTGTGACAGTGAAGAGACAGGTTTATTCCCATAGTCCATGGTCCCTAGGATATCCCAATATATTTACTGATAGGACTGAGACCTGTGTCTCTTCTTCACCTGGCATGGAAGCATGCTGTGCCTATATCTGACCTGTGGTTTTTAGCCTTGACATTGCCACTGACTAGTTGTGTAACCCGTTCTACAACCTAAATGGGATGGAGTCAATGATCTTTATGATCTCTTCCAACTCTAAAATCTCAGTTTCTATGACTCTCTGATAGAGATCTGAGCATTCTTGGTGGAACATTAAACATTTACACCCATACCTAGACCTAAATTCTGATATGTGTTAGAAGGGATGGGGAACAGAAAGTGCAGCCCATTAAAAGTTATCTACTTCTCTTATTCGCAGTCTAAATGTCATGCCCCTTCCCTTTAAAAAGAAATTAACCTGTGATTTCATAGATAGAGGGAGCTCACTCTAACAAGGCCAAGAACTCACTGCATCAAAACCAAGAATTTCTGTGAGCAATGAGAGATTAGGCGATTGTTCTGGAGTCACTCTTCCATTACCAGTAGGACTAGAACTCAGCATCTGATTTTGAAGCCTGTTCTTCAGTTATTTATTATGTGGCCACCTTGGGCAACTTTATTTTACCTAATGTCATTTTAACCAGACTATTTCACCAAGATTTCCTCCACTCCATAAAATGAGCAAAGCAGGGGCAGGACTTTAGCCAAGGTATTGAAAGCTCTTATCTTGGTTTCCTCTCCTCCCATACACCTTAGATTCTCCATTTATTAATCTAATTGAGGTATTTTCAAATTGTAGTTTCTAGGGTATGGACCAGATAAAGGTTTCTTACCCTGAGTTTCATAGGTGTCAAACTCAAATGGAAAAATTATTACATCTTTATTCTCACTACATTCAAATTATAATTTGGCATTTCCTTCAATTAACTAAAAACATAATTTTAAGCTGTCCAGAGGCTTGATCAAACTTCCAAAGGGTTCTTGATACAAAAAAAAAAGGTTAAGAGCTTGAAATCGAAGCCAATTCTGTGATACTTTGATTCTTCTTCAGTTTTACCTCAGTTTCTTCCACAGCTTCTCAGGTCTTTCTAGCTTGAAATCTATGAAGCTCTAACCCTCTACACTATGACCATCGAAAGGGAATGCTTCACCAATGGCAGGAGGTAGGGAGGCAACCAAAGGATACACTTACCCTCAGCCTCTGTCCCTCTCCAGCTGCCCTGCCCTTCTTTGCAAACTAGCTGAAGGCATTTTTCCTGGTGTACTTCAGATGGTAATGTCTAAACTGAAGCTCATGTGTTCTCCAAAATGTTTGTCTTTACTTGGGAATGTCCCATGGTTACACACTTCTCCCTGGTTTATTCTTCCTTGCAAAGAGAAATAATTTAGTTGCTGAGAGTATGACAAGCAGAATGTAGAGGGAGATGGGGAAAGAAATATGGCCCAGCAATTAAAGGAATATCAGACTGATGGCCTTATTGCCTGAGCCCTGGTGTGAGGGTAGTTATCAGTGCCCTATTTCACCCCCATCAAATTTTCTTCACTTCTTAGGCAACTGAAGACCAAATAATGCCAGATTTACCCTCAGAGGGAAGGAGAAAAAAAATCTAACTTTTATTTCCTGTTGACAAGGGACCCATCTAGCCCTCACAAACTAATATAAGGAGGGAGTGATAGGGTCATAAACAAAGGAAAAGCCAAGAGGAGAAGGGACTTCGGATTTGCCTGTCATGAAGTTGATGGGTAGTGTTTATTCTAGGCCTTCCTTACAGAGCAAAGGGAAGAAACACTTACTTTTTAAAGTTGAACCTGAAGAGACTAGGAGAACAAAAGATGAAGCAGAAGACCCCATTGGCTGCTTTCTCTTCATTTGCCAGTACCAGGAGGGAAAGATCTCTTATATCAGAGACAAGGCCCTTCAGTTTTCTTTCTCTTTGTCACTTCTTGGACACTTCTCATCTTTTCCTTAGACTAAGGATTTTAGAGCTAGAACAAGAACCTAGATATACTAATCGCATATATTTTGAAAACATTTTAAGGTTTACCAAACCCTTTGATCACACCACTCTTGCAAGGTAGGAAGTATATTCTTCCTCCACTTTATAAATGAGGGCACAATTTCAGAGAGGCTAAGTGACTTACGTGCCCCATCAGCAAAAAATTGTAGAACTGGAGATTTGAGCATATCACTTTTTAGTTCTAAGTTCAAAGGTTTTTCCAAAAAGCAACCTTGCTGCTTTTGTCTACAACACCAGGCGCTGTTAAGGTGAAGATTCTACTTCAGTGCAATGCATTTTTATCAATATAACTGTGCTGACCATACTTGGGAAACCTGGATTTTAATTGTAGCTCTAAAACTTAATAGCTATGTAGCCAAAGTCATTATTTAGCCTGAGAGTCAGTGTCCTCAGACTTAGAATGATGGTGAATAACGCTTGTCCTATTACCCTTTTTATGTGTTGTTTTTTCCAATTACAATGTAAACTCCACTGGGGCAGGGAGATGGGGTGGGTGGGGGCTATCTTTAATTTCTTTATATTTACACTCCCACAGATCATCATAGTGCCTGGCAATGCTATTGTTGTTCAGTCTTTTTTTTTTTTTCTGGTCTTGACTAACTGTTCATGAACTCATTTGGAATTTTCTTGGCAAAGATACTAGAGTAGTTCCTTTCTTATAAATATGGAAAGTTTTACAGATAAGGAAACTGAGGCTATCGGGGTGAAGTGATTTGCCCAGGGTCACATAGAAAGTATGTGTCTGAGGCCAGATTTAAACTCAGGAATATGAACCTTCCTGACTCCAGATTGGGTAACTTTACCCACTGTGCCACCTAGCTTCCTCTATGTCTTGGCACATAGTAAGGTCTTAACAAATACTTATTGACTTAATTTGTCTTAAAGGGATATTGTGTATAAGTGTATAAGTACATTATAAACCAGAAAATACTTCACAAATGTGAGGTATTATTCCCTAAACTAATATGGCAGACCAGAGAGGACAGTGACCCTAAAAAAAATCACACAGTCAACTTCTTCCTTTTGCCAAAAGTTACAGTGACACAGAAATGAATTTTTGTTATATGAGGATGGAAATAAGCTGGCCTTCCTCAAGGTCAGGGTGGGAATGACATTATAGGTTAGCGATGGGGAAAGTGAGTGAGCAGATACCATCACTGTTCCATGTGGATTAGATAGGGATACCATATTTAGCTACTGCTTCCAGTGAGAAGCAGCTAAGTTTAATCTTTGTGAGTATCTCAATGGCTAATTGGTCATTAAGCATTTTGTGGTAAAGAAGTGAGTACAGAAGTGAGGCAAGCCCGATGAGTTCACATGCTCATATATGAAACAACAATGGAAAAACTTGTTATATACAAGCTATGTTGCTTTTCAAAGAAGGGACATGGTGCCATGACATGCAAATTAATTAGATTTAAGTAAGGGAGGACTATGTAACGTCACCAGCCTCACTTTTTCCTCTGGAGTCACTTGGGTCGGTAGCCAGATGAAAATCAGGACAACTGAAGATGGCCCTGAATATGAGGCAAACAGTTACTTGTCCAAGGTCACACAGCCAGTCAATGTCAAGGGTCAGAGATCAGATTCAAACTAAGTTCATTCTGACTCCAAGGCTGGTGGTGATCTATCCACTGCACCATCTAGCTGCCAAAACAGATGAAAAGTGATACAGGAGGGAAAGGGAGTAACAGATAGGAAGATTGAAAAAGGATTCCTATAGAATTAGTGCTATGAAGGAAGCCAGGGAAGCTGAGAGGAGAATAGATGCACAGGAGAAAGCAGGTACAAAGGAATAGGAGTCATCTGAATTGTGGTCAACCTATGGAAAAAAGGAGATTTAAGGAGATTAAAGGGAGGACTCCAAGGGAAGACTGGAAGTACATTAATTTAATGTTGGGTCCTATGAAGAAATCCCCATAAGCTAGTGTCTCATTAGCATATCTCTGACAGTCTCTTTTGAAAGTGGGTTAAGTGGAATTGTTTAATCCACTTGACTAAACTAGCTTCATCTCCATGATTCTAAGTAGTCAGTCAAAATCATTTACTGAGTAGCCACTTGGGTTCTAGAGGACAGAGAAGGCACAACACCTGTCTGGAAGGTATTTCCATTCTAATGATTTAAGATGCATTGTTGTTTAATTTCTCATCTGGCATCTTTTTTTTCTCTCTCCCCCCCTTTCTCTGTCCCTCCCTCCTTCCCTCTCTGCCTTCCTATTTTTCTTTCTCTTCCATTATATCTCAGTGGAAATGTCCTTGCTAGACGGTGGTGGTAAAAGCATATTTTCTTCTTATGGATTATTCCAAAATATTTTTTCATTTATATCTCTAATTACTGACCTTTATCTTTCAATGTCTAGCTTAGCTACCTCTTCCTGAGCTTGCTTCCCACTTAGCAGAAATGATTACTCCCATACTGTTCCATAGTACACAGTATTCTTCATTCTGTATTTAGAATATCAATAATATGATCAATGACTATTGTTATAAATATTACTATTAATAGTAATAATGATTGTATTATTGTTTCCTATTAATAATAAGGAAAGTTAGGTAATAATAATAATAACAATAAATAACATTCATAGAGTGCTTACTACATGCTAGGCACTTTACAAATATTATCTCATTTGATTCTCACAGCAATACCAGGATGGTAAGTGCTTTTATTATCATCATTTTACTGATAGGAAACTGAGTCAAATGGTGGTTGAACTCAGGTCTTCTTGACTTCAAATTTGGAGCTATATTAGTGTAGGCTACTTCCCTTAGTTCATAGTACAATGTAGATAAAATATATCTGTATAACTGCTTATGTCTCCTTCCAGATTCTAATCTCCTTGAGGGCAGGGGCCATGCCAGATACATCTTTATAGTGTCTTCTGGCAATAAAAGCTTCAGAGATGCTTAGAGAGGAGGAATCAATAGAGTTACATTCTTAATATGTTATTCAATGCCATTGCAAATAAAAGACGAAACTATAGATTGTTTCCAGCCAAAAAGGGAAATGAAGGGAAACGAAACTATTGTGTTTCCATGAAAACCACTCTCAGAAGGAGCTAGAGGCAGAAAGGAAAAAACTTTTCATATTGGCAAAAGAAGTTTTCTCTAGCATGTCTTGTGCAAGTATGATAATCTTATCTTTGGATCTAAATATATATGTAGATGCTGTTTAAATATACACATGTATGTATATGTACATGTATGTTTTTGTTGTTTCCCAAGCATTTAAATATACTGCACTAAATAGTGCAATAATGAGCTCTAGCAGTTAAGGGGATCAGAGAAGACTGCCTAGAAACAGTTGTTTTTAACCTCAATCTGCCTGAGTTTCTTCAGCTGTAAAATAGGGTCTCTCTATTTATCTCCAAGGGTGGTTTGTAAGGATCATGTGAGATAATGTTTGTAAAATGTTTTGCAAACTTTAAATAATGACAGCTGTAGCATTTATATAGAGCTTATCTATAAGTCCTATATAATTGGTATATAATATACATTAATTTAATATGTAATATTATATAGAATAAATTCACATATTATAATGTGTAATATTATATTTATGCTACATAATAAATTTTTGCAAGTCCTTATATAATTAATTAGCTAACATTTATATAAAAGTTATTTTTATTATTATTAATAGTAAGAGTATCGGATTTACATTAGAGCATTTGAGAGTGATTATTGGTTCTGCTACAAAATTAATTACCCATCAGAACCCAGGTAAGTCATAATTTTCAGTTTCCTTGTATATAAAATCTGATAGCCAGGTAGTACAGTGAACAGATCTTAGGATTTGGAGTCAGGAAGAGCTTAGTTTAAATTCTACCTCTGATATTCATTTATCAGTGTTGTGACCCTAGGAAAGTCACTTAACCTCTCTATACCTCAGTTTCCTCATCTGAGAAATAAGGACAGTAATAGTTATCTATGTTTGTCATGAGGACTGAATGCGACAACATGTAAAATACTCTGCAATGAAAGGCTATACATGAAAGTCAGAGAGGGGTGCTGTTATTGAACTAGGTTTTCTTTTGTTTTTTTTTTTCCTTTTAGGCCCAATTCTAAAATCCTACACAATCATAGGTCTTAAGGAATAATAATACAGCAGTAAAATGTTGGCCAGTTGAGGTAATACAGAAAGACCAATGGTTTAGGGATTGATGCTGAATTTCTAATTATGTTGTGAGTCATTTTTTTTTCCCATCTTGTTTCAACATCTGTAAAATCAAGGGACTGAACTTAAAAATCTCTCAGGACCCCTCTAACTCTAATGATTTAGGATGTTATTTATAAAACACCAGCATTTGTCTTCAGGATGTGGGGTAGTCTATTTTTTTTAAAGGAGCAGGAAGTTGTGGCTTAAATCCCTTAGGAAACTCTACCTAGAGAGTTAGCATTTACCTAGGGCAAGAAACATACTCTCTTAGCCTTAGTTTTAACATCTATTCAATAAGGAATTAAACCTTTAAGGCCCCTTCTAACTTTATAATCCTATTATTCTATCATCTTGTATCAATATAATCCAATTATTCTATTATCAGGCTAACTTGCTCATCCTGCTTAGTGGTTATTATCCCAAACTATGGTTCTGATTTTCCCAGGACCATAGAACAGACTACCACCAATTTAGAGCAGAAAGAGACCTTTTAGAGGCCATCAAATTCAACTAATGAATTTTACATATAAGGAAATTGAGGTAAACAGGATTAAGTGACTTGTCCAGGATCACATAGTCCATAAATCTGAGAAGGAATTTAAAACCAGATATTCCTTCCCCTAGTTCAGGAGGTGCCTTATCACTATGGCATATGGCCTCTAGTCAAACCATTTAAGCCAATTTAAACTATTTATTCAGCTGATAATTACTGAGTACCCATTAAAAACAAAGAATAGAAAGTCTAGGGTAAAGCAAGGACCATATATTATAGGTCTTTATATCTAAAAATGGACTTTTAATAAATATGCATAAAAATTAAAATATTAAAAGCCTCATAAAATAACAAATTGCTAATGGAATAAATTAAAGAAACCCAGATGAATCTTTAACACAGAGTGTCTTTTATATCAAGACCACCCCAGACAGAAACCACAATGCCACTTGGTGTATGCAAAGAATTAGCATAGCACTTGATAATGACCTATCAGTACCTAAGCTTTGATTACAAGCAGCTGCTTTTGATTACAATCAATGAATCACTAATTTGTGCTCTGCCACTAAACAGTTGGACTCCATCTATTATTCATTCTTGAAGTGGAGAGACCCTGTTTTGAACAGGATTCTTGGTTTCCCTGATGCCCTCCCCCTCTTGAGATATTTTCTTTGGGAAGTCGGGGCCTCGAAAGGCTTCCTAACATCTGATGTTGGTGTTTCGTTTACCACAATCATAAGCAGGTGCAGACTGATTAAGCTTTTTCCCCCCTTTTCTCCCCTTAAATGTAGCATTTCTTTAAATTCCCAGTGCTTTTACCTTTAAAGTCCCTTATAAACTCCTCCAGAGACCTGGTGTACTTTGGATTTAGGATTTGATTATAGAGATTTCCACCAGCTTAAAAATGCCCAGTTCTTGCAAAAGTCTCAATTAGTCCTTTTTCTTTCAGAAAAAAAATGATGAGAATGGAGGAAATCTCACACTTAACCACTAAACCCAAAGCTAGAGGTAAAGAATGAAGGAAGCAGTAGACTTAACTCTTCACAGCAATGCAGTGCTCAAAGACAATTCTAAAAGACTTGTGATGACAAATGCCATCCACGTCCAGAGAAAGAACTATGGAATTTGAATGCAAACCACAGCTTAATATTTTCACTTCTTAAAATTTGGTGTATCTTTTTTCTTTCTCATGATTTTTCCCTTTTGTTCTGATATTTCTTTCACAACATTTCTAATATGGAAATATGTTTGACATGATTGTACATGTATAACCTATATCAGATTACTCACAGCCGGGGGGGGGGGGGAGGAAAGAGAGAAAAAAAATGAATATTGATACCATCTTTACATGTAATTTGAAAAAATAAAATGAAAAATAAATTTAATTTAAAAAAATGAAGGAGGCAGAGGTAGAAAAAGAATCTAAAATGACTAGCTTCTTTCCACTCAGGACGTGAGACAGTTGTTCGTCAGTACCTTAAACAAAGCTTCCCAATCATGGCAGTTTTAGGGTATCATACCCTAAATATGATCATCTTTTAATCGGGAAGAAAAGGTTCCCAACCAGCGAAGAAAGATTTATGGGAAATCAAAACCATTGACTGCTACCATTTCTCTATGATCCTTCTCTCTTGGGATTCTTTTTTTTCCCCTAGTTTTTGCTAGGCAATGGGATTAAGTGACTTGCCCAAGGTCACATACATTGTAGTATTAAGTGTCTGAGATCATATCTGAAGTCAAGTCTTCCTGATTCCAGGGTTGATGCTCTAGTCACTGTGCTACTTAGCTGCCCAGTCTCTTGGGATTCTATTTGTCAACACTCCAATGTTTCTCTGCCTTCTCTTGGTCATTGCTCAGGGACCTCACAGTCAATCTCTCCTTTCTCTCATTCCCTCACTCCTTTACCCTGGGGATTTCAAGGCTTAAGTAAGGCAATGTGCATTAAGAAATAGATTATTATTTTTAGGCTGTGCTAAGCACTAATAATTCAAAGAAAGGGAAACATATATATATATATGTATATATATATATATACATATATATATATATGTATGTATATATGTTCCCTGACTCCAAGGACAAGGAACTGGCATTCTAATGGAAGAGAAAGCAACAAAAAACAACTTGCACATAGCAGAAAGATACATATTAAAGAGAAGGCAGTCTAAAAGGGAAGGCACTGGAAAAATGGAGAGGCCAGGAATAGTTTTCTGCAGGAAGTGAGATCCATTTACTAAGTATGTAGGCCTGGAGCTAAGAGAAAAAGTCAGCTCTAGAGATATAAATTTCATTATTAATCTAGAACCTAGAATTGAAACAATGGGAGATTTCAACCAGAGAAAATGAAAAGAGAAAGGTCGGATGGTCTGCAACCCCTATCTTCTAGGATCAGGAAGTAGAAGAAAAATGATCCAATAAAGAAGATGGGGGAGATTTAGAGTTGTAAAATGAAAACAAGGAGGGTAGAGTGCTCTGAAGACAAGGATGCTCCTTTGTCCATCAGAAAAACAAGAGAGAATGACATGAGACTCTTCTCAAAAGACTTTCCTTAAGTTTGACTCATTGCTCTTAGTAAAGCCAGGGCAACTCTTTCTAGACAGTTCACATACTAGAATCCCCAAATCACATTCCTGTACCTCTTCCTTGAAGAATAGAGATACCAAGCAAATATTCATTCCAAGTTCTTTTCTAGATTGAGAGAGCGCCCTACCTCCAAGTCAGTTTTGAATCACCTATTTCTTGCTATAATAACAATAGGGAAATATCTCAGAACAAGCAGTAGGGGGTGTTGGGGTCTCACTGTAAACACAATGGCTAGGCATGGATACACTATGCCCAATGCTAAATATAACTAGAACTTACCTAGTCATCAGTAAGTTTTTTGGTATTGTCAAGAAAGGTTAGGCAGGCAGACTCCCAACAACAAAGAGGATTAGAAAGGTGAGGAATGACAAAAGTCACTGAATCTGGCAATTATGTTGTCATTAGTGACCTTCAATGACAATTTCAGTAGAATTGGAGGAGGCAGAAACCTGAGTGCAAAGAGTAGGAGGTAGGGAAATAGAGGTATTAGGTGTAGAAAATAAAACAAGAAATATTAAATAAAGAATTTGGTACTCTCAGAGAAAAAGATGCTGACGGCATACAAATTAACTTTTAAAAATGTTTCCTCTCCCCAGAGTCTAAAGATCATTGCAGCAAGGGATCTAGGAGAAGGGGAGGGAGAGAGAGGGGATAAAGGAGGAGAGAGGCAGACTCATAGAACATACCAAGCAAAAATTAGATGAGTTTGCTTATGTTTGCTACAAGAAATACCCAGAAAATATCTTCCCGTAAAATTTATGTCAACAAAATATGAGCATTTTGATAAATTTAGGCTAAATGATTATTAAAGGAATATGAAATTAGTTGAAGTCAATCAGAATAGCATCTGGAAATACCCAGTCTCTCTTTAGTACCTGTTAAGGAGCCTGAAAAGAATTCCTCTGAGAATATCTTCAGGAAATTATCTGACCACAGGCAGGATTTTGAAGATCCTTAAACAGATCATGTCAGCATTTGTAGCAATCCATGCCTCGGACCAAATTGTACGGAGAAGCAGCAGCTCCTTTGGGGAGTGAGCCCCATTAATTCCAATACCTCTGGAAATGCACATGGTGGGATGTTGAAAGCTTAGGAGGGCAAAGCCAAGAATGATGATCCGTGACCTTTCTTTCTTGAATTTCCTGGGATTCTATTTGCCATCATTCCAATGTTTCTGTGCCTTCCCTTATTCTTTGCTCAGGGACCTCATAGTCAGTCTCTCCTCTTCCTCATCCCCTTACTCTTTTACCTTGGGGATTTCAAGGCTTTGAGTATTTGTAACAGCTGTGAGAAGGAATACTTGGAAATTGGAAATTTGGAAAGACCTGTTTTCATTCAGATGGCACCTTGCCCACACCACCTCAAGGAATGGCTAAATTAGTGTTTTCCAACCCATGTTGATGAAGGAAATTTAGTATGTAGTTTATAGGGCATCATGTTTCTCTTATGCAGTGCAGTTGGACCTTTCATTTAAAATGATCCATGCCATATGTTTCCAGGTCTAATGGATAGATTGCTTTTGTTTTTCTTGTAATATGATCACTGACATTTACTTAGACCCTTAAAATTTTCAAAGCTTTGAATTTATCTACATTATCTCATAATGTCAAACAATCTGGTCAGGTAATTATCAGTGAGATTATTATTCCTATTTTGTAGATGAGGAAACTGAGAAGTTTCATGTGACAAACTCATGGTCACACAGTGAATAAAACTTGAGTCAGTATTTGAACATAGATTTTCCTTACTTTATATTAAGTACATTATCTACTACATTGCACCACTACTTACAGGGAACACAACTGGCTCTTTGGACATTAGTGCCTATGGGCTCTAAAGTTGCTTTAATCTTCCCTGGAGCAGAGAGGTATAATTATAAACCTGCAAATAACATTTGCACAGAAATATCAAAAGTCATTAAATAACATTCAAGAACTATGGTATTTTAAAACTGCCTTTCTTGGGATTTTTCATTAATTGCAATTTAGTAGCATTATGACTTTTTCAGGATACTTCCATGTCCAAACAATAGGTACAAATCTGAGAGAATATCCTTTGTACTCTCCATGATTCCTGATGGTAGAGAGTGATTTTTTTTTTTTTGGGAGAAAGATTACAGATCTATAATTCACAAAAAAAACAGTGCATCAGAAGGATACATGCTATGCATGACTGCATAGGAAAGTCAACTAAGACTTTTGTCTTAGTCTGTCATATTGACAGACACTGCAATGACATTGTCCAGAGGTGTATAAATAAATAAATAAAAGTAGCATGTTTGTGAGATCCCCCAGAAAAGGATAAGTGGTATCTTGACTTGCTAGATGCAGGGAAACTGAGGAGCTAACTAATCTCAGTCCAATCATGCTAGAGACTTTGATGCCTTTGATGCACATGGAGATTATTTCCCAGATATGGTAGTGGAGCTAGTAGCTGGAATAATTTTCATATTATTATGTGTAAAAATAATTGAATGTGCAGTTGTGAACTAATCCAACCGTTCTGGAGAGCAATATGGGACTCTGTTGAAAGAACAGTAAAACTGATCATAATCTGGCAGTACCAATACTAGGCTTGTATTGAAAAAAATGGGAAAAGTCCCATATGTTCCAAAATATTTATAGCAGCTCTTTGTTGTAGGGACAAAGAATTGGAAATTGAGGAGATGCCCATCCAGTGGGGAATGGCTGAACAAGTTATAGTATATGAATGTTGTGGAGTACTATTGTTCCATAAGAAGCCATGAGCAGTCAGACTATATAGAGCATAGGAAGAATTATACAAATTGATGCTGATTGAAGGGAGCAGGACCAAGAGAACATTGTACACTTTAACAACATTGTGAGTTAAACAATTCTAATAGATACAGCTCTTCTCCGCAGTTCAGAGATCTAGAACAACCTTGGAAGACCTATTATGGATAATACCATCCACATCCAGAGGGAAAAAAATCCAACCAAAAAAACCCCCACAGAATCTGAACGGATATTGTGTTCACTTTTTCAAAGTTTGATTTTTCTTCCTATCCCATGTTTTTTCCCCTTTTCCCTTAGTTGTAACTCTTCATACACAAAATAAAAAATATGTAAATGTGTTAAACACAAATGTACATATACAACTTTTACTAGACTGTCACTGAGGGGTGGTGGTGAAAAAATGTGTAACTTAAGCAAGTGGATGAATGTTGAAAACCTTTCATAATATGTAATTAGTAAAAAAAATTAAATTAAAAATGAACTAGGCTAAAAATGAATAAACAAACAAATAAACCAAAGACTGTGCAATAAAAATGACATCTCCTTCATTGTGTTGTATGTCTGTGTATATATGAGAGAGAGAGACAGACAGACACGGAGACAGAAAGATAGATAAAGACAGACAGACAGAGATAGAGAGACCAAAAGACAGAGATCAGGTTAGAGACAGACAAATTATTCCTTATTTCAGAGGCATGAGTTTCAGAGACTTTACTTTGTCCAGTTACTCTCATGAAAATTAGACATGAATTTGTAATCATTTGAGAATAAGTGGTGAAATGTATTTTCTTATTCATTTGCTAGTTCTTTCACGGTCAACCAAATGTTCTACTTTAAAAGCATGTATATCTTCTTTGGTCTGCTAAAAAAGATACAGACTGAATTCAGATGATTTTAAAGCTAAATCAGGTTGAGAGCTTCAGTCTTCAGCTTCAGTACACCTATTTTCAAAATTAGCTACTTTCACCTTGTCTTATTGAGCTCCTTATTTAGATACAATCCTGTCTGGAGACAGGGGATTTCCAAGATGACCTCTTGAGACCCTTTTGTCCTGAATAGAAGGTAATTTCTTGTCTGGAGGATAGTTTTTTTCCTAATCCTGAAATGCTATGTAAATGTAACCTGCAATTTTTTCATGTTTAATCCATTTACTGTGTCCTATGAGGCCAAAGTTGGCTGTGAGATGATGTAATATGGCACAGGGAAATAACCTCCAGCCAAGGAATACAGCAGCATTTTGGTGAGAAACCTCTTTCAAAGAATCAGAATCATCTGCTAACCAAATAATCAGCTTATTAAAAAATAAACAAATCCCCCAAAGCAGTCAGAGTACCTGCCTGGAAATCTCAAACTTTATATGTCTGTGGTGCTTTTGGTTCTAGAGATTATTGCTTAGTATTCTGAGGATACTAAATCTCACTGACCTTCCTCTTTTGATTCCTCCCCCCCCTTCGCTTCCAGAAGGCAAAGGAATAGAAAATGCTTTGTGTGTTTGAAACAACTCTGAAATAGGGCATGAGGCTCACCGAGGGCTGAGGCAGTCAAATGACATGGACCATCCTTCAAAAAAAAAAGCAGAGAGTGGGAGGGCATGTCAGATCTCTGTCCCTGGCAGCACTGGGGGATTTTAAACTGGAGTTGTTTCAATGAAGAGATTGCAACAGCCTTCGCTCTAATTACTGCTAAAATATCATCCATCATGTCAGGGAACTTTTATTTTATGAACACATCACAGGTTTGGGCATAAGCATCATGAATAGCAGGTAGAGAAACTATTATTGATGGTTTTGAGCCCAGATAAGAAAGGGAAAACAACAGGAAAGCAAGGGAGGTTTAGTCCAGAGATGGGAAGACAGATGAATCCAGTCTTGTGAAGTCTCATCCAAGATACTTTTTGGAGAATGACTTAGAAGCCAAGTGAAGTAAAGGGTGGGTAGAAAATCTCCTTCCCAAGTTCCCCTGGGTTATTTAGACAGGTAAAACACCTTAGCTTGAACTATTTGGTTCACTGAGCCTACGAAGACCTGTCTGGAGAATCACAGCCCACTCTCTACTCTTTAGATCAGTGTGTATCGTACTTCGGCAAAAATGTCATTTAGATTTCTTGCCGACATCTTGTGGGGGAGAGCCAGAGGTTACTGTTCAAAGAATTTGACTGTCAAAGTAATTTAGGTATTAAAATTGAGGAACAGATCACAGAGTGTCAAGAATTTGAGGATACTTTTGATATCAACTTGTCTGATCCCTTCATTTTAAGTAAAGAAGGTAAAGCCCCAGGATGTTAAGTATCTTGTTCAAGGTCATATGACTAGTATTAGTAGGGGACATGTACCATGATGGAGATTAAAGCTTTACCTTACCACCCAGCACCTAGTAAATAGATGTGGAAATAAAATCCAAAGTCATATGTGGAAGCCTCTTTTTTTTTTTTTTTTTTTTTTTTTAGTTTTTGCAAGACAATGGGGTTAAGTGGCTTGCCCAAGGCCACACAGCTAGGTCATTATTAAGTGTCTAAGACCAGATTTGAACCCAGGTACTCCTGACTCCAGGGCAGGTGCTCTATCCACTGTGCCACCTAGCAGCCCCCTCTTTTTATTTCAATGGGCCTTGTCAAGACAGCAACAATGCCTCAGATCTTCAAAACCATTAAATACCCAGATATCTCTTTTGGCTTCCATTTCGTCATCTATAAAATGAAGATAATACTAGCACCTCCCTCAAAGGACTGTCTGAGAATCAAATGTGCTAGCTACAGTGATCCAGATGCTTGATCCAACCTCTCTCCTTTGTATGGGGCTATCTGGAGAAGATAAGCAATTCTGCTCTCCAGGGTGGACTTTTGTTGCTCACCCTAGGACTTCTACTAGTGGAATGAATCTTTCCTGATCTTCAACTGCCCCCTTTCATAGTTTCTTTGAGTTAATTCTCTGGGAGAGTAAATGAAAAAAAAAAACCCTTCTCTAGCTCCTCTAGCTTCATGTACTTCAAATCCACTCTTCCAAAATCCCCATCCTGTTCTTCTTTCCTTTACCCACTGTGCTCTTTAGAATTAGCCCCTTCTAATATTTTAATATTCCTTCATCACAGCCTTAACCAAATGTAAGCTCCATGGAGGCAGGTACTATTCTATCCTTTGTCTCTGTGGGGATCACTATTGAATTTATTATTTGACATGCAGCAGGTATTTAATAAGTGCTTAATTGATGGTTATTAGACATCTTTCTTCAAGGAAAATCTTGTTCTCCTATCAGACCTTGCCTTTTCATTCAAACTATCCAGTACTTTTGTCTCACTTCTAGGTTTGAATTTGTCCTTCCCGGTCAACACAAGTCATTTTGCTTCCCTAGTTCATTTCTCCTTCTCTGACCTCATTTTCCTCTTTTTAATAATCTTTAGACATTTGTTACTCTTTGAAATCATTGCCTTCTTCTTCTTCTATGCCAAAATTTCCCAAACCACAAGTCATTCAAGACATCTTCCTTCAGGAAACAACAATGGAAGATGACATGCAATTATACCAACTGGGTACAAACAAATTGGTCATCTCATTTCATTGTTGCACCAAAAACCTTTTATTCCTCTTTGATTAACTTTTTATTTCATTTCACAAAGCAGAAGTTTAACTTTCTATTTCATTTCACATAGCATAAGTCTTCTCTTTTCAGTCCTCTAAGTAATACGATCCTCCTACCCTACTGCAAAGAAAAGAACAGAAGATGGGTGCAAAGGGAAACAACTAAGGAAAAATATGAAAGTATGCTCAGGTCTTATAAGAATGGGTGAGCTGGTCTAGAATTGGTGCTATCTTCCTGAAAAGAATATAAGCTCCATGAGGGTATGGATCATTTCCTTTATCTTTGTAGCCCCAATGCCTAGCACTCAGTAAATGCTGTCAATTCAGTGACCTGGGAGCTAACTCCAAATATTGGAAGGATTATAATTGGAAGAGGGGTTACACTTACTCTATTGAGCCACAGAAGAAGAACAAGGAATGATGTATAGGAGGCAAATTTAGCCTTCCAGTCAGGGGAAGACATTTGCTTTGAAAACAAAGCAAAGAAAAACAATCAAACCATGCCCCTCTCTCCCCAACCCTTACTAATAACTAACTATTTAAGGGGGTGATTGCTCCTTATCGTTTCCTCTTCAGGTAGAAGCAACACAATTACCTGCTTAGCACTTTATAATGGGGATATCTTTCAGCTTTGGGTTGGATGAGATAATTAATGAAATCCCTTCTGATTTAAAAATTTTGTGATTCTTTGGATATACTTATATGATTTAATAAAATTCAGTCATCGACAATAATCTTGGTTTCTTCATTTGCAAAGTGAGGTTATAAAGACCCATTCAAATGTACCTCATAGATATATCAAAGCCAACATATACTGATATTTGTCATTTTAATATTTTCCTGGATAACCACAATCTTTTATTTTTTTACTTCCCCACTCCAATAACATTTAGAAATGAAGTCAAAGGAGCACTGGGACTTAAAAGAAAACCTCCCACAATTACTAGCTATTTGGCCAAAGGAAAATCTAGATTTCTTCATCTGTAAAATGGGGATAATAATCCTCAGACTACTTACTTCAATCTGTCAACTGTATAGTGCTAATGAAAGTTGAGTGATCATTCTTCCAAATGTTATTCTTTTTAGCCCTTGCTCTTGCCAACCCCAAGACAGCTTGGCTCATTTTTTGGACATAAAGCTGACCAGGTCTTCAATCATATCACACTGAAGGAGCTGAGAACATTTGAACAACTCTGCATGAAAGTGAGGAAAACAGATGCAAGATCAGAGGAGCAACAAGGAAAAGGAATTGTCAGCTCCATAAGCCAGCCCTTCCATTCCCAGACCTAGCCTCAGCATGGCTGCCTCCCAGTCACTGCCACCATCTGTATTCTTACTGTAAAATGAATGGAATAAAAGGAAATGTTTAGCAATGTTAACCTATCTCATAAAGAGATCTTGATGAGGATTCTGGTACTGCAGAGATGGTGTAATTAAATCAAATATCTGTTTATGAAAAGTTAAATAAAACCAGGCAAACTTGAATCTATGGCAAAGAACCAATTTCCTGCCAAAACAAAACAAAGCCAAATCACACACACACACACACACACACACACACACACACACACACACACACGTATATTTTGCAACAAGCCAAAAAAAAAAAAACCCACCCCATAACAGTTGATAAATTCTCAGGGACCTGCCTGGGTCATCGATTCCTGAATAATGCCCATCACAGACAAATGGGAGCGAGCAGTGGAAAATTTTAATGATGCCACTCAGTTTTCTTTGTACAATACCATGTAAGGAAGTGAGCGCCAAGGGGGAAAGTCATTTGGAGTCATAAATTCAATAAAAAGATGTCGTCACTTCTCCTTAATGCCACATTTCGCTGTGCATCAAAGTTTCTGTAATTTTCTAAGGAAAATTGATTACATCCCCATCTTAAAACTAAAACACAATTTTAATTTTGAGCACATTCAGAGCGCTCTCTTTCATGTGGGCTATGCTGATGCCAGCAGAAGATGCGACAGCACACTGGCTTCGTGTGAGCCGTAACTTTAATTTTGAAATATGTAATACATTTTTAATAAGGACAACCAAATTTGTTTCCTTAGAAATGTATTTTAAAGAGCCTGTAATAAGCTGCCATCTACAAAGGAAAGCTATTTAAAGGCAAAAACAAAAATTCAAGGACTCCATTCTCAAAGCAATTGCTTAAGCAGGTGCATACTAAAAACTGAATTTGTTGGTGCACAAAAGACAGGCTGTAGATTTTAGTGATGATTCATAAACTTGATATGTAAGTAGGTGGCTTTAAAAGTGGCCAAGCATATAGCATTTCCATATCAAACAAGTCTTAACATGGGAACTAGATTCTTTTGTTATCCTTGCTCTCAACCCCCAAAATAATGGAATATGTATAGGTAATATATACATACATCATATAAACAATACATATCTAAAAATATACATACATAGTTTTATTTATTTGTAGACATGTGTGTGTATTTCTAAAAATTTACATATAGATACCTATCTATAAATATATACCACTTATAGAGATTAGAGATTTGACAGTTACATATAAATAGATATAACATATATGTATGTGTATATATATATATGGCTGTATATATATCATATATTCCTTTATTTGGGTGCTTGGAAGGGAGAATAACAAAAGAATATAGATATGAATACAGATATAGACATGGTAAATAATATCAAAATATCTATCTCTATATAGATACACAGATATCCTAGATATCCTCAAAATCTTAGCATGGTTTAAAACAAAAATTTAAAGCCATACTAAGACCTTTTTTGTCACCTTGTCTATATAATATGCACATACAAGTATAAATGTATATATATGTATATATATTTATATATATGTATATATTTATATATATATATATATATAAACACATACAAATACTCATAAGTACATACATTCACATAGGTGAATTTGTGTATAACCTCACAGAGGAAGTAATGATCATGAAGAAAGACTTGCAGATTTGATTTCAAGAAGATCTGGGTCAGTTAATAAGCATGTGACCCTGCATAGGTCATTTCTCTCGTCCCAATTTTCCATTTTTAAAGTGGGAATAGGGAGCAACTAGGTGGTGTGGTGGATAGAGCACTGTCTCTGGAGTCAGGAGGACCTGAGTTCAAATGTGATCTCAGATATCTGATACTTCCTAGTTGTGTGACCTTGGGCAAGTCACTTAAACCCACTGTCTCATAAAAACAAATAATGTAGGAATAATTATGGTACCTATCACAAAGGATCAAATAGGATAACAAATACAAGGTGTTGCACAACCTATGAGGTACTAAAAATACTAGCCATTATTATTACTAGTAGTAGTAGTAGTAGTAGTAGTAGTAGTAGTAGTAGTAGTAGTAATAACTGATTCTATATACTTGAGGTAAGTCACTATTGTTACACAGTTGGAGTGGGATGTAGCTTCAGAATCATTTTAATTCTAATTCCCATACCCACAAGTGACATCCAGAGATATGTAATAACTTTCCTAAAATCATCAGAGATAGTGAATAGAAACTGAGAAATTAAACCCAAGATTTATGACATTGAATTCGGTGCTCTTCCACTCTACCTAACCTTTATTTTACAGATGTAGAAACTGAGGTCCAGTGGAGGTCAAGTGATTTTCCCAAGGCAACACAGAAAATACCAGATCCAAATCAACCCAAATTCTACCTCTGAATTCAGAACTCTGTCCACTTCACTACCCACTAAGTTACAGACATGTAGCAAAATGTACTGACAGAAGGAATTTCCACAGCAGGAGTCCTTACAGATCTTTTATATATTTAAGTAAACTCATACAGTTAGAAAGATCAGAAGAGTAGAACTCATATAGTCTAAGATCTTAGATAAAATCTACTTAATCAACAGATGGCCTCAGAGCCAGAAAGACCAGAATTCAAGCTCCATCTCTAACAAACAATGACTGTGTAACCTTGGGCAAGTCACCTAACTTTCCAGTACTCTAGAAATTCTTTAAGAAGTTGCAGAGGGGGGCAGCTAGGTGGTGCAGTGGATAAAGCACGGGCCCTGGAGTCAGGAGTACCTGAGTTCAAATCTGGCCTCAGACACTTAATAATTACCTAGCTGTGTGGCCTTGGGCAAGCCACCTAACCCCATTTGCCTTGCAAAAACCTAAAAAAAAAAGTTGCAGAGGGGGCAGCTAGGTGGCACAGTGTACCGGTCGTGGAGTCTAGAGTACCTGAGTTCAAATCCAACTTCAGACACTTAATAATTAAATAGTTGTGTGGCCTTGTGCAAGCCACTTAAGCCCACTGCCTTGCAAATAAATAAATAAACAAACAAACAAATAAATAAATAGATAGATAGATGAATGAATGAATAAATGAATGAAGAAAGAAAGAAAGAAAGAAAGAAAGAAAGAAAGAAAGAAAGAAAGAAAAAAGAAAGAAGTAAATAAATAAATGAAAAAGAAGTTGCAGAGAAGGAGCCAATCTATATTAAGATAGGGAATTGCTTCATCAAGAAGTTCCTTATGTCAATGAAACTTCAGGACCAGTCCCTATCCTTGCCCTAAATCATGGTTAAGCAATCAATTGAATTTTGAAAAATGTTTTGTAAGAGTGGTTTATATCTTGTTGTTGTTCATGTTGAACCTAACAGTTAAGTGTCTTCAGTCCTTGGAACATCACCAGGAAAAAAATAAATGTTTCTCATTTGCTAGTCAGATTCTTGTTTAGCTGGGATGAATGGGGAGGTAGGCATATGAAGAATTAATCAGGGGGAAAAAAATCACTATCTCTATGAGCTAAAACCAGGTCCTATATTCATTTCCGCAAAGAAGCAAGGACCAGACATTGTCCCGGAATCAAAGGCTGGGTTGAAACTAAAAAGAGATGTGTGTTTATGGCCACTGATAGATTATTGCTATCACTTCATCACTCTCTACCTTAAGAGTTTATTCTTTCCCAAGCAGTTAGATGTAGGGCAAAGTACTGTCCAAGAAATGGGGAGGCCTGGGTTCCAGGCTCAATCAATCAATCAACAAGGGCTTATTAGATAAGACTTTTATTAGATAAAAGACCCTAGAATAGTAAATAGATAGCTGGACATAAAACCAAAAAGCTAGAGTCATGTCTCACTTTGGATAAGTACTAGTCCTATGATGGGGAATATTTCATTTAGTCTCTAAGAAACTTAGTAAAACTACAAGTTACCAGGAAGGTGCTGATCTGCAATTGTGCAGGTAACTTCCTCCCTCCGGGATTCACTAAACCAATAAAATAACAATTGCAACCCTATACCTTTATTATGTGCCAGACACTGGGGATACACAATGAAAGTCTCTGACCTTAAGGAAAATGAATTCTATTGAGGAAGACAACATATGTATGTATACATGTGCACACGTGTGTGTGTGTGTGTGTGTGTGTGAGAGAGAGAGAGAGAGAGAGAGAGAGTGAGAGTACAAATGCTGCATATATATTGCTGTTTTTTAGTCATTCAATCATGTCCAACTTTCTGTAACTCTGTGGTCATGCCAATACTGTCCATGGAGTTTTCTTAACAATTATATTGGAGTAGTTTGCCCTTTTCTTTTCTAATGAACTAAGGCAAATAGAGGTTAAGTGACCTGCCCAGGGCCTCATAGTTTTCAAATATCTGAGACCAGATTTTAATTCTGATCTTTCTGAGTTCAAGTTCTATGTACCTATATCCATATATAAAGAGATATAGATAGATATACAGGACAAATATAAGGCATTATAGAGAAGGGTTAGAACTACCTAACTTTTTTCATTTATTTAATCTTGGGCAATGTGGGAAGGAGTATTTTGAAGAAAAATGGGAAAAATTAGAAAGGAAAAGGGGGGAAGAATGGGTACAGGAGACACAAAGAGTTGAAAGCACTAAAGAATCTATAAATTTTTCTGCTGGCTGTGGCCTTAAAGATAACTAGTCTAGCCCCCTCATTTTATAGGTGAAGAGATGAGACATTGAGAAGGAAGGACACTTAACCACCCACATCCACAAGTTTCTCCCAGAGAAAGTTTTGTCATTTTGAAACAAGAGAATTCTCTGCCTCCAGGAAGCTGTCCTCATTTCCCAAAGACAAGAAAAGTTAACCAAGGATCCAACTTAGAAATATTTGAGAAGTGTGTCAGTCTTAGAGATGAGGTCTCAGAAAGTCCGAATAGGTCTTTTCACACAACTGTGGGCAGAATTATTAATGGTGCTCTGGTGTGAGTCACAGGGACTTTGGTACCTTCCTTAATTCCTGTAGATGGAAACTACTTGCATGACCATATGATTAATTTTTCTTCAATTGCACCCCAAAAGCACCAAAGATGTGAAAGGGAATAACTGAACCTGCAAGCTAATGCTTGGTTAGTCCCACTGACTTGTGGAGCTTAGGATCTATTTTTCAAATCATGTTACTGGCATAATTGGCATCTGGCTTGATGCTGCATTTTATGTTCTGTTTTTATAAACAGGAGGATTTTTTAGATTGATTGGAGGCAGCTGTATTTCACAAAGTGCCTTATGCTGCAACTGTACTTTACACTTTGCTAAATGGACTTCTGATATAGCAGTTCTAATCCATTTGGGTCTGTTATGGTTGGCTACATCTCTGCAAACAAGAGACACACTACTTTTGTTTTCGTTTTCAACGTGGATTTGAGTGACAGGTAGAAGCCAAGAAGTTGCAGAGAGAGGTTCAGTTGAGTTCACAGATGCACCTAAAATGCCAAAGGTTTATTGCCAGATTGCCTGGTCCTTGTCACGGGACACAAGCTCTCATAAACCCCAGAGATTTCTGGTATTTTCTTGCAGATGCCCCAGTAATACACAGAAGATAAAAATAAGAGAGAAGAGAGAGAGGGGAGAGGGGAGAGGGAGAGGGGGGGAGAGAGAGAGAGAGAGAGAGAGAGAGAGAGAGAGAGAGAGAGAGAGAGAGAAGAGGGAGAAGAGGGAGAAGGGGAAGAAAAGGGGAAATGGAGAGAGATAAAGAAACAGAGAGGCAGACATACAATAGGAAAAAGAGAGTAAGATGAAAGGAGAGGAAGAGGAATTGTGGGGGGGGAGACAGACAGTCAATGGAAACCTTCCAACCTTCTAACTGAAACCAAAATTACAGGTTTAGGGTAGGAGCTTGGGTCAAGTTCTCCTCAACCTACTCATGTATATTACTGAGGAACTAAAGCAATTGTGGAGATAAGTTAGAAAGCTCAATTGTGAGAATGAGTACTTAATCAGTTCAACTCATTAGGAAGTATGGACACAATTAACAGACACTTTAGTGAAGTGGAATGAATGCTGGGCATGGAGACAGAGGATTTGGGTTAGAATCCTGAATCTGCCATTTTTTGTATCATCTTCAACAAGTCACTTAAATGCACTGTGCCTCAGTTTCCTTAAATGTAACAAGAGGGCAGTGGATGAGATGACCTGTAAAGTTCCTTTCCAGGACCTTATCTAGTTCTCTAAAAATTAGCCCAAGAGAGCTTGCAGACCCCACCCAAATTCTCCTGAAAGGAGAAGAGCAAAGAGATTCCTATTTAACTCAACACAAGTTAAGAACATAACACCACCGGAATCAAGTTAATTGAAACATAGCCGGAGGAACATGGCTGCTCACTGCTGAATCCTTTGAGACACTGGCAGTAATTCAGCTATAGTGCTGAAAATTATTAGCCATGGGGGTATTGAAATTCCTAGTGTGCTCGCGGCTGTTCTCAATTCCTAATTAATGTTTCATATTGCTCCTGGTCAAAATTCCTCTTTGTGAGGAGCTTTAAGGAAGAACACACTGCCCATCACTAAGAAAGTAACATTGGTTTCAAAGTCATGGAAGGAAGTAGGCAATGTGGATGTTCCTATTGGGTACCCTTTTTTCATTGTTGTTTTGTAATCCCCCCCTCTCCCTCTCTCTACCCCTCTCTTTCCCTCTCTCCTCTTCTTTCCTTTCCTCCTTCTCCTCCTCCTCCTCCTCCTCCTCCTCCTTCTTCTTCTTCTTCTTCTTCTTCTTCTTCTCTCTCTCTCACTGCCCCCCCTCCTTCTCCTTCTCCCAGTTAAGATTTATGATTTCACTAGTATAAGGAACTCTTTGGAAGGAAAACAAAACTCCCTCTGCTTCTCTTCTACCAGACCATATTGGGTGCATTCAATCTCTGACCCATTATTTCCATATTTTAAGCTAAGGTGCAGAAATCCAAAACCTATTCTCTTTTATTATTTATCTTTGTACCTCCAGTGTTTAGTATCATACTTAGCACACAGTAGGCACTAAAATTCTTTTTGATTGATGAATTGATACCAACTTTTTAAACAGCTTGATATTTCTCAAATTTGCTTTTCTCTTGTGCAGTCCTTGCCTTTGATCAGCAACAGGGATGAAAACATTGTTATGCCTTACAGGCATAAGGTTTTTGTCTGTTCAAAGTCCTTAGCAATGCTTTCTAGATTTCCTCATGAGCTATCTTTTATGCTCTCATGTAGCATCTGAAGCAGGTAGCAATCACCACATGATAAAAATTGAAAGATTCTTTTTTCCCATCTGTTCTATGTGCCTCAAAAAATTAAAAAATATATATTAATAGTGTAGAGTCAGATCACCAATAGTTGACCTGGCATTTTCCATCAGGGAGTAACTAATTCTCAGTATCTATCTACTCTTCTATCTAATCACTCTTTCTAATACTCTCAATATCAAACAGGCAAACCTGGAGTTGGTCAGAGATTTGGCCACTTTTCCAGAGGGTAGCATTGTCTAAAATATTCCACAAAGAAATCCATTTAAATTTGAAGCATCGGGTTATGCAAAAATAGAACAATGTCTCCTGCCCTCCAAGACATAAATTCTATACCTATAACTTAAGAAAAAAAATTAAGGTAGTTTCAAAATTGTAGCACTTTTGACATAAATTATGGGCAAATCACTTGACTTGGGTGGAACCAACCTGATTTCAAGTCCCATTTCTGATTTGTATATACATTAAAATATATATATGCATATATATTATGCATACACATATAGAAATGAAACCATAATTATAGTCCCCTCCTTCTGACTTTTGCTGGCATATCTCTTGGCTAATTGGGATCTACAGATGCAGATCAGTATATTTTGAAGGAAGAGGGTTTGAGTTCTTCATGTCTAAAAAGATTGCATTCCTATTGCTTAGCTCCATATGTTCTATAGAAAATTTGATCATTTTCTTTTCTTTTTTTTTTTAGTTTTTACAAGGCAGTGGGGCTAAGTGACTTGCCCAAGGCCACACAGCTAGGTAATAATTATGTGTCTGCGACCACATTTGAACTCAGGTCCCCCTGACTCCAAAGCTTGTGCTCTGTCCACTGCGCCACCCAGCTGCCCCAACCATTTTCAATCTGGATCACATTCTTTCACAATCCTATCATACTTCTTCTGACTCTCTATGTCTTTTTTCTCCTGAAGTTCTTATTCTATTTCTTTTTTCAAGCAACACTTCATTGTCCTTGACATGATAACTTGGAACATGGAATGACATTTTAGATCCCTTTCATCTTCTTTTTTTGAGGGAGATTTTGAGTATAGATAGATGTTACTTGGCTATAACACAAAGACAAATTTTTATTCATTCTATGCAGGTCATTGTAAAATTCTCTCTACTTCTCCCCTTGATGGAAGCAAGATTTTCAACTTTTTTTCATTCTTGCTAGAAGCTCTTAGCAGATCAATAGCTATGCTAAAAAAGTTACAATTTTCTAACTTTTTTGAAGAGGCATTGTGGTGCATAGAAGGATCAATGGATTTAAAATATATGGGTTCAAATCCTAATTCTGACACACTTACTAGCTTTTTGCTCATAAGTAAGTAATTTCCCAAGGAGAACACTAGGTTCTTCATCTATAAAATGGGATTAAGAATACCTGTATAATCCTGCCTTGGAAGGCTGTTGTGGGGAATGTCTCTCCTATTTGTCCTTAAACATCATATCAATAAGTTGTTTGTTCCATTCTGTACTCAAGAAGAGCATCCAGGAATCTAGGCCCAGGTTATTCTCCTGCCTTCCACTTATGTTTTCTGGGAATCTTGGGTGATTTGTGTTCTATAATCAAAATGGGTTTGATTCAGCTTTCTAAGATCTGGGTTGTTAAAAAAGAAGTGAAGAGTACCTAACAATGATTCTAAATTGTCTTGATGGACTGCATAATAATTACAACTGCCTGCCAAGAATTCCCAAGCCCTGGTTGAATCATCAGACTGGAGAAGGTCATGGCAGATCAAGAACACAAATATGAATACTGAATAGAGAGATCAATGGTATGACTTGGATCCTGTCCTAGAGTCTAAGTCACACAGATGACTTGTGTCTTTGAGTGATTTTTTTTCCATGAGTCTTCCTTTTCTTGGTCACTCCTTTAACCCAATGTCTTTACACAAAGTTTTAAGCCCCCCAGCTGGAGAAGACCATGGCTATTGCTTTGTTGTTTTACTGATCTTTTTTATTTTTTTATAAAGTGGTGGCTATGGCATTCTACAGTGCTCTGTAACACAGTGCAAAATTAGCATAATTTCTTGTGGTTGATTACAAGTGGATAATGAGAAAGACAGTAATCAAAAGGAAAAACTTGGCCTTGAACTCAAATCCTCATGAGTAAGAGAGCAGAATCTACAATCTATGAGTTAAGGTAGTGAGGCAGAAAACAGAGGACCTGACCTGATATGAAGAAGACTGAAATGAAGTCATGTAGGACCCAAGTGAACCCAAGGAATTCACCTAACCTCTCAGTGCCCTTCAGGAACTCTTCAAGGTCATACACAGTTGGTATCCAGTGAATGGGTAGAATTTCCACACCAAAGGTTCTTCAAACTTAATGAAACCACAGTTTTCAACCAGCTCCGACTGCCATCATCACTAAAAATAAAAATAATAATCTACACACATATTTCTTTGAAATTTACAAGGAATTTTCCATACATAAGTTGGTGCTGCAATGGCAAGAACACTCAATGCCTTTTTTGTTGAACCAGTAAGTATTTATTACACATCTTCTAAGTATGAGAAAGTGAGAGTTCCTGCCCTCAAAGAGCTTACTTTCTATATGGGGAAATACAGCATGTATGCAAGATAAATAAATACAGAATTTAACTGGAGTATCTACTTCTAGGCTACTCCAGGAACTTCCAATAATATATGTTAGGTCCCAAGAGGGAAGTTAATACTCCCAGATTCCAGTAAGTTCCCTGTGAGTTCTGATTCCCACCACCTTGTTTTCCAAGGTCCCACCAGCATGATGTTCACTTAAAGTCAACCAGCAATAACTGATAGTAAACATACAGTACTTTAATGTCTACAAAGCACTTGAAACACAATTTTTATAAGACAATAACAGAAGAATCAGTAACAAAAAATATCCCCATAAAAATGGGGGTGCACTCTCCCACAAACAGAGCATTTCTGGTAAGAAAGGGCATAAATTTACAATTTAGCAATACAATATGAGGTATACAAGTAAGGAACACGGCAGCCAAGGTGAAACAGCAGGGTTGATGTCCTTTGCCTTGAGTCCTCACAAAACTCCCCTGAGGAAGAATCCTCTGGCTTAGGAATCAGGAGATTTCCCCCTGACACACACCTATATCTATGACTTAGAACAGAGCTCTGGATTCATAATCAGCGATTCAGGATTTGGACTCAGACTCAATCACTCCTTCTATCAATTATGATCTGTGGGATCTTGGGCCACATATTTCATCTTTCCCCTGGGTCTCAGATTGCTTATTTGTAAAATAAGGGGATTCGGACTATGTGGCTACTAAAATGTCTCTTCCAGATTTAAAAGTCTATGATCTATAATCTCATTTGACTTGTGCAACTATATGAGGTAAATACTACAAATATTATTATTTCTGTTTTATAGACAAGAAGGAAGTTCTAAAAGGAAAGTGATTTTTCGCATTGGAACAGAGAAATGGTCAGATGTAGGATTTGAACCCAGGCTTCAGCTGCCTCCACCTCCATCACCAACTACCTAATGTATTCTCTCTGTCTCTGTCTCTAACTCTCTGTCAACAAAAGCAGAATTAAAAAATCACTCAAACTTTTTCTTTTGTTTCAGTGAAATCAAGCTAAGGCTTCCTAAATTCTTCCCTTTTAATTCTATAGGATACAACACTAAGTAAGACTTTATCATTTTAGACAAATATGTTCTGAGCAGTGAACCCTCTCCTCAATAACTGCTCACTCACATCAGATAAAGGCATATACAAACTGGGAGGGAGGGGGTAGACAAATGTCTATTATTGTCTGATCTCCCCTTTTAAAATTGGCCTCCCAGCTAGTGAAATTCTTTTTGCTTCCAAGATGGACAAACTTTCTCCCTAACTCATACATTATTCAATGGTAATGAGGACAATAAATACAGGAGACTTGCTTTTTTAATGTGTCATTAAAAAAGGAACACCACCAGAATAAAATAAGAGTTATTTGAGGAAACTACTATTTTCCGTACAATTTATGGGAGGAAAAAAAAAAGGTGCTTTTAAGGAGTTGAGGATGTTCATACTTGTTATCACAGAGATACCTTCAATTTTGCACATTTCTCCATGCCGACTTGCAGCCTGCCGAGCACAACGAAGACAGCATATGGTACCTCCTGGATATTTCCCCACCCCTTTCTCCTCCACACTCTAAGGGGTCCTCAATGAAAAGCTTTGTCAATCTAACACTTTAAGGATCAACAGCAAAATTGGGAGTTTCATTTTCCAGCGCCCCATCCAATTAAAGGTATCCTGGACCTCCTGGAGGATTCATTTTTTAAAGCCCATGTGACTGCCAGGGTATCAGGACTGGACATCCATTCAAATCAATGTGGCATGCCTGCAGACCCTATACAATATTATAAAGGGTATTACTGGCCAACCCTTTGTGTAAAGGGCTGGGAATCAAAGCTACCATACACCATCTACTCTCTCCTTAGAAGGGCACAGTATATGAAGTTGTTCTGTTGATCTGGTGTTCATTTTGGTTGGGAGAATGTTGGGGTAGTCAAAGGGGACTACAATTGGGGTTGTTTTGTGAGAAGTTGCAGGAGTTTTCATAAGTTATCTTCTCTAGAATTCTGGGGAGAATGTCTTTGCCAGAATCCTGCCAAGCCTTAACACATCTCTTAGAAAATGTGTTTACTTAAGTTTATTAAAACAAATGCAATGAAAACTATACTGTGCATCTATACATTAGGCACATGCATTTATGAAAGAAACAACTATAATCAAATAGTACAAGACCTAACAAAATATTTCCCTTCTCTCTCTCTGTCTCTGTCTCTGTCTCTCTCTCTCTCTCTCTCTCTCTCTCTCTCATCCCCTCTCCCTCCCCCCCCCACCCCCCGTTGTATGACAACTTCAACCCATCCACCAGGCATACAGTCCCTTGATTTGGCTTCTACACATCTTTAAAATCATGCTCTATGAACATCATTATGACAGTGAAAAACACGATTTTTCCCCCCTGTAAAACTAAATGTCACTCCTGATAGCATAATATCTGAAACATCATCTTTCCAAGTCCACACCAATACTTTACACAGAAAATTAAACTCTCTCTGTTTATTGAGTGGATAATGTAGCCTTCGAATGTGTGAGAACCCCTGCTAGGTGAGAAATTAAAAAAGCAGCACTATAAAGTCTAATGGTATGTATGAAATACAAAAAAAAGGTAACTTAATTGGTAATCAGAAGAAATCATAAAACTAATCATGCAATTAATGTCTTAAAAAGCCAGCATATGAGGTGTGTATAATTACAAGAAAACAATGCAATGACGGTCTCAAGCATTAATGAATTGATAGTTGGAAGGCTTCCCCCATCTCCCTGTGGGCTTTCTAGGTTAGCTTTCCATTCATGTAAGTACTTATATCTTGCTTTGTCTACCTCCCTAAACTTAAAGCTTGATGTAAAACAAAAGAACCTACCTAAAAAGAAAAAAGCATTTCCCCCCCAAGCAAATGTGTGTATGCAAGTTTTCCCTTGGAGAGTTAGGGAGTTTGGATTTGTTTTTGTTTTTTTTTTGTAATCCTCCCACCACCCCCATTCTCTTCTTGGCTACCAAAAACAGGAAAACACTCTTTGTAGGAGGGAAGCAGTGAGAAATCTAGGCATATTAAAAATTATGTAAAGTCTGGTGTTGCTCATTGAGTGCAGGTGTCTGAGAAAATTAATGAACATATATTAACATATATAAATATCTTTTGGTTTCTCTCCTAAATGCTACACAACATATTAATAAATAGGATTCTTTGTTTCGTACACACATTTAAAAAAGAATTTCTGCTTTGCAGTTGATTATTCATGTGCTGAAGGTTTATTGCACAGGATGTTAATTTGTTGATAAAAGGGGGGGGATGGAAGCTGTGGATAGGGGTTCACTGTTACATCATTTCTAGACAACTGTATTGTGATGTCTTCTCACCCAAGATTATTTTGATCCAATACCATCTCTACCCAACTACCAGAAACATTAGCCTTTCCATGGCAAGAAAAGTTTCAGAAGAAAGAATTCAGACTTGCCACATGTCAAAAATATTGATCACTAGTTTTAGAAGTCTAAGGAGTGGGAGGAGAGAAGAAGCCAGAAAAGTTTCTTGAGTCCTTCTCAAACTTCAATAAAAGTTAAGATAATAGACCTGGGTCAATGCAAAAGCAGAGTGTGCTAAACCCATAGAATATTCCATTACTTGAAATTCTTAGCATTAAAAAGTTCCCTTTGGAGAACAATCTTCAGACAATCCTGATAAAATGTAAATATGTTACGTGGGAGGTGCGGCACATTATCCCAATAGCAAATTCACCAAGCTATTTGACTGTCACATACTCTAGAGTGAACACTTTCAGAAACAATATAGGACAGGTGAGATTTAAAGGACAAGAGGGGAAAGCAAAATATCTGAATCATTGGGTGTTGGTAGCAGACAGAAGACCAGAATGAGATGGTATAACTGAATTTTCAAATAGTTAGAGAGAGACAGAATTAGCATAGATTATGAACTGGGAATGGAGGAGATGGAGCTTTTAATTTGACTGGAGTCAAGTTAAATTTGACACTCCCTGGAGGGTACTGGAAAGAATGATGAACTAAAGAGGGCGAAATTGGGAGAATTAGACTTGAATCTGATGGCTGATTTTGTCACTTACTATTTGACTCACTTCATCTTTTTGGTCTTCTTTCCTCATTAATAAAATGATGATGTTAAACCAGACATCTCCTAAAACTCTTGCCAGCTCTGGGTCTGTGAACTATCGGATTGTAAGTTCCTTGAGGGCAGAGGCAATATTTTGCCTCTTTTTGTATCCCAAGTACTTGGCACAGAATCTGGTACACGGTTTTTGATAAATGTCTATTGACTGATCCTATGTATGATATCTACTATGCTACTTAGCCTCTATGAGTCTCAGTTTCCTCATTTACTTCCTAGATAAGAGCCTTGAAAAAGTGGGGGACTGACCATAGATAGTAATGTAGATGCTGTCAAATTTGTGTTGCTTTTGTTGAACTCTTTTTCTTAATAAAATTCACTAGTATAGAGAAACAAGATGGTATACTTGGAATTCCCAAAGTTTAGATAAAATCTTTACTCTCAGGGAGCTTATGTTTGAATATAGGGAAAAGTCCAAAATGAACCTCAGTGATTAGTAAATTTGGATGGGTGAAGGTCACTAATAACAAAGAAGTCTCCTAAAAGATATGGCATATGATCTGGGTTTTAAAAGATAGGTACAAATTCAGCAGGTGAAAATTGGCAAGGAAGACATGCCAGGCAAAGGAACAGAATGAATAAAGTTGTGAAAGTGGGAAAACTCAGGAGACAGGGAAATGAAATCGACATCACACTTGTTCTTGAGAAATTTGAGGTGCTTTGAAATGAAAGAAGTTTAGTAAAATGAAAGAATATGCTGAGTCCTTTGGGTTCAGATTTTTAAGTGGATGTCAATAACAGCTTATATGGAGTTCAATAACAATGAGTAGAACGTAAGAATTTTCAAAAGAATTTTTAAAAGACATAGTGAGAATGCAGAATCAAAAACTTGAATTTATTAATAACTATTTTAACTTGAATGGTTCCTGGGACAAAATATCTTGAGTATGCAAATTATATGCAAATATAACATCAATTATCATGCCAAATGTGCTTGTGGTCCTTCTGGCTATTTCACACATCTGGATGTGGACTCCAAAAAAATGTGGACTAGGAATAACTACAGGTTTGAAACAAACTGTTTGACCTTGTGGGTCTCAAGCAAGGGAGAGAGTGAATGAAGACTTTCAAAGACGTGGAAACTCTTCCCAGGAATTGGGGCTGCCAGGCTCCCTAGAAGGACAGAACTTAGACCCAAAGCAAAATCAAAACAGTAGAAACATGTTGGTCAATGTCAAAGAAGAAGAAAAAGGAAAAGGACCAAACAGAATGCCATGACTTCACCATAGGACTAGGGCTTTCTGTCTCTCTTTGCAAACAAGCTTGAACAGTCTTTAAGAAAATGAGGAAAGGAAATAAACAAGCGTTTATTAAAGCACCTACTATTGGATATACTACTATATCATTTGATCCTCATTAAATCTTTCGAGGTAGTTAGCCTTATCCCTACTTTTATAGTAAGAAAAAAATGAGAGGGGCAGCTAGGTGGCGCAGTGGATAAAACACAGGCCCTGGAGTCAGGAGTACCTGGGTTCAAATCCGGTCTCAGACACTTAATAATTACCTAGCTGTGTGGCCTTGGGCAAGCCACTTAACCCCATTTGCCTTGCAAAAAAAAAGCCTAAAAAAAAAAACAAAAAAAAGAAAGAAAAGAAAAAAATCAGGCTTGGAAAGGTTAAGTGACTTTTCCAGGATCACAAAGTTAATGGGTATTTGAGACCATATTTGAATTCAGATCATTCTGAAGCAAAGCTATTGAACATCAAGTACTGCATCACCTACCTGTCTTTAAAAAAATCTGAGTTCAAATTCCAACTCTGTACCTTACTGCCTATGTGACCATGAATTTGTATGACATTCACCTAAATTTTCTCACTTATTAAAATGTGGGTTGGGATAGATAATTTCTAGGAGAGGTGTTACCAATTCTTTTCTGGAGGTGTTCTGCAGAATTCTGCAGCAGAATTCTGAGGCTGACATCTGGGCTTGATGTAAGGTGGCCGGGGGTGCGGAATCAAACAATGTGATTTAACTAAAAGTGAAATAGCTGGCCATGAAGGTAGTCGGTCCCCTCCTTGCTGGTGATGTGCCAGTCAAGGCTGAATGGTTTTGCGAGATGTTAATTATGGAGGAGAGGAGATTCTCTTTTAGGTATGGGTTGGAGCAGAGGGCTCTGGAGGTTTCTTATAACTGAGAGTCTGTAGAATGTGAGGAGGGCAGCTAGTCCAGTAAATCCACAGTGTTTACTCAACATCAATAAAGAGGCAATTTTTTTTTAAAGTGTCTATTATATGTCAAATACTTTGCTATGGATGCCAAGGCAAAAGTGAAAAACAAAGGGCAGAATATATAATCTTTCCTAGTCCTCCATCAATGAAGCAGTAACCCCAGACAACATGAAAATAATTGTGTTCCCTGTGACCTAGTATAAGTAACCACCATCATTGGACAGAACTTTCCCTGTTCATTATCCGTGTGTTGTCAAATCTGTTATTGAAAGGAGACTTTATTAGGAGATAAATTTCAGTTCAACTTAACTTTATTAGTAAAAACTATTAATGCCAGTCAACAAGCAATTCAACTTACTTTTATATATCTGAAACAGTTCAAAAGGGGCAGCTAGGCAGTATAGTGAATAGAGTGGCAGTCCTAGAGTAAAACCACTTATAGCTTTGTGATCCTGGGCAAGTCACTTAACCCCACTTTCCTCAATTTCCTTAATTGTAAAATGAGAAGGAAATAGTAACCTACTCTAATATCTTTCACAAAGAAAATTCCAAATAGGGCCATAAAGAATCAGATATTAGGGGGCAGCTAGGTGGCATAATGGATAAAGCATTGGCCTTGGAGTCAGGAGTACCTGGGTTCAAATCTGATCTCAGACACTTAATTACCTAGCTGTGTGGCCTTGGGCAAGCCACTTAACCCCATTTGCCTTGCAAAAAAAAAAAACACCTAAAAAAAAACAAAAAAAAAGAATCAGATATTACTGAAATGACTGAACAATAGCAAATAATAGTTCAAAAAACCTTTCTGGGTTTTGATCTTCTTTGAGAATTTGTAGTAGGCTACTTCTACTCTGGACAAGCCTTGCTCTGACATTGTGGCCTGTCTGACCTTTGTGAAAACCTCTTTTAAGTCTCCCAACTGCTCTTCATTTTGGAACAATAAATATTTAAGACTTATAAAATGCTTTCCTTCTAACAAACCTGAGTTGTTGACAATAAATTGTTATCATTCTCATCTTATAGATGAGAAATTGAGGTTTGGAGAGTTTAAATGACCTGCCACATGGTGCTAATTAGTGCCAGGATCAGAACTGGAACTCAGATCCATTCTTGTCTCTATATCTAGTGTTCTTCTCAATATCAGTGTTTTTGAAGTACAAAATGGCAGTGTGAATTTGAAATTTAGCATTTATTTTCATATTGGTCAGAGGCCCAGGAAATCTATATTCATCTGTCATCAAAGGGAAGTATATTTGTTTAAAAAATACATAAATCTCACCCATATCTGTTTATTTAGTTTTAAGGAATATTTCACTAAAGACACATTAAAGTATCTCCTGGTACATATCAGCAGCATCTGCTCATCTGTTTTTATGTTCCTTATGATACATGATTTTTGGGGGCTCAAAATGCTCATAATGGTACTTTATTAGGCAGCAATCTTAGACTTTTTTCTTAGATAGAAATTGTTTCCAAAAATGTTAGTCATAACAGTTTCTAAGCTATATGTCAGTCATCTGTTTAAAAATAATCTGACAGAGTTTTGAGTCAATTAATAGATCACCACTAACTAAATCTGGCTTACTTTGACCAAATTTTTGTGAAAAACAAAAAAACTGGTATGTGTTCTTCTTCAGGGGCTATTTTCTTTGTATCAGACTTGCATGCACTCTGAATGTTTTTCTCAGTAACAGAAGATTTCCGCTGAGAAAGTCATGGCTTTTCAGGTCATCCTTCTTGGGATGATGGCACACACTGACAAAGTGGCTAGCTAGTGAGCTACCCAAGGAAGTAAGGTTTATGGTTTTAGGGGAAAAAAAAAGAACAATGTTTCACATGGAATCTGAGCCCAGGTCTTTGAGTCCAGATGACAGGAGCCAACTGGCTGTGGACAGCATTTTGCTAAGGATAAAGCAAATATATCACATGAATTCTGAAAACTTCTTCTTGCAAACAAAAGAAAGTGAGACTGAGCATGAAAGAGAAGCTATCAAGGGAGTTGGATCAAAGAGTATTTATGCTGAGACATCATAGAATTTGAGTATTTTAGAGTTTTAGGGGACTTTCAACATTTTCCTTAGTAAGGTACTGGAAAAAACCTACAATAATAACTAGCATTACCTTAGCACATTAAAATTTGCGAGGCTTTTTATAAAAATTATCTCATTTTTATCCTCAGAACAACCCTGAGAGGTAATTGCTATTATTAAGCTCATTTTACAGATGACGAAATTGCTTCAGAAAGGATTAAGTGACTTGCCCAGGGTCACACTGCTATTAAGTGTCTGAGGCTGGATTTGAACTTTCTGACTCCAAGTCATGGAAGTTTTGAAATGTTCTTGCCATTATCCATCCATATAAACTGACTTTTCAGCCTGCATTAATGTAGATCTATAGGCTTTGTGCTTTAGTCTGTATAAAGTAAGTTCTATGGTGATGGCATGGAACCTGAGTTCAAATTCTGCCCCACACACTAGCTGCAGGTGCCTGGGCACATGATTTAACCTGTGTCTGCCTCAGTTTCCTTAACAGAAAGTGGGGATAGTAATAAGACCCACCTCATGGGGTTATTGGTAGACCAAATGAGATAATATATGTAAAGTGTTTAGCAAATGTCATAGAATTGTTTACACTATATAATTTTAATTGTTAATAATAATAATAATAATAATAATAAATTATACATCTTTCTTTGAAGGCTCTGTAGAAGGCTTCCCCTTTCTCGTGGTAGCTCAGAATTTTTCTATATCATTCCCCATAAACATCCTTAGATGATCCATCCAACACTTGGAAGCCTTCCTTTCATTTTTACAAATCATTGGCTTTCACTCAGGAAGTTTACCATATAAGGCAAAAAAATCCCATCAACCCAATCTATAATTATTTTGTAAATTGGAATTTTCATATATTTTCATGTAGGGGTTTCCTTAAAATAGTAATATTTGACCTTTTTATTTCATGATTATTTTGGTGGTCTGGTGAAATTTATGAAACCCTTCTCAAATTAAGTCGGCATTAACCTTTCTCAAATTAAGTCAAATTGAATATGCTCTTTACTGTGTGCTAGTCACTGAGTTTTTAAATGCACAAGAGAAAAATATTTAGGCTTACAAAGGAAACCATTTATGCTGAAATAAAGATGGAATTTTCCCCCCCATAAAACTTTGCAGGACTCCTGCAATATGTTTACACACACACAGACACACAGACACACACAGACACACAGACACACAGACACACAGACACACACACACACAGACACACACACACACACACACACACACACACACACACACACACACACACACACACATCCCTCTTAGGAAACTAGGGGTAGAGAAAGGATGGAAAGTCTAGTTAGAACAAAGGGCTAATAAAGAGAGAGGATGGGAAACCAGAGCATTATTTGTCTCTAGTTCCTAAGCAGGCTTATGAGTGGGTCAGCTCCATTATATCTTCCTCATGTTTGTGACTGTAGTAAATCCAGAAATCCTCTCCCAATTTTCTCCTAGCCTCACCCCCCCCCCCAATAACTACCTAGTGGTAATTACTAACCTCCTGAAAAGGGTTCTCTAACAAGGCTACGTTTTATCACAGGCTTAATGAGGCTGCATCTTGTTCCCGTCTCCTACAGAGTGGTAGTTAATGCTTAATAAGCACACTGGCTGTTTAAATAATAAAAAGAATATCAGTTGAGAATCTAAATTATCCTTTAACTTTTAAAAATCTTCATTACAGATTTTAAAATTCATAGAAATACAATTCATGAATAAAAATGTGCTTTACTTTTTTATATGTGTCTAAGTATATATCTAGTTATATACAAATACTTACATTCTTGTTCAAATTTATTGAAATTTATTGTAAAAACTAACCAAAACTTCCTTCTCTCTCCTCTTATTTCCCTGTTGTGTTAGTACTTTGAGTCAAGTAACTAATATATATATATATATATATATATATATATATATACACACACACATACATATACATATATATACACAATTTATATAAACATATATACATACACATAATATATGTATATGAAATCCAGGATGTGGTGTAGCATTTTACATTACATGGAATCCTATCAGACTTTATCATATGTAACCTTGCATCATATCAAAATAAGAACAATTATTGTAATAGTCATCATTTTTATGTTTTCAGGCTTGCAAAGTGCTTTATATGTTTTATCTGATCCTCACAATAACCCTAATCATTATTTAACAGATGAGGAAACTGAGGCACAGGGAGGATAAATGACTTGCCTAGAAACTAATAAGTTTCTGAAGTAGAATTTGACCATGACTCCATGTTTTTCACTCTCTCCAGTGATTTACTTAAGGTACAGCATTTTATGTTGCCACATTATATCTTTGATGTCTTGATGGAAATATTGGGCTATCCCTCTCAAATGGAATTCCAGTATTTGGATTAAGTTCTGATTCTGCTCCTAGTTATCCAGTCACCCATTCAGTTCTCAGCTTCACCAATCCCAGTGAAGTCCTTTCAGTCATATTCTCAGGATGATTTGTTGTAACCCAGGTTGCCAATTAATGGTACAACTAGTTAAAAGGGAATTATCTGACCATAGATCAGATAAGAGATTATCCTAGGGGAGTCTGAGTACCAGCTGAGAAGTTCATTTGAAAAGACAAACTTAAATGCCAAAGGGCTTCTCTAGCTACCTAACCAGATGGATGTGACTAGATGAGGTCTGGAATCACAATAGAGCTACCCACCCCCTGTGGCTGGTAGCTAAAAGAGCTGATAGACCCTTCCTACCCTGAGGAAAGAAGTCACACAGCAGCAGGTAGCATCAGAGTGGCAAACAGCAGCTCAGTAGAGATGCTAGCTATTAGCCTCATGCCATGGGCTGCTCTGTAGAGGAGCAAGCAGCCGTGTAGAAAGCAGAGAAGGGTCTCAGTAGAAAGAGCAACTTAGAAGTGTGAATTTTCCCAGCTTTGCATTTGTCTTAACCACATACATTCCCTGGTCACGTGTGTAATGACCTTCCCTGCTTCCCTGGCCAGAAAATAACATAGAGTGCTGTACCTGGAGTCAGGAAAATTGAGACTATTTGACTTGAGATCCCTCTTGTCTCATGCACTCCATCACAGAACCCCTTGATGTCATTTTCCAGTTTTCTCCTTTCTCTTATTTGTGACAGCAATGATAATAATAACAATAGTAATACTTTGTATTTATATATCACTGTAAGATTTGCAAAGGACTTTACAAAGGTTATCTAATTTCATTCTCACAACCACTTGGGAGATAGGTGTTGGGATGACCTCCGTTTTACGGATGGAGCAACCAACCCAAAGTTTAAGTGACTTGCCTCGGTCTACACATTTTGGAAGTGACTGTAGCTGGATTTGAATTCCTTATTGCTGTTGTTAAGTCATTTTTTCAGTCCTGTCCTATTCTTTGTGACTCCATTTGGGATTTTCTTAGCAGAGATACTGTGGCGTATTTAGTCATTTTGTTCTCCAGCTCACTTTACAGATTAATAAACCGAGGCAAACAGGGTTAAGTGAATTGCCCAGGGGCACACATCTAATAAGCATCTGAGATCAGATTTGAACTCATGAAGATGAGAATCCTGACTCCAGATGGACCCTTTATCCAATGTACTATTTAGCTAACCTCAGTTTGAATTTAGGTCCTTCCTAATTCCAGGACCAGAACTGGGACACTGACCTTGTAGCCTTTCTATTGTCAAGGTCAATTCTTCTACAAAAGCACTTGATCCCATCCCATCCCATCCTATTTCTCCTGGAGATTTCCATTTAAATTATTTCCTTTGTCTAGAATCTTTCACCACTTCCTAATATTGGTTTATTTCCTTCTCCTTTCCATCAGTTAGTTCATTGGTCAACAACGCATTCATTAAGTATTTACTGAATATCACAGTGTGCTGAAGCCTGGGAATACAGACAATAGGAAAACCATAGTCTCTGCCCTCAAGGAGTTGTCTTTGCAAATAGGGAGAAAATATATAATTAATTGCATATGCAAAGTATGGACAGTGTATATGGAAGGTCATCTCAGAGAAAAGGTACTAATAATGAGGTGGAGGGAAAGTAGGGATACCTCTAATATTCTAGATGAGGGGGATAACCAGGGGAAAGTCACAGTTGGGAAATGGAGTATCCTGTAAGTTTTTTTTAAAGCTGTTTAAGTCTTTCAGAACCTGATTCTAGTCTATCTTTCTAGCCTCACTGTATATTACTCTCCCTCTCACATTCTATGATCTAGCCAAAAAGGCATTATCTCTCTTTCTCAAGGTCATTGTTCTATGCTTGAAATACAATATTTTCTGACTTCTTATAAGATTTCCCTTTTTCCTTCAAAACTTAGTAAAAGCATGATATACTATGGCAAGACTTTCCTGATCCTCAAATCGTATATTCCTAACTGCCTTGTATTTTTTGGTATTTATTCTTTTCTTATCATATATATATATATACATACATATATATGTGTATATATATATATATGTATATATATATACACATACATATATAGTATATGTGTGTGTCCATAGCTATATCTACATCTACATCTATATATCTCAGGACAGCTGGGTTGTGAAGTGGATAGAGCACTGGTCTTGCAGTCAGGAGGACAAAAGTTCAAATCCAGGTTTTGCACTTGCCACTTACTAGCTGTGTGACCTTAGCCAAGTCATTTAATCCTGCCTCACATCCAAGGCCATCTCCAGTCATCCTGATCCATATCTGGCCATTGGATCCAGATGGTTCTTGTGGAGAAAATGAGGCTGGTGACTTAGCACTGCCACTCCCCCCACCTCATGCAAATCCAATTCATGTGCTTGTCATAGCATCACCCACCTGATGTCAGGGTCTTCAAGAATGAAGGACAAACAGTAACACATCTATAGTTATATGTACCTTTCTCTAGAACTGTAACACATTCCTTGAAAAAGGATTGGTTTCATTCTTTGTATTTGTAGCATGGTGACCAGGATACAGGATATGTTTTTAAAAATGCATAATGAATGATTGATTGAGCTATAAAATATAAATAATAGTACTTATTTCATAGGATTCTGAGGACAGAGAGAAGCTCAAATAAGATAAAATTCTCTGGAGATCTTAAAGCACTATAAATATCAATCATCATTGATATTCCTAACAGTCTTCAAGGATTCAGAACCAATTTTTATTCAACCCATTACTAGGACAAGTAAAACTAAGTAAGCCTGGGTCACAATTGTTAGGGAGCACATTTTCTGAAAAGAAATATATGGAATTCTGGATGTTTCGGTTTTGTGGTCTAGTGATAAAACCATCCTTCCCTGTCTGATGCTAATGTAGTAGACTGCTGGACCTGGAGTTAGGAAGACTCATCTTCCTGAGTTCAAATCTGGCCTCAAATACTTTACTAGGTGTGTGATCCTGTGAAAATAACTTCACTCTGCTTCAGTTTTCTCATTTGTAAAATGAGTTGGAGGAGGGAAATGGCAAATCATTCCAGCATGTCTGCCAAGAAAACCCCAAAATGAAGTCCTAGAGAGTTGGACATGACTGAACTAACTCAACAACAAATCTCCTCTTTACTCTGACCCTAGAGTCCCCCTTAACAAACTGGGAAACCAGGATAGGACCAAGGGATATTACTTTACTTAATCACAGGCAAGTCACTTCTACCAAATTAGTAAATGAGGAGTGATTGCCTTCCAGTCATCATGCCAAAATAGCCCATTATTAGCAATTTGTAATTGTGGGCCTCATTCTGTGGTCAGCATTCCTTAGTGGAATGGTTCATGATCATCAAGCCAGGTCCACAAATGAACATGGATTATTAGCAAGGCACTGCTGGAGGCCTCTGTTTAGGTTGGGATGAAAGGAAGGAAGATGAACTTTAGTTTTTTTTTTTTTTAAGGAGATCTAATAGAGGATATTCAAACTGAAAAACTTGGAAGAGAAAGACCTGGGAAGTAATACAACTTGGGATGATTTTTAACACTCAAAAATCACATGAAAGGATAGTCAGAAGGAGCACATTCTCTGATCCAGAGGAAAAAGTCATCGAAAAGAAAAGCACTTGACTGAAATCCCAATAAAAGGCATTTGCTCTTGTTTGTACTCCCCAACCTCCATATTCCCAATTCAAAAGATTTCTTTTGTTTGACCTTTGTTTAAAAGCTGAAATCAAAGATTTAAACCTATTCCAGAGCAGCAATACCAGTAGAGAGTGAAAGGGACTTCCTTGCCATCCCCTCATTTCTCCCTCATGTTTTTTTCTTCTTTTAATCACTCTCATCACTCAGAAATGAGACCTGTGAAGATTAAACCTGCAGGTAGCAGCCAGATAAGAAAAGGCAAAAGTCTATCAAAGGGGGGGTGGGGTCTCTGTAGGATTTTTCACAATTAAGTTTGTACTTTCATCAACAATAACTAAAAAATATGATCTTGGAAAGGACCACAAACTGTCAGCTTAGGGGATGATCACTGAAGGGAAGCTATGATTTCCCTCTTATTCCCCTACCCAAATATTATATGGTGCTCAAATTAGATATTTAATAAGGTTCTGTGTTTAATGTGATTTATGAACAGCTAAGTGATATTTGCCTACTCTGGAATCAGGAGGATCTGAATTCAAATCTGACCTCATATTTACTAGCTGTATGACCCTGATCAAGGTATTTAACCCTGTTTGCCTCCGTTTCTTCATTCGTAAAATGAACTGGAGAAAGAAATATTGAATCATTCTAATTTCTTTGCCAAGAAAAATCCAAAAATAGGGTTAGGCAAGGTTGTAATCCATTAATCAACCAAAAAAAAATCTATTATCCCCATTTTACAGATGAAGAAACTAATGCACAGAAAGTTAACTGACTTGTCCAGGATCACATAGCTAGAGAATATTTGAGGCAGGATTTGAATTCAGATCTTCCCAACTTTTGGTCCTGCAGTCTATCCACTGAACCACCTTTAAATATAATTCTATAGAATTATCTCATAATAGCATTTTGCAGAGTGCTTAAGTATTTAATAAAACATGATTATAATTCAAACTATTTTCCATATGTCATATGACTTATTTTCATATTTCAAGGGCAAAGTGGCCATGCGTCATCTTGAACCTGGAAAGCGAGATTGAAGTGTGCAGATGGGATTCTTGTCAAGGAAAAACAGATTTAACACCAAGATCAGGAAAGACTGTGGAGAGGAAGTAGGTGGCTGAGAGCAACATTTCCCTTTCTTCTCATTGGGGATAGATGTCATTTTATAATTGAATTCTGACTATCATAAAGTCCTAGGAGAAATACTCTAGAGATATGAGCTTGTAGGTCTTAAACTAACCATTCTTTTTGCAAACAAAGTGGAAAAACTAATGCCAAAAAGGCTAGGCTATGAGAATGAAGAGGTAGGCAGACAGCCTACCTATATATAGTATGGAAAAGGAAATTTCAAACCCTTTCATTATCTCTGCCAAGAAAACCCCAAATTGAGTCATAAAGAATTGAGCAAGACTGAAATGACTGAACAACAGCAACAAATATGCTATGAAAGAAGTGTCAAAGAAAAATTGCCTTACCTAGATATAGTTTAGTACCAAACTAACACATTGAGGCTATTTTCTACTTAAACTCTGGTTTAAGACAGGGATTCATCACATTTTTTGTATAATAGATACTTTAGACAGGGGGCTTCTGATGAAGTTTATGGTCCTTTCTCAGAATAATGTATTTTTAAAATGATAGCTAACACACACATATCCATATATATCTATATCTATATCTATATCTATATCTATATATATACATATACATACACACACATATACATACATATAGCACATTTCAAATATTATTTTATTTGATCTTCACAATCATCCTGGAAGGTAGGTGCTCTTATTATCATATTTACAGGTATATCATTTAGTTATCATTTTAATGTTAATATTTAATAATAAAATGTATAGGATTACAAAGCCAGTTCCATTAAAATGCTTCTTTTGAAAATATGAATGAGTGATATACTAGAGAACATTTTGAGAATAACTCAAAATTTTCTTTAGTTTATTCATGATTTCCTACTTGAGAAATAGAAAAAAATTCAACTTCATAATTATTCATAATCTGCAACTCTTTCTATGACCACTTCTATTAAAAAAAGTGAAAATTCCCCAAACTTCAAGTCCTTTTCAAGGTGAAAGATAATTTTTATTTTTTTGACTGTATCAAATAGGAACTGTAGGCTGAGGAGGGTTAGTTCAAAGGGAGGATACCATTACTATTTATGCATTTCTTTATATATTTTATACATATATATATATATATATATATATGACAGACTCAAAGATATATATACATACAACAAAACTATAAAACATATATTTATATAAATTTGTAGCACTATTTTTATTAGTTTCCTATCTTTTAAAATTTGTCAATGAGTATTATATTCTTTATATCCCCTAAATTCTATGGTTTTTATTGGGCAATTGCGCATTTTTAGGGACTCATATGTTGCCTTATTGCCTTATAACATAAAATTTCTTTTTAAAGTTCACATACCCAAGTTTGGTGCTTTCTGACTTGATGCACTGTATCATTCTGAAGACATATGAATGCTACCTGGAGAACAACATGTGAATGTTACCTGGAGAAATTATACATTGAGCTATTTAGGGATCATTAATGCATCTAGGTGGAAGAATTAAGTGGCTGTTCCTTAGCCAAGAAGAGTTTCTTGGTCCACTGAACCCAGGGAAAATAAATTTTGACTAAATTTGATGAGTAAATTGTGACTCAGAGGCTTACTTGTCTGTTATGATGATGAGGAAGTTCAACATTAAATCATTCAAAGAGTGGTTAAAAGAGGTAAGAATATTTAGCCTAGAGAAGAGAGGTTCTGGGAGTGAAGGGTAGAGTATTTGTCTTCAAGCATTTGAAGGGCTATCAAGGAGAAAAGGTAAAAAAAAAAGCTACAGGATTGAGCATGTTATATGGTGATTTTTTTTTTGTCCACATATAAATCAGACTAAATGGTCTCTGAGGCCTGTTCCAAAATGAGACTCTGTTATTCACCTACTTTATAATTCTTCCTACAGCTAAAAAAAAAACACTAGGTCAAATATTCAGAGTACCCATTTCTAGTCCCAGCTCTAACACCAACTATGTTTGACTTTTACCAACTCCCTTAATATTCTTAGATTTCAGTTTTTCTTCTAGAACAACTAAGACAAAAATATTTGCCCCAAATCCTAGTAATGTGGTGATGCACAAGTAAGATAATATTTGTAAAGCATTTTTGCAAACCTTAAAAAGTTACCTAAATACAAGGAATGATTATCATGAGATCTCTGCCTTTCCTGATTTCCCCATTATTAGTCATCACCACTGTTATTGTTGCTCTTGTTCAGTTGTGTCTGACTCTCTGGAACCCCATTTAGACTGCTCTTGGATACTGGAGTTGTTGGTCATTTCCTTGCCCAGCTCATTTTACAGATGACAAAATTGAGGCAAATGGGATTGGATGAGTTGCCTAGGGTCATGCAGCTAGTAAGTGTCTAAGGTAGGATTTGAACTAATGAAGATGAGTTCTGTGTTCTATTCAGTGTGCCACCTAGATGACCACTATTTTTATTATAGAAAACATTTCTGTAACATAGTAAAGTTGTGTAGTTTGCAAAAGGATTTTAAAAAGATTCTCTCATTTTATCCTCACAATAAGGGAAATATGTATTGATTATTCCCTATTTTATCAATGATGAAAATACTTTGCAAATTTTAAAGTCATATATATATATATGTGCTAATTATTTATTATTATTAATCATTGCTATTATTACTTCCATTTAACCTATGTATATCTTTGTTTATGTCTATTTCTTTCTTTTTTTTTAACATTTTAATCTCCCAATTAGAATATTTAGTCCTTGAGAGGTCAGAGACTGTATCCTTAGCAGCCAGGTGAGTACTCAGTCCCTTAAATCTTTTATAAATGCTTAATGACTGATAGACATTGTAGTTTCCTTGTTGTTGTTTGGTTTTGGTGGGAGGAGAGATCTATCTCTTAGAAAATATTATTTCACTATTGACATCTCCCACAGCCCTTCTTTAACAGGGTTGTGGAGCCCTAGAGAATTAGAAAGAAAGGGTCATTTTGGAGCTGGAGCTCAGGAAGAGTAGGGCTTTGTTGATTTGCCTTCTATAAAGCATTTTCTCCTATGAATAATCCAAATACTCTCTCTTGGCATAGTTAGTCTCTGTGGGAGGGGGGGTGGGGGTGGGAAATGAATAGAATCTGGAGACCTCTTATAGAAATGCAAAGCAAGGCAGTTAGGTTTTGGGCATGTCAATGGGCCAGGGCTTGGAAGACTTAACAATGGAGGGAGGACAAGAGAGGGCCTGGCAAAATCTTTCCCTGACCTTTCCCTGTTCCCTACTGTGTGCAGATATAAGGAAATGTCACGGGCTAGGTATTTTGATAAATAGTGAAGGAGAGAGGCCCAAGAGTGAATATAAGGAAGAAGAGATTACTTTGGGCCCAGTTGCAAAATCATAGAATCTCTGAGTCATCTGGTTGTCTGTGTCACAACAATATTCCTCAGAAGTGGACATCTATTTAAAGACCTTCTTTAGATTCTGCTATAATTGAAGTAGCCCCTTACAGTAGGGAAGGAATCCAGACCCTGGACAAGGAAAGTGCAGATAAATTCATAGCCTTTCCCACAGTAAACAGTATCTTGTCTATGCAGTTACCCAACACTCAGGTGATGCAGAGAAAAGGACCATATTAGATCTTTTCCCAGCTCAACTCTCCTCTGTAAACAGCCCACTGCTCATCATTTACAAATACTGAAACCAGTTGTTTTCAAGTATTTCTATAACTAGCAATTCCATTAACCAAAGGTTGCCTTGGTAGGGTAATTTACAATTATTTAATCAAATACAGAGCTATGGCTATCTATCACCTGACACTGAGGTCTAAACTAGCTTGGGGGGTCTAAGTGTGACCAACTTTTGTTTGCTTGTTTTCATTGTGTATTGAGGAAAGTAACTGAATTTTCTCTTGGGTGCTTTAAAAACTGATCTGGTCACTTTCCTTTTCTCTTTTTTAGTATTTTTACAGGATGGCTCAACCTCCTAATCCATTTATCCTAGCAGCAATACTCAATAGGAGGGGAGGTGGTAGAGAAATGTGGGAGAGGGATCAGGTCTGTTATAATCATGTGCTTAGAGGGGGAAAATAGCTAGCATTTAATCATAGCTGACATTCAAAGTGACAGAGAGCACTTGAAGGTTGCCAAACACATTAGGAGTTACCTTATTTAATCCTGCCAACTATCTGAGAAGGTAGACCATTTATTGGGCAGCTAGGTGGCACAGTGGAGAGAGTACTGGACCAGAGTTCAAATCCTGTACCAGGTGCTGAGACTCAGACACTGATTGCTGTTTGACCCAGGGTCACTTAACACTATCAGTTCCTCATCAGTAAAAATGAGTTGGAGAAGGAAATGACAAATCACTATCTTCTATGGATGAGAAAACTGAAGCAGTCAGAATTTTATGCTTCTTGCCAGGGGCAGGATTTGAACTCAGATTTTCCTGACTGCTATTTCAACAATGTGCTCTGTGCTGCCTACAGAAGACAGAGTTCTATGAATTCAGATTTCTACATAAAATACTATGGAGGCAGAAGATCTCAATGAAGATTTGTTCTGTTTTTTATCAAATCACTTCTCATTTTACCAGGGCCATTAACTGACTATTGAAAAATAAATACTGAAATCTGTTTGTTTGTTTTTTTTTGGCAAGGCAATGGGGTTAAGTGACTTGCCCACTGTCACATAGCTAAATAAGTGTTAAGTGTCTGAAGTCAGATTAGAGTTTAGGTCCTCCTCATCCATGACTAGTACTCTATCTACTGCACCATCTAGCTGCCTCTAAATATAGAAGTCTGGAAGGGATTATTCAACTATTATTCTGCTTAATATAGAGACTGACTCAAAATACCTGTCCTTAATAAGGGTCCCTAACCTGTCCTGGGAGAATATAGTCCATGAGTCACCCATTCCCCTAGTGATGGATTCCAAAATTTTACCAACATCATCACCAATTCAAATAATACTCAGAACTGTGAGTTCATCCATTTGAATGACCCCCTCTACCATGTAGTGCATAACTTGATCCATGACTAATTATCCTTTGTGACTCTTACTCATGTCTTCCCTCTGTTTTACCACAAAAGGTTCACCCCACTGTGCTTTCCTCTTGCTCATCTGCCATGATTGGAAACATATTCTTTCAAAAGCAGAGAGAATATTAATTTTATTTATATTTTTAATATAGAAATTTCTTAACAGTCACAGTAGATCCTCTAAACCATTTTTCTCCAGTTGAAGATGATGGCTACCCCTTATTCCTTGATCCTCCTGGTTAGGAGTGCCACCATCACCCACAACAATAGAATTTATTTTTATGTTTCTAGTAGGTGGTAGGCTTAGGGCTAGGAAAATGAGATACCAAGAGGCACGTGGAACAACAAAAAAAATAGCAGTCCTTGTTACTTGGCATAAAAATTTTGAAGGCAGGATATGTACAGAAATAGAAAATTAGCAGTAGTAGGTATTGTACTGACAATACATAGGTAAGAGAGGGTTGGGAAGCCAGGGAAATATCACTGACGAGAATGAGGCAGGACAGACCCAGATCAATATGGATAAATTAGAAAAAAGAAAATAGCTAGGGAAGTGGGTACTAGACTTGAAAATAAGAAAACAAGTTCAAATCCTTCTCAAATATGTGCTAACTGTGTTACACCTGGAAAAATAATTTATCCTCTCCCTGTTTCAGTTTCCTCATTCACACTTCTCAGGATTATTATAAGGATCAACATGTAAAGTGTTTTGCAAACTTTATAGCTCTCTTAAATACTAGATGATGATGATTATTGTTAATATTATTATTATTATTATTCATGAACACTTCTGCTTTTCCAGAAAAAAAGTATCAACTTTCTCAATCACCAAGGAAACTGATACCTTATAGTAACAAGGGAATTTCAGATGTCTTTGGACAAGTCTGAGTTTTGCATTTTCCAGAGCTAATGTCTAAAACACAGCCCAGGGAACCCCTCTCAAAAAGTGATTTTTAACTGACTTAGGGCAAAGAGTGCCATCTACTGAATCACCAGCTCAGCTTGGAAGATCTTGTCTAATTATGAACCAGACACAACCCCCTGTTAAGCAGTGAGATCCGGATGAAATCACAGCTTGAGGTGACAGGGGCGCAGGAATGTGTAATTACTCCTCTGGTAGTCACCCAGAATTTACAGAGTCGGGTTCACTTAGCATGGAAGGAAGCTTTCTGTTGGCTGCATCAGTACAGGCAATCGTGACTAGTTGAAGAAGGTTAAGCCATCTAAGGATGGAAACAACAGCCCAGGAATCTAGCTAGACTGTAAGTCCCTTACTCCCATCAGTCCTGGCTTTTGTAACTAGGAGGAGCCTTTTTCTTTTCCTCCAAGGAGCTCAGGATGTTTGGCAAACATGGTCCCACATCTCATTAATCACCAATCATCCCTGAGAGATCTGTACCATTTCACTTTTGTGACAAAGTCCCTATTTTCAGGATCCAGAAATGTGTTTTCATTTTTTTCCTCTCCTATATTAATGGTTCTCTCCCAAGTTTACATATCTAATCATATGCCGTATGGCTGCTTCTTCAGTCTGGAATTGGAAATACGTCTTTGCAAACCTCATTTCTGCTCTTTAATGGCCCCTTTTAATATCTAATCTTCTGCTTTAATATCTCCCTTGCAAAATGTGTTCACATAATTAGGTAATAGAAGGAGACAATTATTCAGTGGGCAAAGAGAACAGGCAGTTTCTCATGTTTATACAAATACATATGTCTTAAGTAAAACAGAAACATAGACTACATCCCTTTCTGTCTCTATGGAATGGCCAGATCCATCATTTGGACTGAGTGTCAGTTTGATCCAACAAATGGGTGGTTTGTTTTACCCACTTATTTCACTGTACTGACCAAGCTAATTTTGTCATCATTGGCCTAGAATCCAGAACAGGAATAGCTGTAATGGGCTAGAGCTAATTGAAATTCAGGAGGAAGATGACTGAAAGGTAACCTTTTGGAGGGGAATATATAAATATAGACACATATACATCCATGATGCTGAAATGCCAAAACTTCACATCAAATTAAACAAATGAACATTCAGGGAGCACCTACTCTGTTCAGTTAGGTGGCACAGTGGCTAGAATCATCTATCTGAATTCATAGCTGTGTGACCTTGGCCAAGTCATTTTCGGTTTCCTCATCAATAAAAATAGAAAAGGAAATGGCAAAACATGACAGTATCTTTGCCAAGAAACCCCCAAATGGGGTCATAAGAGTCAGGCGGGACTGAAATTCAAAGCCCTGTGCTAGACTTGTGATAAACATCATCATAAAAACAGGGGACAAGGAAGTTCACTGAATTGTTGCTCTAGGTTGTTTTTTTATTTTTGGCAAGGCAAATGGGATTAAGTGGCTTGCCCAAGGCCACACAGCCAGGTAATCATTAAGTGTCTGAGGCTAGATTTGAACTCAGGTCCTCCTGACTCCAGGGCCGGTGCTCTATCCTCTGTGCCACCTAACCACCACTGAATTGTAGCTCTAAAGTGTTGTGATGTCAAGGTCTGATTATTCTAGGCTCCTATGAATTGGCAATGCAATAATCTGCTACTCTTGGGCTCCTTAGTGAAGGATACTGAAAAACAACGACGTCCAAGATGTATTGTCCTCTATAAACTGACTCTCACCCATGTATTTTATAGATTTAGAGCTTGTATTTCAGAAACTGTCCTAGTCACTGAGGGAATAAACTGAAAGACAATAAAGCATAGAAGACCACTTAAACTGGAGTGGATTAATAAGCAATAGTTAAACAATTAGTCAGAAACTATTAGCCAAGTAAAATCTTCGTTCAAATCAGGGTATGCCATACTTTGTAGAATTTACTTTCTATTCATTGTGTACATGATTTTCTGGTTACTTACCTGAGTATAAGTTATTTTCTCACAATAGAATGGAAGCCCCCTGAAGGTTGGGTGTGCTTTGCCTTTATAGCCCTTCCCTCCCTTACTTAACCCACCACCTAGCACAGAGTCTGAAAGCATAGTAGGTAATAAATAAATACTTAATGATTAATGACTTATTGACACAGGTTCTGGTCCAAAGTATTTAATGTCTCACGTTTTGAAATCTTTGAAACTAGGAAAATCCTTATAATATTTATCATCACCAGAATGCTGTGAGGGCAGTTCTCTCTATATCTTAAAAGACTAAATGTGATTTGTTCTTATCATTAAGAGTCCAATGCAAATGAAAATCTGAAGTCTCTAACTCCAAAATAGTGGTCTTGCTAATTATCTTCTTAGATGTCTTCTCCCTTATGGCAAGTGACAATTCCAACCAAGACTACTTACTCCTCTAAATACCTGTGCTCCCATACTTTTGGTCCTTTGGGTAAATTGTGTTTTTGTGTGTGTGTGTGTGTGTGTGTGTGTGTGTGTGTGTGTGTGTGTGAGAGAGAGAGAGAGAGAGAGAGAGAGAGAGAGAGAGAGAGAGATTCTCAGAGAAAGACAGAGATCAACCAGAGGCATAATGGGCTGCATCTCACTGCCTCCTTGATAACCAATAGAATCATTTGTTTCCATTACAAACACATCTTTTTTAGTCTTCCAAGATGCCTCCACTCTGCTCCATTCTTTCCTCTATGTACTTAAATTCCTTGAGAAAGCCATCTCTATTTTAAACTCTTTAATCTGTCTTCAGATAGCTTTCTGAGACTGTTAGGTCTTAAAGTGGATAGAAAACTGGACCTGCTGTGAGGAAATTATGGTTGTTCAGTTGTATCTGATTGGGTGACCCATGGACCTTAGCACACCAATATCTTCCATGAGATTTTCTTGGCAAAGATATTGGACCGGTTCACCATTTTCCTCTCCAGTGGCTTAAAGCAAGCAGGTATTAAGTCCAGGGTCACACAGCTATGTGTCTTCCTGAATCTGGGTCCAGTAAATAAGGAAGACCTGAGTTCAAATCTGAATTTAGACACTTAGTGGCTGCATGATCTTGGGTAAGTCATTTAATTTTTGTCTGCCTCATTCATTTTCTCCAAGTGGAAAACTGGGATTAAATTATCACCCACCTTATAGCTGTGTTGTGAAGATCAAATGAAATATTTGTAGAACACAGCACAAGACTGGGAATATGGGCAGCATGTAATAAATACTTGTTCCTTTCCCTTCTTTGACCTCCTCATTCAGCTGCCACTGCTCTCTCTCTAAGGTGACCCATGATCTTTCATTTTACAAATCTAATGACCTTTTCTCAATCTTCATCCTTCCTGATCATCTGGATTTGACACCTGACCACTCTTTTCTGATGGCCACAATCTCCTCAGATTTCTCTTCAATTTCCTTTGCTATTTCCTTATCCACATCATTCCAATTAAATATGAATCTCCCTCTACCTCCTCCTCAAACCCTTGCCCAAGGTTTCCTTTTTTCTCTATCACACTTGGTGATTTCATCAATGTCCATGAATTCATTTCATTTCTATTCAGACAATTCTCAATTCTAGACATCTAGCCTTAGTTTCTCTCCTGAGTTCAATCTAACATCCTACCTTTCAGTCATCTCTCTCTCTCTCTCTCTCTCTCTCTCTCTCTCTCTCTCTCTATATATATATATATATATATATATATATTTATATACATATAAAATATTTGTGTATGTGAATATATAAGTATACATGTAGATATGTGTATATATACACATATATATATATTCAATCACTTACCATATTTTGCCATTTCTATCTTTAAAACATCCTATTTAAACAGCTAATACTCTCATTTGAGTGTCACACCCTTTCAATAGTTAACACTCTTGTCTAGACTGCAGCAATGACCTTCTTTTATGTGTGTGAGTGTGTGTGGGGGCAATTGGGTTAAGTGACTTGTCCAAGGTCACACAGCTAGGAACTATCAAGGGTCTGAGGCCTTTCAGTCCTTGTGACTTGATGGCCGATGCTCTATCCACTGTACCACCTAGCTGTCCCAGCTGGCCTCTTCTAATTGGTTTCCCCAACTCAAGTTTCTCACCTCTTCTAGTCCTTTTGCCACAAAGGTGTTGAAGTGATTTTTTTTTTTTCCCCAATGAAGGCAGGTCACCTACCAAAGAAAGCCAGCAGTTCCTTAATGACTTTTTAACCAAGGATTGTCTCATTTTTATCTTATCCTTTTACTATCTATTTTTTATGTGTGACTTTTATAATATACACAATTATGAGTATAATAGCACTGTAATTTACAAATAAGCAACTATTCACACTTTGGGAATGTGTGCTTAATATTTTTTTTATTGATGGAGTATGTGATTAAAAATATTTAGCGGCCATTAGTTTATAATACCTACTGACAATGATCCACCTCACTTTTTGCCTTTAATCTAAATAATGTAATGTAATAATTGTAAATGCTTTTAGGCTGGCAGATTCTATTATAGACTCCATAAAGCTAAGCTAAAGAAGTGAGTACAAGTTGGACAATAATATGATTTCCTATATGGCTAGTTCTTTACTAAAGTGCTCTCTTCACAAAAATCTGGTAGGAAGGAGAACCAGAATAATTATTCTCATTTTAATAGATGAGAAAATTGAAATTCAATGAGATTAAGTAACTAATTTACCATCATATAACCGATTGATTATTAGAACCAGGACTTGAATCCAGGTCTTCCGATTCCAAATTTAGGGCTCTATCTTTGAATGGTTGGCCTTGACAAACAAAGAAACTCTGCCTATAGAATGGTTTTCCAATTGAGACTTAAAACATTAAAACCAATCTCAGTAGGATTGTCTGAATTATTTATAGAGGTAATGGCTTACATTTATACCTTCAAAAACAGTGGTCCTTCCAGCTAAGAAGGAGCTCCCTTCAAGGTCTTCAGATCATTTGAGTTCTGAGCCTTCTGTCCCATATATAAATTTCACTGCCAGGAAAGACTGTTACTTCAATATTCTCAAACCATTCTAATAAGATATTGCATAAGCATATAAAATGTAAAATAAAAATAATATATTATTGCTTTCCCAATTGTGGGAAAACGTTTGGACTGATTCATCTGTATTCTCTTGGGTGATCTGTCTTGTGGCCAGTGGCATGCATATAGGAAGTCTAGCTAGGGTTAAAGGTACAGTCTGTGGTCATGGAACAAAGGCAGGCCAAGTGATTCATATGAAGATCAAACTTGTGACCTTCATCTCATTAACACCAGTCCTGAACAATGGGAGTCAGGGTGGCCTCAAGCAGCCTGCCTTTCCTGCAGAGAGCAGGTGATGGGTGAGGACCACTAGACAGAAGCTAAACAAGGAAGGTGTTTAACACAACAAAAGTTCCCCTTTAGCCACGGCTAGATTCTTCCATCACAGCCTCAGGTCACCTCATCTCTGCAAACTTTCAGTCAAAAGAATTATTGGGGTTTGTTTTTGCTAAAAGATTGAGAGACATTCAAAATACTCTTTGTCTCTTCCTCCACTCTGTATCATTATGCAGAGCCATAATCTAGTGGCATAGGGTAAATAAATTTGCTTTTATTTAAGAAAAGACATTTTTTTCTCTCCATTCTCTTCCTCAGTCTCCTTCTGTAGGAATCTGGAAAATATAAATTTATTTTCACTGCAGTTTATTTTCTTTTCCTTTATGCAAATATGTCATCAATAGTTCTGAGCAACAGAACTGAAATGACAAAATTCAATTGTAGTCACATGATTTGGGTTCAAATTCCAATCCTGTCATGTCCTACCTGAAAGTTGCTATATTTCTCTAGCCCTCAGTTTTCCTCCTCTGTAAAGTTAGCAGACTGGACTAGAGAATCACTAAAGTGTCTTTCAGTTTTAAATCTATGATTCTATAATCCTCTACCAGTTTCACTGATCAGAGAGAGATTAGAACTAAGAAAATGACCCCTATGTCTATTGATTTCCTGATTCATTATATTCTATTCCAACCTATTCTATTTCACTCAACAAATAGAAAGGGCCTTATTTTATGAGTTATTGTGTTAGCTATAGGGGATAAAATGAATAAATAACAGTCGTTGCTTAAAATATCAGAAGATATGAAGGGAGATATCATAAATAAATTAGAGGATCATGGAACATATGAATAAATATGTTATAGAGCACTATGGGATATAAAATGTATAATTTTTAAAACACTAAATTAAAATGTTTTCGTAAAATAAAACCAATGTAGGCAAGGTTAGAAGGAAAACAGAAAACTGGGGGGAAATTTATAGTTAGTTCCTCAGATAAAGACTTTATATCACAATTATATAGAGAACTGAGTCAAATTTATAATAATAATACAAGTCATTTCTCAAATAATAAATATTAAAGAATATGAACATACAGTTTTAGGAAGAAGAAATGAAAGACATATAATCAGAGGAAAAAAACTGCTCTGGATCATTATTGATTAGAGAAATGCAAAACTTCACACCCATCAGATTGACTAAAATGATAGAAGGGGAAGAAAATGATGAATACTGGAAAGGATGTGGAAAAAATGGGATACTAATAGACTGTTGGTGAAACTGTAAACCGATCGAACCATTTTGGAGAGCAATTTGAAATTATGCTAAAGAGTTATAAAACTGTGTATAAACTTTGATCCAACAATATCATTATTTAGGTTGGTTTCCCAAGGTGATCTGTGAAAAAAGAACTTATATGCTCTCTAAAATATTTATAGCAGCTCTCTTTTAGGTGGCAAAGAATTGTAAATTGAGGAGATACCCATCAACTGGGGAATGACTGAATAATCTGTGATATAAAATTGTGATAAAATACTGCTATTATATAAGAATTGATGAGCAGAAAGAATGGTTTTAGAAAAAACGTGGAAAGATAAGCAATAATAAAGTGTAAAATGAGCAGGACCAAGAGAATGTAGTATACAGTAGCAGCAATGCTTTTTGAGGGTATCTGTGAATGACTGAGCTATTCTGACTAATATGATCATTCATATCATCTCTACAAAGGACTCATGAGGGAAGATGCTACTCATCTCCAGAGAAAGAATTGCTATATATGTGTACTGCAGGGTTCCCCATATATATGCTTCTAGAGAATTGGCCTTCTTGAATGCAAGATTGGGAGGAAGGGAGGAAAACAACTTGGAAATCAAAATGTAACAAAAAGAAAAAATATATCAGGAGAGATAGGAAAAAGAAAACTCATAACACACATTGTAATATAAATGTAATAGGAGAGGTAAAAAGGGAGAGCTTCAGGACAGAGAATTTGCCTCTTCCTAGGAGGATCAATAAAGACCTTAGAGAGGAAGTAGCAATCAAGATGAGATTTTTAAGGTTCACAAGAATTTAAACTGGTAACAAAAAGTGTCTATTTTTACCATAGGAATCGATGTGAGCAAAGATCCAGAAGTGGAGAATGGTGAATGGTTGTTCAGGTTTGACTGGAATAGCCATTCACTGAAGAGTTAATGAAGTCAGCTAACACTGATTAAAGGTCAATTATAATTAGTATCTTCATTTTTAAGAAGGGATAGAGTACTATGGGATACAATTGAGGAAGATTTTCATCTGAGGTCAAAATGAAACAAATTGTAGGATTGAAAGATTGAGTTTCACTTACTTTAAAATTCATTCAAGAGAAATCTCTCCTTTCCTGACAATGTGGAAGAATGAAGTGTCACTGCCTATGTGACTTTGATCTTGGTGGCTGGGTAGAAAAGTAGGAGATGGAGTGATGGACTTCAAATCGGGGAAGACTGGGTTCACATCCCCCTTTAGAAACTTATTAGCTATATAATCCTTTGAATGTCTCAATTCCTTCATCTGTAAAGTAAGTTAATAATGTCTTCCCCTTTGGGTTGCTCAGAGGATAAGATGGTGTTAAGAGGATCAAATGAGATCAGATGTGTAAAGTACCTTAAAAGCAAAAATATTATTATTATTAATAAGTAAACTTTGAATGGAGCCAACTCACTTTGACTGAGTTCCTTTGGCCTTATGAGATATTATAAGGTGATGAAGTCAATTGAGTGATGTCTTCTTTTCAGGCCTTTAGGCTGCCTGTTTTTCCTTATAATAAACTGTAATAACGAAAGGGGAAATATAGGATGCATACAAAATATTTTTGTAGGCAAATAGGGTGTTGAAGCCCTTGGGGTTGGTTGGGGGTTTGGCTTCCCAGAAGAGCTGTCAGTCTTTGTTTATAAGCTGAAGCTTTGAGGGAAAAAAATGATTTTTCTCACATTGTACCAGGCAGAAATTGTTCATGTCCTACCTTGTTCCCAATTTGATTTAGTGAAACTACAAATTTCCTCAACAAGAAAATTGAGAAATGTACTCACTGGTTGGGTTTGTTCTAGTGGTGAAAACGAAGGCACGTCAGGGCAAAGATTTTCTTTGGGGAGCTATGAATGGCATTGACAGATGAGCTACAGACCTTTAAATACAAGTAGGATACCAGGATATTGGAAGGTGATTTTACAGATGAAGAAACTGAGGGTTAGAGAAGTGCCTGGAGGTCATTAACAGTGAGTTAATGACAAACTAAGAAAAGAACTGAGGCCTCTTAAGAATACCCAATCCAGAACTATTTCAGCTATAATGGGTAAGAAACTTTCAAAAGGAAGAAAAAAAAAGAAAAAATCCTTTTAGATGACATTATTTTTGAATTTCTGAGGTATATAGGCACAAGGAAATATACGAAATATTTAGTTAAACCCCCTCCTTTTATAGAAGGAGAAATCAAGTCACAGAGTACTTGACTCAGCCAAGATCACAGGGATATTATGTGTAGAGTGAGGCTTAGAACACAGTTCTTTTGATGGTTTGTTCAGGGCTCCATCTTCTCTACCCTATTATCTCCATCCTAGCCAGAAGGAAATAGATTTTTTTTGACTAATTGCTTTGGGAGAAAAATCATTTGGGCATCTTTTGTTTATGTTTTAAATACTAAGGTTCTGCATATAAAGGCCTCTTTACTGATGAACCTGCCTCTGTTCCTGGTTATTCTCTTGTTTAACTTTCTATGTGAAAAGCAAAAAAAAAAAAATCACTGAATCATGTGGCACCACAGGTGCAATAGCATCATCAATAGCACGGTTACCAGCATCTGTCAAAGCCCTACAGTGAATAGGGTACCATTCTGGGGCCTCGAGTCCAAACAATCTAAAACTCTGTTGGTGCTTTGGGGCTTACAGGAAAAAAGGACACATATGAAAAAAGCTCTGGGAAAATGAAATTCAGAAATGGAAGTCAACCTGGAAGGTTAGAGAACTTGAGAAGAGTTTGAACTAGCAAGGGGTAGAGGGGGTTTTACTCCATAGTGGTGATGTTCAAGGGAGTTATATTTTGTCTTCAGGAGAGACTGAATAGTTCTCACCCTATAGTAACCTGCCATTCCTGCACTTTGAATTTCAGTCGCCTTCTTATCTAAGCTATCCTGTAGCAAAAGTTATCTCAGAGTCCTAAAACACCAAGACCTCTGGGCTGAACCTTGGCCTCTCTGAAGAATGATCCCCCTCCAAAGCAAATCTGCACTTTTGCTATTTGCTATCATACCCCCCATCCCCATTTTTATCCCCAACTGAATTTACCCAAAGAATTCCTATTTCAATGTTTTATTTACAGTTTTATTTACAATGTTTATTTACAGACTTCTCTTTTAGGAAGGCTTTATGAAAATGGGATCTGAAGGCAGATTAGCACCTGGACAATTAGGGTAGGGAAGGAAGAAGGGGAAAGGTCATAATGAGCAAGAAAATTCCATGAACCAAATGGCTGGGACAAGCATGTTCAGTAAGGAGATCAGAGGATAGGGATTTTCTTTAGGGAAGTAATGCAAAATAAGATTGACTAGGGAGACTGAGGCTGATGTAGATTCCCTTCTCTCCTCTAGAGGAATAAAGACTAGACATGCCAAGTTGACATGATACAACTGGATTTGGAGTTAGTGGGCAAATAGAAACATCCCAGTTTAATTTTTGCCTACTAGAGCAAGCTATTTAACTTTTGTGGACATCAGTGTCCTCATCCATAAAATGAGGAGGTTGGACTAGGAGATCACTGTTGTATCGGAAGTCTCTAAATCCTACAAAGGAAGCAGTGCCATTGGACTCATACCTGATACTTACAATGTACCTCTGAGCTGAGCTCTTTTGGATATTTTCCCAATTCTCTTTGAACAAATATTTATCTTGCATCTATTATGTTCAAGACATGAGACTGCAGGGAAGGGGTAGGGGGGGAAAACCTGGGCCTCTTTGACTGTCAAGTGAAGACCAAGAATTTTTTTCGGAATATTTATAAATACATAAAATAAAATGTGTAGGCTTAGAAAGGAAATAAATTAAATTAAAATATAATTACTAAATATTTAAAAGCAAAAAAATTTATGAATACCAGTTTAAGAATTACCTGGAGTGTAGAACATGCAGAGATATAAGACAAGATACTGAAATTCCATGTATTTTATAATAATAACAATTCAATGCAGATGTGGTACAGGTAAGAGAATTGGTTTTGGAATCAGAGGACATGGATTCACATGCTGACTCTGCTACTACCAGCCTCTATTGAAGGAAGCAAAATGTTTAAAGATCAGTAAATACAAGACACATTTTAAGTGGGGGAAATAGGAAGGGCATAGGAAAATTAAAGCAAATTTAGGAACAAAAAGTAACTCTAAGCAAAGGTTTCATGTAGGGATACAAGTAACACTATCATAAATAAGCCAGGAAATTTAATCTGGAACTGGACTATGGGGGGGGGGGGGTTAAATTCCAAGGCAAGGAGTTTGGATTTCATTCAGTAGGCCATGAGGAACAGTGGCAGCCATGATGGGGGTAACAGTGCTATCTCATATTAAGCCTCTATAAGAAAGCCAGACAAAAAATAGATCCAAGTGTTTTCTCCTCTATGCCAGGGTTGAGAGAGAGAGAGAGAGAGAGAGAGAGAGAGAGAGAGAGAGAGAGAGAGAGAAGAGAAGAGAAGAGAAGAGAAGAGAGAGAGAGAGAGAGAGAGGAGAGAGAGAGAGAGAGAGAGAGAGAGAGAGAGATTGATTGATTGATTTGGGGCCAGGCAGGAGGGAGTTTCTAATCCCTCAGGTAACTCTGTGAAGGAGCATTGTGGATAGCCATTGAAGCCTTGGGGAAAGAAAGGAGCATGTTGCTGCTCAGCTCTCACCTTTTTTTTTTTTCTGATCACTCAGAGGCAAGTGTGGCTTTTCACTAGACAAGCCACTTCTACTACTCGGACCCTACCTACTTCTCAGCAACTCTATTAGACCAGGATCTTCCACAAACTGTCTCTGTGCTTCCTGTATCATTAGGGAGAGCTTCCTTTTCCCAGGTTGGTACCATGGGTCATTGATCTACGCCAATCTTGGGTGAAATAAAAGCAAAAAGTGTGGGTAGAAGTGAAATTGAGGAACTGAGTTCTTTTCTCACAATTCCTTTATGGATTTATCACTTCTATTTGGATTTGAAAAGTCTCAGATATATATCCCTTAACCTTTAGACACTTCCTTTTCCACTCTCCAACACAATATCTCTTTCTCCATCCGGAATGTCCTATTGTCACCTTAAATTCAACCTGTTAAAAATGGCATCATAAGACAGAATAAGTTGTTGGTGCAGCTAAGTCTAGAAAATGGTTCTCTAAGTCCTGACCCTTTTCATTTCACTGTGTTATCTCCACATTCTTAGTTCATCTATCCAAAATGTCCTCCAAGCTAATGACTTCCTTATGGACCACTCAAATTTTTAAATCCTTATTCCTAACTCAATATTTTATACCAATTAAGTGGAAAGCGCAAGGAGTAAGTAGGTGCTAGGGCATCTAGATTCTAATCTTGGTTTTTCAATTATATAGCTGTTGAAGAAAAAGAATAAAACTATCCTAGCTAGTATAGGGCAGAAGTTAATTTTTTTTATTGTGACTTGAATGAATAAATGATATTAGGTAAAGCCTTATTGCTCTTTCTACAACAGTTGATGATCACAAAATATCATTTATTCTTCAAGGCTCCTCTAACCTTAACAAGAACACGTTGCTAGCACTGGGAAGTGCTGTCTGAGAAGCTACTCTCTTCCTCTTCATATACTACTTGAAGTTTTCTTTGCTATCCTTAGATATTTAACTCAACAGAAAGGAAATGTTTCGACTGCAAAATGTATAAATATATATGTATATGCATATATATTATATAGAATAGATGAGAAATATGAGGCCTGTGAAATATCAAATCAAATTCTTTCATAAGGATCCAATAGTAGATTCTTCAACATACCCAGTTCCCAGGTGATGTGATTAAGTTTTTATGGGTCAGGGGGTGGCTAGGTGGGGCAGTGGATAAAGTACTGGCCCTGGAGTCAGGAGTACCTGGGTGTGTGGCCTTGGGCAAGCCACTTAACCCCATTTGCCTTGCAAAAACCTAAAAAAAAGTTTTTATGGGTCAAAGGAACACAATTCAATTTAATAGAAATGTATGTAGTCACATATAATATGTAAGGCACCATGAGAGTGAAAAAACAAGAAACAATTCCTGCTCTCAAGGAGCTTTTTTTCTATTTGCAAAAAAAGTACATAAATAAAAAAATAAAATATGTACAATGTTAAGACATGGAACAAGCACTAACAAATGGAAAAATTAGGAGAGTCCTCCCCATAGAGTTTAAGGAAATGATGTAATAAGGGCAGCTAAGTGTGCAGTAAATAGATTACAGGACTCAGAATCAGAAAGACTCATCTTTCTGAATTCAAATCCAACCTCAGACACTTACTAGTTGGGTGATCCTGGGCAAGTCACCTAATCCTGTTTGCCTCACTTTCCACATTTGCAAAATGAGCTGGAGAAGGAAATGGTAAATCACTCCAAAAAAAAAGTCAACAAATAACCTTTAAATGAGATCATGAAGAGTCAGACAAGACTGAATTGAAAGAAGATACTTTTGGGAAACAAAGTTAAGGAGATTATGATAGATTGTTAAACAAATGGTATTCCCTTTACTCACTGATGCTTTTTTCCTCTTGGGTGATTTTGGTCCATATTCTCTCATAGAGCCTCCACGCACATTAGAAGCCCCTCCTCTACATTTGATTTAATTTGATATTTTACAGGGCTCAGGATTTTCATCTACTTATGCTCAGAACCTCCTTTCTTTCATTGTATATTTACTTATTTTCCACTGTCCAATATCAAATTCTATTTATCATGTCAATTTGTGATGAATAAGTCACACTAATGTGAGGATAGTTTGTTGTTGTTCAGTTACTTCGGTTATGTCCAACTCTTCGTGAACCCTTTTGGGGTTCTCTGGGCAAATATAGGTCAGTTTTACTCTTACTAAGATATGTGTAAGTGTGACCTCTTGTGGTGATGTTCAACTCCAACAACTTAGATAGTCACCCAAGCCAGGGTGACAGTGGGGAAGATCAAGAAACATGGAGAACACCTTTAAGCTGAAAGTCCCAAGAGTCCATGCTGTACAACCATGATTTGTTAATTGGAGAACACAATTTTAAGTGGAATGTACCAAGAGTCCACAATACCATATTGTACAACCATGGTTTGGTAACTGGAGGTTTTACTAGTTCAAAACTTGGTATTGTGTCAAGCAAGAAAATGGTTAATAGGGATAAGCTCCTCTTTGCTATCCTACCTAGGAAGTCATTTGTTTGCTATTTTATGACTATTTTTGGCAAAATTGCAACTACTTCATTCCTGTTAATTTGCAAGATCATAAATCATATGCTTCAGAGATTTTACCCCAATAAGAACATACTTTTTAAAAATCTTACCACTTAAATTGAGGAAATTGAGGTAGAATCCTTGGTCCAAGACTATGTTTCTTTTAGTCTTATATCATCCTTAAACCTTCATATTTTTCTATTCACATTGCAAAACAAACTCCAGATTAATTGTTGGGATGCTAAGGAAATGAGGTATCTCGTTTCAACTGAATTTCTGCATAAATAAGGGCTCACTAGAAATCCCTTTTTGGTACCAACTCTTGTTCTTGCTCATATTTATAAAGTCCAAGAGGTTATTTTGCTGCCTACATAATGAGAGTAAACAGAGCTGGATCTTGATGAATTGCAGTAATCATTCATTCTGAAAAAAAATTATCCATTATGGTTTCCCAATAAGTATATTTATATGCAGTATATAGATAACGGAGTCATATCTGTAATGATTACAGGATATATTCTTGAATGGGAAATTGTTTTGTTGGGTGGAGGGCAACTAAATTACTGATGTTATTCTACTGTCATGTGTCTCTTGCCCTAGCTGGCAGAATGTATAAAATAATAGCAAGGATATAATTTACTTGAATGTGTCAGCTAGTTAGACTCTGGGCATTCAATATTTTACTATTATAAATAATAGCAAGGTTGACCAAACTGATCTTCCTACTTCCATTTTTCTCTGACTCCTCTCCAACAGGCCCAGTCCATTATCCAGAGTCTAGTACATAGTAGGAATTTAATGAAAAATAATAAATAAGATTTGCTATGTTATATTTTATTATTCATTTATAATATATTATGTGTAACATAATATGCATTATATGACATTATATTAATATTATATAAAATAATTGACTGATTTCTCTTTCAAGTTCAGACCCTTGGTCTAAAGAAAATTCTTTTCTTTGTACTTTTGATACTAGTCACATAGAGAAAAACATTTTTTCATATATGACTGTTTGGCATTCAGGGAAAATAAGTGATGAAATTCAACAACCTACTAATACTCATCTATTATATAGCTACTATGTTTAGATCACTAAGTTGGGCACTGATACTACAAAGGCAAAACCAAAACAGAGCAATATGAAGAGAGGGAGAACACTGATAACTTCAGATATCAGGAAAGTTCTATATGAGGAGACATCTGAACTGTGTTTGAAGGGAAGTTAAAGAATTCAAGAGGTGAAAGTAAAGGGAGAGGGCAATGAATCCCAAACTTAGGGAACATCCTATGCAAAGGCATAGAGGCAGGAGATGAAATTTCATGAGTCAAGGGTTAGTAACTAGCAGGTCATCTTCACCTGGAAATAAAACTGATTTAAGAAGATAGTACTAGGAAAAAGATTGAGAAAGTCAGATTATGGAAAACAATGAATGCCAATATGGAAAATTTATATCTGAGAAGATCCATTGGGTTGGTTCTCCTTATTGTCAGCAGAATCTTTAAAAAACAATTTAAGACAGAAATAACTTGAAATCCTTAATAAAGAAATACATAATAAATAAATAAATAAAATTTTATTAATAAAGATTAATAAAAAAATAAACCTTTACTTCCAACTATGTATTGAGGAAACTTTCTCCTATAATTAAAAAAGTACCATAAATTAAACTCCAGTTAAGACAAGGCCCAGCTAGAGAAATCACAAGACTAGCAATGAATATCTGGCTAATCCCAATCTGGACAATCTCCTAACTCTCTGGTTGTGAACAAGGAATAAAAAGAATTTGACAATTTATCTGTGGGGAGTTGGTGAACATAGAATTCAAGGGGAGACCAAAGCAACTCAGGATTGGAAGGGTTGGGGGTGGAAAGTGAAAAGGCATCCACAAACTGGATCAATCTAGATCCGAAATAGGGGTCCACAAGATCACTTACGGGGCATGGCAAAGAAGCATTAGAACTTCTATTTTTTTACTTTAAAAATAAGAAAACTTAGGGGGCAGCTAGGTGGCGTAGTGGATAAAGCACCGGCCCTGGAGTCAGGAGTACCTGGCTTCAAATCCGGTCTCAGACACTTAATAATTACCTAGCTGTGTGGCCTTGGGCAAGTCACTTAACCCCATTTGCTTTGCAAAAAAAACCTAAAAAAAATAAGAAAACCATTATGCTGGTATAAAATATTGAAAGATTGGCATCCTATTCCTCTCTTCCCCTTCTACTGTTACCACCTTTTCCCTAAGATTACTTTTCATTTATTTTGTATAGCTCTTGAATGATGAGAGTTGTTTACATGGAGTATCTGTCATTAGAATATGAGCTCACTGAGGGTAGGGATTGTGTTTTTGCTTTATCCACTACGCCACCTAGCTGCACCTAGGGATTGTGTTTTTATATTTTTTTGCATCCTTAACACTGCCTAGCAAATATCAAGTTTGTAGTAGCTGCTTGTTACTAACTGACTGAAGAAGGGCAGTAGAGGAGAAATCAACAATTAGAAAAAAAAGGGAATGATTTAAATTGCAAGCTAAGGAAGAAAAACAATTAGTAAAAGCATAAATGATCGCATAGTACTGATAAATAAAATAATTGTTTTCAAAATATTGAATTTGTATTCTACAATATTCTTACATTGATTTTTATTCCATATACTTTTTTTCTTTTTCTTTTTGGTTTTTGCAAGGCAAATGGGGTTAAGTGGCTTGCCCAAGGCCACACAGCTAGGTAATTATTAAGTGTCTGAGACCGGATTTGAACCCAGGTACTCCTGACTCCAGGGCCTATGCTCTATCCACTGCGCCACCTAGCTGCCCCTTTTAATCCATATACAGTAGTATGTGAATATAATTTTCAATGGATACATATGAGTATGTATGCTACAAGTTGTTTTGCTGATAGGTTCACACAATTTTAAAAGTCTGAGGGTATAAAAGTTTATACCAATTGTTTTCCTGCTCCAGCATAAAGGTGAAAAGTCTAGGGAAGATTTCTGGTCAAAGTGCACCTGAATTGCAGAAGTTATTTATCCTCCTTATGCAAGCAATACTACCAATAGGAGTGTGAATACCAATGAAAGTTGTATGTCTGTCTCCCATAAACCCCAAATGTTAAAAAGTGGATGCTCTGCCAAATAAGGTGCGATGGATCTCATTCTTGTAAGATTTCCTTCATAAATATGGGGTAATCATGGCAGTGTAGCAGGGAATATGATGAATCTGACATTAGGGAGATCTGGACCCAAATTCTGCACCTGATGCTTGCTAGCTTTAAGATTATCAGCTATTCAAGCCTCACTTTTCTTGTTTGTAGAATAGGACCAATAATACCTACCTTCCAAAATGTGTCCTTAAATCTTAACTCAATCTCTTAAATCTTCTTAATTGTAGGAAGTAAAATGGGCAGTTCAGAGAAGAGTTTAACATTTACTCTTTCCTACATCTTCCTTCATCTTATCACAAAGTCAACTAAAAAAAAAAGCCAGCAAGTCAGATGCCTTTAAAGACCTGAAGAGCTATCACATGAAAGAGGAATTAGACATAGTTAATATCTTCCAGAGAAAAGGTCATTAGGAAAAGTACAGGACAGTTGATTGAACACCATGAGGCCTTGGATTCATATCCCACTACTTTCTTCCTGTTTCCCCTTTGGTGAGTCACTTAACCATCTTTTACTTTAGTATACTCAAAGGTAAAGCAAATGATGAACTCAGAATAGATGAACTCAGATTCTTGCCTGTCCTTTATCTTTGATCATAAATTACAGGATGGTCTGGAGTTAGTTAGACTCAGCTTTCTGGGTTCAAATCTTAGCTCAAACATTAAGCTGCATGATCCTGGCCAAGTCACTTCACCTTGTTTGCCTCACTTTCCCCATTTGTAAAATAACCACTCAAGGTATCTCCACCAAGAAAAGCACAAATGGGGTTCATGAAGAATCCTACATGACTATAAATAGTCAACAAAGAAGAAAAAACAATACTAACAGTTGACAAGTTTCTCTCATTCTCCCCAAGAAGCACATGAAAAAATGAACAAATGTTGCTTTAGGAACTTGTAGACTTTCCATCATCATAAGTATTCAAAGAGAAGCTGGATGGTCATCTCTCATGGATATTACAGAATGCATTGATGAATTGTCCTAGATGACTTCTGGGGTTCATTCTGATTTGAAGAGCTTTTGATTCTACTCAGACATAGTTTCTGTCTTCTATGAACTTGTCATATAAGAAGAGAAGTTTGGACATCTCTGAAGGAACCTGGCTGGGGGATGTGGGTCTTTGGCCCATTTTTCATCTTTGAAGAAGAGAACAACTGTGGTCTGAACCTTGAAACTTTATTTCATGGCATTGTCTCACTGGAATTTGCTCAGTCTATTTTATGGTCCAGTCAAATGGTGAAGATAGATTCCACCAAGATCAGAATTTTTCCCAGATTGCTGTGATCTTCACCCATCTTTATTAATTACATGTCTCTTTATTTTGGCATATTCAAGGGCCTGCTGATGCTATGGAAAATGAACCCTGTAATAGGGAGACACACACACACATACACACACACACACACACACACACACACATACACATGAACATGTGCCCATACGGCAACATATTGCGGTTATCATCTTTCCTTTTTTAAATCATACATATTTCATTAAGCTTCATGCAGAGTGTCTTCTGATTTATGGTAATTGTCAACAAAAGCTAAAACACAGGAGATTTTAACCCTGTGTTAGCTAGGAGTTAACTGGTATAAAAATCATATTAAAAAAAAACCAACAACTCCAAGCACCCCACCCTGGAAAGCCCCTGGGACAATGACTCTGGAGAGTTGCTGACTTTTCAAAAAAAAAAATTTGTTGTTTTCTGTGGCAGCATATGCCAGAAGGAACATCTGATACACTGGACACCCCCGTGTTATCCCAGCATGCTCATGGCCTGGAGGCCTTGGAGTGAAACTAATTTCCATATCAAACCCAATTTAGATGAAACGTCTTGGTTAAAAAAAAAAAAGGAAAGAAGAAGCCAGCGCATCAATAGCCCCTTGATTAGATTTTCATCTCCTGAGCAGACAAATATGAATATTTATTACCATGAATGCAGATTTTCCTCTTTCCATTGCTCTGATCTTGAATATTATCCACTGCTAATTTTTATGAAAATTTGGGCAACATAATGTTTTCCTATAAACTGACAGTTCTTGAGATAATCCCGTTATTGTCTAGTTGAAAATGACAGCTTCCGATTATTCATGTGTTAACGAGGGATTAAATATTGTTTTTCATCACCATAATCTAAGATGGACTGGAAATTAAAAATTGAACATTGTATATTAGCGGGGCTTTGAGGACCAGAATTTGTTTGCATTCACTTAGAGGAGATCTGTAAATTAGCACTTTAACAATCAGCCCCTTTTATGTCTCTGGTGAAAGCAAGCATCATAAAACATCACTGACATTTCTAAAATAAATTCATTACTCTACCTGCCGCACACCAAAATGAAAAGGCCTCTATCAGTAAATAACTCATAGAGAGACAACCTTTTGCTAGAGAAATACAATTGTAATACAATTTATATTGTTTCAATGTCAGTATTTTTTTCTTTTTCTAGGCGCATATACACTAGATAATATGACGTGCCACTGCTATTGGATGCTATTGTATCTTTCTTGTCCCCTCCATCCTGGCTACTGGAGGCAAATAGATTCCTCCTACCTTTGATGCAAAGCAACAACATCTCGCCTTTCTCTTTCATTGAGAAAAAAAATTAAACAAAAAAGCATCCTAGCAGGAGATTATTCTTCTGCCCCAAGACAGGATCAGACCTATATGCAAACATAGTCAAATTCTTCCTCCCTGGTACAGTGACAATTTTTTTTCCCCTTTTCACCCCTAAGCAAGATGATAGCAGTAAAGTGAAGTGTATTTCTTCCGTATTCTACTCCTATTTTGCAAGCTGAATCTGGTTGGTTCAGGAATTCAACATTTTCTCAGAATACAGTTTTCCAATCTTTGGTTTGATTTTCTAATTCTGTCATCTTATTTGCAGATCAGATATAAATTTCCCTGATCGAATCAATACAACTTGTTTGTTTTTAATGGACATGAAATCAGTGAGCGTGACTTATTTTTTTTTAACATCAATAGAGCATTTCTGAAACATCCTGAAAAAGACTGAAAAGTTCATTTTCTCAAATTGTCTTCTGGAGCTAAAATCAAAATAAAAGCAAATATCTAATGTACACATGTTGAAGGTCTGTCAGAATCTTATTCTAGTCCTAGGGATAATGTGGAAGTTATTGCTCCACATTTAAGCCAGATGTAAAACTAGGTTCTCTAATTTCTTATCTCTCATTATCTCTTAGATAAAGGTAGACCTGGCCCCAGAAAGGCTGCAGAGGGAAGAATGGAGAAAATTTAGAGAACTTGTTCCTTTCAAGGGAAGAAAGTTAATTCTTAGTTGTTTTATTTTGCCCTCTTCTTTCCCTCAGTGTCGAAACAAAATTGTTATCTAATAACAATTACAATGAAGAATAGACTGGGTACGCAGAAGCCTCTTTAGCCTTTTAAATGCCATCCTAGTCTTTTGTTTTGCAGAAAGAGAAAGTGAAATTTTGCAAATGTAAATGAACTCAAGAGGTACCTGGCCATCAGGGACTTTGCTCACTACTGGGAGCTCCCTGTCTAATGACAGCTTATCCCAAGGACTAGCTTTGTACCTTAGGGCAATTACTTTAACCTCTTTCTGTCTTTCAGTCATTTCATCTGGTAAAGAGGGAAAGATATGCTGACCTCTCTCCCAGGGATGCTTTGAGGATTAGCTAACAAATGACTGTAAAAATGTCATACCAATAGAGAGTCCAACCTAAATGCTAAAATAATAAACCCCAAAGGCCAGGGCTTAGGTTCAAATGCAGAATCCATCAGAGGTGAGAGGGTCATTTGTGCTCACCCAATCCTCTGCCTATCCCTTCTTTTTTTATGTGCAGCTACAGCCATCTCCTAACATTATCATTAGTGTTACCTTTTAGTCATTGTAGTCAGACACCACAATTTTATTATTAAAACAAGCTAAGTGACAGGGATCCAAGCTGACCAACTTCAAAAATACTTGGACAGATCTTGCTAGGCAGGCACTTGGAAATAGTAATAGCTTCATAGTTGAAAAGGAGATAATTCAGTTCAGGGGTTCTCAACCTTGGTGCATGTAAATCCTGGGGCTATGAGAAGCTTGTCAAGGGAATATGGGAATATGTTATTATTAATTAATATTTATAATAATTGCTAATTATTCTATTAAAATATTTCAAAAGTAGTAGCATTAGTGAAAATACTTTGTGAAATGGAGAATGACTTTTATGATACTAAATATATTTTGATGTCTAAAATAAAGTTTTTTTAATGAAAAAATTAACGGTATAATTTCATTCCATATTCAGTTAACTCTGGAATTTATCTCCTTTTCTAATGAATAGGCAGATTTACTAAAAGTCACAAAAGACAATCCTCTCATTTTACAAATGTGAGAACTGGGGACTGGACATGAAATGACCAAACTAAGGTCATATAGGTTTAAATGGCACTTTTGGGTTCTCTGATTCTTTTTTTGGTTAGGTTTTTGAAAGGCAAACAGGGTTAAGTGGCTCGCCCAAGGCATTAATTATTAAGTGTCTGAGACTGGATTTGAACCCAGGTACTCCTGACTCCAGGGCCAGTGCCTTATCCACTATACCACCTAGCCGCCCCTGGGTTCTCTGATTCTTGATTTAATGTACTTAGTGAAACTATTCCATACAACTTGATAAAGGGCAACTTACCACTGATACTGTGGTGATTTTATGACTCAGGACATATATTTAAGGCATCCAAACTCTGCTTCCAGTCAAAATATTTTTAAGGGCCCTCAACATTGCTGATTTCTCATTAAAATAGAAAATTCCATGGAAACAATGTGAAGACTGGCAAATTGCCTTCTGGTGGGGGGGGTGGGGGGAGGGAAGTAAGATTGGGGAAAAATTGTAAAACTCAAAATAATAAAATCTTTAAAAAAATAGAAAATTCCAGGATTTATTCATCCATGTGTCTATCTCATCCTGAAACTGGAAGGATTGAAATTTCTACTTTTATCTTATGACATTTTCTTGCAAGTAGGAACTTCATGACAATAAAATATATTCAAGACCTGTTTTCCCATTTGTGTTACCTAGGGAAATTCTGTTTCTCATTTTAACGTAGACAGGAAAAAAGTAGTTCATTAATTCATTCTCAAATTATTATACATTAAATGGAGACACCAAACATTGGTATTATCTCATAGATATGACTGGTGAAAGAGACTATTAAAGGGGTTGGGCTGTCAAATAACTCAATGACAAAAAAAAAAAAACAGGATAATTTGAAGATTAAATAAGAATTAACTAGCTTGAAGAAAGAAAAATTTCAATTTTCTACTCTATATCAACCTCAACTGAAAACAGGAAAAGCATTAGAAAAACTTTAAGAATATTCAAAATAATAAATATCATACATAGAAGGCACAAGAACATGGCAAACTCTAGTAACTTTTTTCTTATTAATTTTCTGATGCTTATTGTCTAGTTTATAAGATGCCACTCATTTTGGTGTTTTGATGAGTCTGGTATGTATAGTAAGGATCTAACTAATATTAACTTTCAGTTGATTGACACATATTTTAAGTCCTGATTAGGTTCCAAATGGGTCTCTTTTCTTTCTCCCTAGAATGGAAAGTTCCCCTTCATAAGAGAAAAGTCTGATTGTGAGGTAGAGATCAAGGTGATTTTAATACTAGGGGTCAAGTCATGAATTTTCTTTAAAGGGTGAATAAAGGGAACAGCTAGGTGGTACAGTGGATAGAATACCAGCCCTGGAGTCAGGAGAACCTGAGTTCAAATCTAGCCTTAGGTACTTATACTTACTTAGCTGTGTGATCTTAACCCCATTGTCTTGCCCCCCCTCCCCAAATGTGAATAAATCTTACCTAAAGACTACTTAATACATGATGAGTTAGCAGAGTATCAAAGAAACTATTTAACTCAAGTCAGGAAATTTGTATTCATATCTAAGGTTCTGAAACTTAAATTAATTTCAAGACATAAGCAAAGTATTTAATTTCCTGTATCTCACCTTGTCCATCTGTTTGTTGGAGTCAGTAATATAAGTATTGCTTACCTCATTGCATAGGTATGAGGAATGTATTTTTTTATATACATTAAAATGTTGTGTCCTAAATGGAGTCACTATTTATTCAACTCTCTATGATCATAGTAAGTTCTATTTATATTCCAACAAGGATCAGAAATGAACATAAATTTAAAGCTTTTTTAGATTTATTTTTGGTAAACTGTCCAACCCCAATGCACTATGTTTAATTTTGGGTATTATATTTTAGGGAAGGCTGTGACAAGTTGAAAAACATTAAGAGGAAGAGAATTAAGGTGACGAGAGGATCATGCCAAAAGAGGATTATTTGAACTAACATATTATACTAAGTTCAGAAAATAATAATAGCATATAACAAAGAATTTTAAAATTTTAGATTAGCTCATTTCTTACAACAACCCTGTGAGATTGGTGCTAGCATTGTCTATTTTTTTAAACAGAGAAAGAAACTGAATTTGAGAGTGAAGACTGACTTGGAGAGTCACACACAGTGTCTGATGGAAGATTGAAATCCATGTTTAACACTAACTACTATATTACAATATCTTCCAAAAGGTAAGTCTTAGGTTACAGTTTTCAACTTTACCTCTGCTACCTAGAGTTCTTGTGTAGATTGCTTAACCTCTCTTCCTCATCTTCAAAAGGAGAAGGTTAGATTTTTAAGGTCTCTTCCAGCCTTAAATATATGATTTTATGAGTCTAATTTCCCAGTGTTTCTAAATTTTTTTTTTTACTTTCCACATTTCTCGAATTTTGTACAAGTGAAGGTTCATAGAAGCCCTGAAAAAATAGCTTAGTGTTTGCTTAGGGACAGGAGGCAAGTGGGTGAAGTTATAAATGTGTCTTATTTATTCTTCAGTGGCCTTGAGAAGAAAAACAAAACTGGGTTGAAAATAAGGTCACAAGGGACCTAGGCAGCACAGTAGGTAGGGTCTCAAGAAATGATACAGGCAGAAGACCTCAGGTTAGTGGGTTCACTAAAGCAGGAGATACTAGAGGCAGGGGAGTCTAATCAGGAATAGTAAAGTTAGGAAGATGAAGAGTAAAATCAGGGGATGATTATGGCTGTGAAGAGGGAGAAGAAAGAAAATTAGAGGATGATGAAAAATGAAATATGACCTAGTTTTTTGGAGGATAAAAAGAAGGGTGGTCTATTATAGGGTGTTTTAAACTTGTTTTGTGTTTATAGAATTCCTTGGTAGTCTGATGAAACAAAGATTCTGATGAAATTCAGAAGAATTCAGATGGGGCTAATGCCTACCTTACTAAATTCCATTTTTCCCCCTCTGTGCTGAGGAAAAAATGAGTTAATGACAATGAAAATATTTTGAAAAATTCTATACAAAAATATGTATTATCATTATGTACTAACAATATTTACTTTCCTAGAGAAGTTTCACTCAATCAACAGAAACTGGATAACTTAGCTTGATCTAAGAATAAAATATCTCATCTTTTTTCTAAATAGTTATTATTTTTTTGAATTAATAAGTACTTAATTTCTTATTCTCTTACTCCCTCCTACTTAAAAGAAAAAGAAAATTCTTATAACAACAATGAGGTATCACCTCACACCCACCAGATTGGTCAAGATGAGAAAAAGAGAAAATGATTAAGGTTGGAAAGATTATAGGAGAATTGGGACATTGATGTATTGATTGTGGAGTTGTGAATGGACCCAATCTTTCTGGAGAACAATATGGAATAGTGCCAAAAGAGTAGTAAAACTGTTCACACCCTTTGACCCAGCAATTCCAATTCTAGGTCGATATCTAGAAGAAATTTTTAAAAAAGGGAAAAGTCCTACATGTTCCAAAATATTCATAGCAGTTCTTTTTGTAGTGGTAAAGAATTGGAAATTGAGGGGATGCCCATCAACTGGGGAATGGCTAAACAAGTTATGGTACATGAATACTATAGAATATTATTGTTCTATAAGACATCATAAATGGTTGGACTCTAGAGAAGCATGGAATGACTTATGGGATCTGATGCTGAGCAAAGGGAGTAGAACCAGGAAAACAATGTACACATTAACAACAACATTGTGAGATGAATAACCTTGATGGAAGCAGCTCCTCCCAGCAGTTCAGAGAGCTAGGACAACTGTATTAGACCAGCTATGGACAATGTTATCTCCATCCAAAGGAAGAAAAACAAAACAAAACAAAACACACACACACACATATACAAAACAACCCTTCAGAATCTGAAGAACACTTTATAAAATTCTCTTATGTATCTCTTTCCCTTAATCCTAAATCCTCATACCAAAAATAACTAATATGTAAACATATTTATCAAAAATATGTATGTACAATGTTAACCTGCTTGTTCATCTCTGAGGGAAGGGGAGTGGGAATGGAGGGTGGAAGGAAATTTTGTAACTCAAAAGTAGACATGTGCAAATGGATGAAAATAAATATAAAAAAAAGAAAAAAAGAAAAAACTCCCACATCATCCAGATCCACACATGTATGTCTAATTCTGTAATCTGCATCTATCACCTGACAAAAAGTGGAAAGCAAAAGACCCTATCAATCCTAGAGAATCATGGTTGGTCACTGAATTGATTAGTGTTAAATTTTCCAAAGTTTGTCTTAATTTTGTTACTATATAATTGTTCTGAGTCTGCTCACTTCAGTACTTCAGTCCATACAAATTTTTTCAAGTTCTTTTGAAACATTGACTTTTATCATTTAGGGGACAATATTATTCCATTACATTCATATGCCATAATTTAATCAGTTACTTTCCAATTGATGGGCAAATTTAATATACAGGCTTTTTAATATAAAAAAGTTGCTATAAGGACTTTTGAACAAATATATCTTTATGTCTCTTTGGATTATAAATCACATAACTTTACTTAGTTTTGATTTTTGTTGCAGGTAGGCTACTATATATGATTAAGTCAACAGGAAAAAAACTTTAAAATTCTTAAATTTACAATATGTTTCAAACTGAACTTTTCTTCTTAGTTGTTATTATAATAAGTGAACTTAAAGGACCCTACTAAAAAGCTCTGACTCCCTGAATCATTATGAAAAAGAGATAATCAGAATTATAAGGCTGGGTCAGCATATAGGCTATATTTATTTGTTTGTTTGTTTGTTTTTACCAAGCACTAATTTTATTTATTTACATATTTTGACAACAGAAAAGAAAATTCCTTTATTTATTTCAATGCAGTTTCCAGGTAGAGGACATATGGATGACCAAATGCCTTAAGGCCAGAATTTAAGTCTACCAGGTGGGATGTCATATTTGAGAAGTTGAGTCAAAAGAGTCCAACCTCAAGAATGTGCTAAATAACCATTCTTTCAATCTTGTCCCAATGAGCCTGTCACAAGCAGTACCACCTCCCAAAACCCACAGGGTTAAGAGTATCAATAAATATTGGTCCAGGGGTAGCTAGGTGGTACAGTGGAAAGAACACTGGCCCTGGAGTTCATGACCTGAATTCAAATCTGGACTCAGACACTTAATAATTATCTAGTCATGTGACTTGGAAGTGAACTTTAATTTATTATTACTAATATTACAATAATTTTGTCATAAGAGTAAACAGAAACCCCTCCCCCCAGAAGATGAGAAATCTCAAGAATAGTGAGAGAGAAAAAAAATGTACTTCAGTCTGTGTTCATATTCCAATGGCTCTGTCTCTGGGGTGAGTTGCTTTCTTTATCATAAGTCCACCAGAAAAGTTGATTCAATATTTTTCCCACAGTTGCTATTAGTAGCTGTATTTCCCTCCCTCTTTTTCTCCCCACTCTCATTTATTCTATTCATCCTGGCCCTGTCCAAAAGAGTACCCTCTCCCTCCTCTTCTATCACCTATTCCCCTTTCCCTTTCCCAATTCCCCCTTATCCCATCTCTTTCTTCTCATTTTTCTCTAGGGTAAGACACATTTCCTCATCCTATTAAGTGTGTATGTTATTTCCTCTCTGAGCCATTTCTGTTGAGAATGAAGGCTCACTCAACTCCCCCCCTTGCCTTCCCCCATTCCACTTCATTGCAAAAGCTTTTTCTTGACTCTTATGTGAAATTTCTTAGCTTCTTCATCTCCTTTCCCTTCCTCCCAGTACTTTATCACCCATTGACTCCATCTTTTTACTATATTATACCATTATATTCTACTCCTTCCTGTGCCCTGTCTCTATAGCATATAGGCTTTGTAAGAAGAAAGAAAAGGACAGGCTAGAAGAATGGAAGGAGTCTGGACTTGTCCTTGAAGCAAACAAGCATTCTAGTTGTGCTGAATAAGCCTCCAGAAGCTAAGTAGCTCTGAAATAGCTAAGTCAATAAGTCAATCATGAAAGAATGCATTGAAAAGGAAATATCAAAGGTCTTCACAAGAGAGGGAGCAATGACTGAAGAAAATCTGCAAGAATATTCCTTTAATACTGAATACTCCAAACAGTAAGGTCATCGACCTTAGGAGGTTTGACTGGGAGGAGGATAACTTTAGTCCATTCCTACTCAATCCCTTTGAGAGTCACTCAGGAGAAGGTTGAAACTAGGTAGCCAAGCTGGTTCTAGAACTGTTGAATTTAGGACATGTGTAAAAACAAATCTGAACTACTTGAGTTCATGGGGATTTTAATTCATTTGGATTTTATCCCTTTGGCTTCTTTCACAAGTACACAGTCAAGTCATACTCATGTGACTGGCTTCATTAGACCAAATTTATGTGGTTATAGTTCATTAAAATTTAGTAGGATTGGGGATTAAACAGATTTTCTTGATAGTTGGGGTCATCCTCAATTATAACAGTAAATTTGACTTCTGTAAATCAATACAACTTCTTATTACTTAGCTAACTAGAGTGCCAGGGCTAGAAGATAGAGAACATAGAGAGCTTGGAGTTTCTACTCTGGTTTTAGGTGTAGTACAAAATCATAAAGGTAGTCAGCTCTTTGAGAACTATGGAGAGCCTGGAGTTTCCACTCTGGTTTTAAGTTTAGTACAAAATATAGGGGATGACTTTGGAGAACTCATTAATGAACATGGTCAGACCTTTGGGCAACCACATTTTACTGATAGAAAAAATTTATTTTAAATTTATTCTCTTCATTCTTAGTTTACTTTTTAGCTTATCATCCAGGTCTGTCAATTCCACTTGTATAACATCTTTTGCATTCATTTACTTCTCTATTTTCATTAATTTTCTCCTGGTTAAATGCTATAGTCTTCTTACAACAGTTTCTGCTTTGACTTACTTTCCTTTTATACCAGAGCCATAATAATCTTTCTTCTACGTGGATAATGTCATGCTAGTTCTTTGCTTAAAACTTTTCAGTGACTTTCCATTGTCTTCTGAGAAAAGTGTGAGGTATCCAAGACCCCCCCACCCCAATTTGTTAGGATTTCTCAGCTAACCTTTACTATTATTATTCTCCTTTTTATATTCGATGCTACTATCAGGAAGGCAATGGTGCAGTAGATAGAGTCTTGGGGATCAGGAAGGCTCATCTTCCTGAGTTCAAATTTGGCCTCCAACACTTACTGCATGACCTTGGACAAGTCACTTAGCCCTTTTTGCCTTAGTTTCCTCATCTATAAAATGAGCTAGAGAAGGAAATGGTAAACTATTCTAGTATCTTTGCCAAGAAAACCCCAAATGGGATCATGAAGAATCAGATATGAAATGACTGAAAAATTACTCAATTACAAAATTGTTAAAATGAACTTTTATTTTGTTGTCCAAATGTTCACATTTTCCCACCTCTATGTTTTTCAATATGCCTTAAATTTTTCAGTTCTTTTTGTATTGTCTATATTAAATATATAATCAAATGCCACTTTTTACCTTATATTCAGTTGGTAAGAACTTAACTCCTTTTGTCCTCATTTCATATTTTCATTTGTACCTCTCTAGGGTTCTCATCATGCACTATTGCTAAGTATTTACATTTACACTAGAATTTTATGCTCTCTACTAGATTATATTATATTTTCTGAGTTCTTTATCTCATTTTTAGGAAACAAAGTCAGCTGAACAAAAAATATATTTAATATTTATTGAACAAATTAATTTGTGGAAAAAGGTATTAATTATTTCCCCAAAGTCATAAAATGACCAATTAGGCAAAATGGATGTTAACAGCAAAATTCCTGAAAGGATCAGGGGAGGATAAGCCATTTTAATAGTGTTCTTTTCACCTATACATCACCTACTTTAATGAAATAAAAAACAACCAAACCTTGGAGAGAATACGATTAACTAACTGACAATAAAAATCTATTAGGTATGTCTCCTAAGTCTATGATAGTCTGTTCTGCTGGTAGGAGAAGCTCTGGGATAGAGCATTTCAGTGTTACCCTTGTTGTCAGAGTTGGACATAGGAGAAGGAAAGAGAAATAGGAGAAGCATGTGTATTAGTTCTGAAGATAGGACACATGGGTTCAAATTCTGACTCAGACACTCAAAACTATATGAACAGAAACAAGTACTTTTTTTCATTTTTCTAAGCCTTAGTTTCCTGGTCTATAAAAGGGGGATTATGTTACTTGTAATACTTACCTCAAGGGTTATAGTTTTTAAAAAGGGATTCTAGAAATGTTAAAATGGTACAGCCAGGTGGTACAATCCACAGAGAAGCAGCCTTGAAGTCAGGAAGACCCAAGTTCAAAGTCGACCTCAAACGCTTACTGGCTCTGTGATCTCAGGCAAATCAACTAACTTCATTTGTCTCAGTTTCCTCATCTGTATAATTAGCAGGAGAAGGAAGTAGCAAACCACTCCATTACCTTTGCCAAAAAAAGCTCCAAATGGGGTCATGAAGAGTCAAATATAACAAAATAAAAACAAGTATTATAAAATGCTACAGAAATCTAATTACTAAGATTATTGTTCCCAAAAGTATTCTCTAATTTAATGGTTCTAATGAGACCATGACAGCTAAGAGGCAAACTATGGGCCTTCTTCCAAGACTTAGGCTGAGAAAGTCATAGGAACTTGGAGATATGTGGTACTACCTTGAAGTTAAAGGAAGCATGCCCAAATGTAAAGGGCAAATGCCCTAAGGAGTCAAACCAAGCAGCTGAAATTTAGCAAGAATGAGCCCTTTTGCCTCATAACCAAGGTCATCTAACAATCCTGTTCCTATTGACTATCAAACTCCTCAAAGGCTAATAGGTAAGTAAAATCATGAGCAGGTCTTTCTTCCTTCAAGCTCCAGAGATTTTTTTCACTACATGGAGTGAACAAAACAAACAAACCAAATCCTACATTTTTTAGAACTTTTAATTTAGAAAATAAGCATTTATAAGATCTCAGTAATAAAGGATTTCAATCCCCAGGTAGCTCAATCCATACCACATCACAAATCCCCACGTTAAACTATACGAATGTTTACAAAGCTTTTATTTGAAGTCCTACTGTGAAGAGAGATATGCTACCTGTTGAGGCTGTTCATTCCATTTTTAGATAGTGTGAAATCTATAGAATTCTATTAAGTAACTCTGTAGTACAATTTTTAAAAAGGAATACAATAAATGACTGAAAATCACTCCAACCTACTTTCTCCAAAGAATGGAACTTCTTGCTTGTACTTTATTGAAACACAAGAAAAGTTGCTTTTCTCCATTTCTTTTGGGTAATACAATACTGAGATATGAAAAAAATTCCAGAATCAAACAGTAAGCCAAGTCCTCACAACTGACATATACATTACATACATTTATATTAAAAAGGCAGTTGAAAATTGGGGGTGGGGGGCGTGGAGATGCGTGAGCTGTTGTAGCCACAAGGCAGACATTACTTATTTCATTTTACGTGACTATTTACTCTGATGCTGAATAAAAATTGAATTTGTCGCCATAGCAACTGCCACATCACATGGCACTTCTGCTGCCTTTAAATCACAGAAGACTATTGTAAAGACATTCATGAACCAATGTGACATTGGACTCTGTGTACTTTGTATAGCATTTCAAAAGATGCTGTGGTGTAATGAAGCCATATTTAAATGGGTATGTTAAGTGTATTTAATTATATTTCATGTTAATGTTTTCTCTTACTGTGCTTTGTTTTCTGAATATAAGAATTAGACAATGGAAAAGATCAGTTGGTTTGGATTGGAAAGAGGAAGTGTTGTATTGTAAAGGTGAAATGTGGAATGATCATTCATAAGTTAAAATGTAGTATTATAGAGAGTTGAGACCAAAAGAAGGATTATTCAAGATAACCTTTTAACTTTTCATCACGAAACACCCCAAAAGTTAATAAACAAAAGTAAAGAATGCAGTCTAAGTTGTAAGGCTCCAGGAAGAAAAAAACCTACTTAGAAGGTTTCTAACTTTTTAGCAGGCATAACTAAAAGTAAATGGGTTTTTTTAGAAATGGTATTTTGCTCATACTTTGGAGAAAGATGAGATTATCTCAGTCAAAGGATTCCATTTATAAAGAAGCTGGGAAAGTATGTTGCCATAGGCCTGAGATGTCCAACCTGTGCTTCATGGAAATTGGTCATTATGGAATTCCTTGCTGATTTTTCTGATGATGCTAGTTATTATTTCTTCCAAATGAGAGACTTGGCTATATTTCCCTTGAAAATCTGGAGGCTTCTAGCATCTCTTCATAATAAGCCTGTATAAATGGGGAAGAAAGACTCAGAAATAAGGGTTTAAAAAAAAAGCATGCTTAGGTTGAAGATTCCCAAATCTACTTCTATGTAAATCTGTATTTTACAGTGGAGATTTCTTCAAGATTATCTTGTCACCAACTCAAACTGTTAAAATCTGAAGTATGGAATCATCTCCAATAAATAACTGGGTGAATTCCAAAAAAAGAAAGTCCCTTCAAAGAGTTTATCCCCTCTTACTTAATGATTTCTGTTAATGGTACTGCCATTTTCCTTAATTTGAAATCTTATGGTTAATTATGTGATGATGTCTTCTTTTATATCACTTATATTCAGCTTATCATCAAGTCTTTGCCGATCTTTTTTTAAAATTGTTCTTTGAATTCATCTCAGCTTCCCTATTCCTACTGAATCTAGTCTAGGTGAATCCTCTGTCATCTCATTAATCATTTAATATAAAAGAATTTATTACATGTCCAGGCACTATGCTAGATTCTGGGGGTACTAAGAAAAAATGAAGCTCCTCATAGAGTTTTGTTATGGAGGATACAGTTTCTCAGGAGAGACAACATATATAATTCTGGATACTATCAATAGCCTTTGCTTTGGAATGGATATTCTATCAACATTAGTTTCATTATGTTGCACACTATTAAAATGTTTTTAACATACCCCCAATGTTTTACTTCAAGTGATTTTCCCAACTTGTCTTTTAATATCTAGTTCTGTCTAATCCAACTGAATTTAACTTATTCTTCCTTTGCTTCATGCTTTCACACGAACATGTCACAGTCCTTTGCTCATATTTGCTCACAAGTCGTTGCTCATACTCTTCTTGTCTTTTGCCAGTTTCTATTTTAACAATCATTTAAAGTTCATCCCCAGCCCTAACTCTTCAGGAATCCTTCGTTGATTATTTTTGCCTTCACTGACCTTCCTCTCCACTGAATTTTTCATATCATTTTTTTGTTCAAGAATTTTTAAAAAAAATCGTCTTTGTGTTGCTAGTACTAAGGATGGTATCTAGTATGTGATATGTGAGAGGCAATTGATAAGCACTTTTAAAGTTTAATTGCCCCAGTCTACAAGATTTATGATGAGGTATCATTGAGTTTCTTCAGGATTTTAAAATATTCTGTAAAATGTGATTTAAAGTATGTGACTGGGTCATAATAATTCTAGAGGTATCATCTGATCCTAGAATTTAGTCTGAAGAGAGGAGATGTTCTCTATCACCAAGCTGTTACATCATGACTTTAGTCTGGTAGATTTACTTCAAATATTCCATTTCTACATTCAAGAGCTATCTATACAATTCTTTGAAAGGTGTAACCAAGTGACAATGAGTTGTTTTTGTTCAGTGGTTTCAACTCCAAGATATAAACCTTCCTTTAAATTTAAATGGTGATTGCTAATGTCCCTGTAGATTTATAAACATTAAATTTCATTTATTTATAAGTAGCATTTCTTTAGTAAACTTAAATAACTTCAAATAAACATTATATTTAAAGCATATACTTGAAAGCAATTAGAACTAAAGATACATTTATTTATCTTAATTATTTTTCATTAGCCTTAACTTTTATGTTAACTTTTTACTACACAACCAATCATACAAATGAGGATGCTCCTTTACAATTCACTTTGGATTTTATCTTGCTAACAAAATTCTCCTTATTTTTGCTTGGCTCTCTGGGTTATTAAGGCTAGCTTAATATCAGTGTCTCATTTGCTTTTCTTCTAGCTGAAGACTGCACAATCTTATGAACTTTTCAGCATTTTACTTGGTATAGCAGGAAACCACAGAGATACAGGAGATATTATCCATATCCTCAAAAGAGTTTTTTTAAGTTCACAATAATATCTTGCATTTATATAGAACTTTAAGATTTGCAAAGTACTTTGCAGGTGTCATTTCATTTTTTCTTCCTAAAGACCTCTCTCTCTGAGTCACCTAAAGAATTGCTAATGTGAGAAAGATATACTTCCTCTTCTCCTCTCCTCTCCTTTTTCCCCCCTCTCTCCCTCTCCTAGCATATATTTTTTTCAGGTTTTTGCAAGGCAAATGGGGTTAAGTGGCTTGCCCAAGGCCACACAGCTAGGTAATTATTAAGTGTCTGGGACCGGATTTGAACCCAGGTACTCCTGACTCCAGGGCCGGTGCTTTATCCACTGCGCCACCTAGCTGCCCCTCCTAGTATATATTTTCCTTATGGTTTCCTTATATAAGAAGAGAAGCAAAATGTTTCCCTGCATCAGAAAAAATAAAATCTTCAGGTCTCTTTGAGCAACTCAAGGAGACAGTTCTATATTTTTTCTTTGATTTTTTATTTGGAAGATACTCTACTTCCCTGATTTCAGAGATAGAGAATCAAATTGGATCAATTCAGTCATCCTTCTTGGATAGAGTAAATCATATAGCTCAATAATAGCTCCCTCATCATTCCAGTAGCTTTCTGGACCATAATGTCCTTCCTATGACACTACTTCCCTACACTCCTGATTATCCTGTGTTTTTTTTTCCCCCTATGATGGCCCAGAAATCTCATCATCCATTAAGTCCCCTCTACCCCTGGATTTCACACACTGGAAGCACCTTTCACCTCAACAGGCTCTCCCTCTGACTGTTGGTTCCACTCAGAACCTCCATTGTAAGGAATAGGCTCAGACTAGCATATCTTCATTCCTTTCCAAGTTGCATTCCTGAATGTCCTCAGCTTTTTCAACACTGCCCTTTCACTTGAGTTCTTTCATCTCTCCCCTTCCCCATCTTGTGTATCATCTTCTCCCATCAGCACATAGACTTCTTGATGATAGGAATTGATTTTCTTTTGGTTTGTATTCCTATTCCTAGGCAGTTATGGGGCTTAGTGGATAGAACTCTATGAATGAGTCAGGACAAACTTTAGATTTGCCCTAAGAGAGACTTTACTAGATATGTGACCCTTAACAAGTCACTTAACCCTGTCTGTCTCAGTTTCTTCTTCTATAAAATGAGTTGGAGAAAGAAATGGCAAACTAACAGGATCTTTGCCAAGAAAAACTCAAATGTGGTCATGACTGAAATGACCAACAACAAATCAGAGTTCTTGGTGTATATATATTCATGTTCAATAAATGCTTTCTGCTGTTTTTGTCTGTGATTTGCATATAATAGTCACACCTCACAAAATTACCCCGATTCATTTAATTTTGCAATAGCATCATTAATATATTTTTACCAGATTCAGATGTAAAGTCACTCACACACATATGTGTAACTGTTCATACATTTGTAACATTATTCCTGAGGCACTCACACTATTACTGCTAAAATAACATTTTCCTAGATGCAATTAGCAAAAATGGTGACTATCACTATGATAAAGAGAAGATTCTTATATAACCTATCAACAAATGGGAGAGAGAGATACAGTCTTTCATTGGGAAGATATGTTTACTTCAAGGGAAGAAGCACATTTCTGTATGTTTCACATTTCATAGTTTTCTCTTTGCTTGTATTAGATAGCGCCAATTCATTCTGATTCTTTATTTGATACAGATTTACCAACCTCAATATCTTATCACTGTGGCACTCCGCTATCGGGACACAAATTCTCCCAAACTCCTCAAAGGGAAAACATTTCCCCAGGTGGAAGAATGACCAATGGCCTCTGTGTGCCTGTACTGAAGTTGCCTAAGTGAAGCTCTTTTTGTCCTTAATAACTGACTTCTGATAATTACTGTTTAAACTGTCATCATTCTTTTCAACAGAGCAGAACACTTGAATAGATTTTTTTTGTATGTAAAATTAAGTTAGTTTTTAAATCTATTCACTGTACAATTCCATTTTGTGAACTAAATTCTCACTTAAAGGCTGTCTACTCTTTCTTTGAATTTGTATACATTATGGAGACCTGATAATTGTAGTGTTAGAAGGAAGCTTATAGACAATCCCTTCTAAAGAATCCACGACAAATGATAATTCAGACTCTTTTTTTAATACTTACTGTAATGGAAGCCTCATTACCTTTCAAGGCAGATGTTTCATTGCTGGGGAGCTTTAATGCATTTAAAATAAACTTTTGAATCAAAGTCTTCTCTGTAACTTTCACTCATTGGGTCTGGTAAATTTAGGAAGTGTGCTCTATGCGACAGGTTTTTTTTAACATTTGAAGATAATTTTCTTGTCTTCTTTTCCAAGCATATTACGCTCAGCTTCTCTAACCATTTATCATATGGTTTCTGGGGTTCTCAACATCTTCCCCTTCCCTCCATAAAGGGCTTAAATTGACTTGGACAGGATCAGATACTACATATCTGAGGTCGAATTTAAACTCAGGTTCTCCTGATTCTAGGGCTGATGCTTTATCTACCATGCTTTCTAGTTGACCCTCTCACCATATTTTGTGGGTTCAATATGTGTCACTAAAGGATTACAGAGAATCACATCACTCTACAAATTCACTAATGAAAGCCAGCCTCAAAGCCAAGAAGACCTAGATTCAAGTCTTTCCTTAGTTATATAACTATCTTATGACTCTGGGTAATTCACTTAATTACCTAACATTCTAAACACATCTTTAAGTTGCCTCTATATGTTTCAAAGGGGATACCCATCTGAGCTGTTAGAAGGAATTTACCCACCTGGGAATTTTCTCGACTCACAAAATCATAGGTCTAATTCCTCTCCCTAATAAAATTAGAAAACAATGCTTCACTTTAGAGAACATTTAGAGCATCAGGTACTGGCTTCTTTGATCTAGTTTTTCTTCCAGCATTTTAAAAATACTTCATAATGATTTTCAAATTTATTTTGGTAGAAACATAGATTTATGTAATTTGAATAAAATTATGAATCCTTTCAAAATATCAGAAACCATAGCTTTTGAAAAATGTCAAAACATCAGTAATCTATTTAAAATGTATATATGTGTTCTAATCTATTCGTTTTCCTTAAATTTGTTTTGAGATATTTCCACTCAGCTTAAAAATGTTTTAATTCAGTTATTTGTCATCAGATGTGTGAATCATAAACTCAGAGGAAAGATTCCATTAAGGCTGTAAGATTTCCAGTAATCAAACTCTGCCTTACATTTGACAGTTAGAATTTATTAGGGATATTTATATCAAACAGAATTATTTCTTTAGTCATAATTATGAAAAATCAGAAATGAGAGTATAGAAACAAGGTAAATAAGATTTTTGGAAAAAATTTATTTACTTTACAAAAATTCCCTACCTCTTACCTTTCTATTCTTATTTCTATCCTCTTCCCTCAATACACACACACACACACACACACACACACACACACACACACACACACACACAGTATTTTTTAATGCTTCATGAAATATACAAGGTTTTAACTTGAAATATAAGGGAAAAAACTTCATGGTAAGCAAGAAGTATTCAGATTTGAGATGCCATATGAGAATTCTGAAACTGAATTTCAAACATAATAGAAAAGTTACCTTTTGACAAGAAAAAGTACCATCTGGAAAAGGACAGGAGATCCTGAGAATGAGTCTCCAAATATATGATCAACCAAGAAAACATCTGGACTCTTCTAAGAAGTTTAAGAGCCCCAGGAGGAAGACAGAAGTTGAATCATCAAGAATGTAAGACAAGGGAGATTGTCATTTCATGTCAAAATTTTAATAAGTTAATGGAATTAACACCCATGGGTTGGCTACAGTCCTTTGCTTCTCTTATTATTGCCCCAGATGCCCCCAAGAATGACTCAGTCAATATAAAAAAAGCATAATTTATATCTATGTGAGGATCAGAGAGGGAATCAACTCTATATGCTACTTTGATATTTAGTTGAGTGTCTTGTGAACTGCAGCATGAAACCAACTTCATGGAAACATAACATCAGGGGAATTTACTCTGTTTTTGCTCTTGCCATAATGTCCCTTTCATTACAGGTTGTGTCGTATGGGCATGGAGCCCTTTCAGAAGGGAACCACTGTATGCTTAGTTGCTCTACAAATGGAATGAGGGAGATTTTTCCATCTCTTTCCCACTGAGTACCCTAAGGTCCTGGAGGGACTTTTATTAACACTTAGGAGATGGTCAGTTAGACATATCAAGTTTATAGGGAGGCAATGTTTATTGACTGTGGCTGAGTTTTCTTGGAATGGCAAAATGAACAAATAGACACGGATTCAGATATTTCTTATTCTAAAATGTGAATTCTAGATGAGGGTACCATAGGGTGTAGATAATGGTGTAAAGATTCCAACAATCTCAGGAAGAAGAAGCCTTTGGGGTAATTTAAATCTCTGTCACACCAGATAATTGCAAACAAACAAGATCGAGAACTGTATTATCACACTAGATGGTCATAGGTCAGATTTAGAGTGATCTTCTTGCCCAGGAGTCAGTCTCTTTTGCAGAGTTATTTCCTATCATACAATAAGTAACCTATGGCTTCAGGAAAATAGTCATGTCATAAATGAAACAGTAAGGACAGCAAAGTATTAAAAAGAGAATAGAAATTAGAGGCATCTTGCTCTTTTATTCTAAGAATTTTGAGACTTGAGTTCTAATTCTCTTTATGTTAGTAAGAAGCCATGACTTTGCATAAACCTATTCAATTCTATAATTTTCCTTTGAAGCTAAATGGAACAATGGATGAAGTGTAGGACTTGGATTCAGAAAAACCTGGGTTCAAATCCTGCCTTATACTAGCTATGGGATCCTAGGTAAATCAATCAGGGTCTGTCTGTCTGTCTGTCTCTCATGTTATTTATTTATTTATTTTTAATTTTACAATTTTCCCCCTATTCTCACTCCCCACCCCCTTAGAAGGAAGTCTGTTAGTCTTTACATTGTTTTTTAGGGAAATCTCTTAACCTCAGTCTCACCTTCCTTATCTGTTAAAAAGAGATAATAAAAGTACCTCTTAGGGTTTTTGTGTGATTAAATGAGACAACAATGCTTTGTAAACCTTAAACTCCTGTATATATTATACTGTAGAATAATGATAGTATATAATATACTATCATTATTATTATTAGTTGTTCTATTTTTTCTATTAGTGACCTACTCTTCATGACCCCATTTGAGGTTTTCTTGGCAAAGATAATGAAGTGGTTTATCATTTCTTTCTCCAGCTTATTTTAAAGATGTGGAAACTGAGGCAAACAGCATATATGACTTGCCTAGGGTCATGCAGCTAGTGGGAATCTTTATATTTTTTATTTTTTGCAAGGCAATGGGGTTAAGTGGCTTGCCCAAGGCCACACAGCTAGGTAATTATTAAGTGTCTGAGGCCGGATTTGAACTCAGGTACTCCTGACTCCAGGGCTGGTGCTCTATCCACTGCACCACCTAGCTGCCCCTAGTGGGAATCTAATGCTGGATTTGAACTCAAGTCCTCCTGACTCCAGGTCAGGTACTCTATCTACTACACCACCTAGATATTCTTACTGTTATAAGTAGTAGTAATAGAAGTAATAACAATAGTAAATAAAATGGAAATAAATCAATCAAATTTTTAAAAAGGGAGATGCAAAAGTGTTTCATAAATTAGTTAACATTCTTAAAATAGTAGGCATATTTACTAGGTTCACAGAAGTGCAAGAAATTAAAATCTGACCTGAAACATAAATAAATTATGCCTCACTGCTGGTCCAGCTAAGAGAGCTGTATGTAGCTAGCTAAGCAGACACATAGAACTCCCAACCTAAATACACTAAAAGTAATTTCCTGAGCCTAACATGGAATCAGATTTAAAATCCAGTAAATTCATAGTTGGGATAGCTAGAATATCTGACCTAGAGTCAGAAAGATTCATCTACCTGAGTTCAATCTGGCCTCAGACTCTTCTAGTTGAGTGACCCTGGCTAAATCTTTTTGCCTCCATTTTCTCATCTATAAAATAAGCTGGAGAAGGAAATGGCACACCACTCCAGTATCTTTGACAAGAAAACTCAAAATAGGATCTCAAAGAATCAGACATGAATGAAAAATGACTGAACAAAGCTCATGACAAGTTTTTTCTATTTGAACTAATTGCCATTAGAAATTTACTTCCCAGCTTTAGTAGTATACATAACTGCTCCTTTCCTGCTACTCTTTTTCTTACTCAGAGGACCAGAGCTTCCACAAAAGATTCATCCCATTTGGTCCAAATACAGTAAGTCAAAGGGTGACCTGAGAACAACTGCATGATTGGGTTAATAAGCATGGCTTTCACCTGGATCCATTTGTGTCTGAACCCCTATCACTGGAAAATTGACTTAGCTACAGCACTCTATTCTTCCAGGAGGAATGATTATGCAGAAAAATATATAAAAATCACATTTGATAAGATTGAGGGAGCAGATGTGAGATGGAAAGGGGAAAAGAATTTCGTGAGTTCCCTTCTACCAAAAAGAGAGTCACTTGAATCAAAGTACTTCCATCAGTCACCCTAATCCGCCAAGCTCCTTGGGTCTCATTTCCCTTTGGTCACTGTGCCTTCTGTGTAATACAGACAGCTATTTGGTTCCCCACTGCCTCTTGGCTTATTCCTTTCCACTTATTGGTTGTTGAAGATACAGCATATTGCAAAAAAAAAATGCAGAATGTTGTCAGCTGTCAAATGCTTCATTAATCTAGTCTGAGTTGGAAAGGCACTGAGAAAACACCAAGTACAATAGTATCTGTCAGACCCCTTCAAGCGTTTTTTGAAAAGTTTCTATCAGTCATTTGTTTTACTCTTTTACTGCACTCTGTCCATCGTTTAGCTGCAAAATGGATGTTTTCAAGGTACAATGCACTCTTTCTATAAAGTTGTTCTGAAGAGCGAACAACTTTGCAACCATAAAAACCTTTTTACTTGGGGGTGGGAGGGAAAGAGCAACCAATTAGACGAGATCTTATTTCTACAATCTGAGATGTGACTGGTAAATGACAGATTCATGAAACAAAGCTGGCTACGGAGGGATTGACAGGAGAAGAAGAAACATCCAAACGGGGAGAAATCGGTTTCTTAGTGTTGATCTTCCATTGTGAAAGTCTTGAAACCTAAAATTTCAGATGCTACCCTGAATGGTGGTTTGAGCCCCGCTTCACATACTGGGGCATTACTAAATGTTTCTCTGTAAGAATATTGTAGTTATAAAGTCAGAACCAAGTAGACAAAGGCTTGAACTTACTTGGAGGGTTTTTGTGACAGAAATATGGTTGTGATCATGTTTTTGTATATATTTCATGCATTTTCAAGGGGTATTCCTCTGTAGTTTCCTCTGAGTAGTTTATTCACTAAATGGACCACTTAAATATCAATTAACCTTGATCCAAGATGATTTATTTACTTAAATAATGTAGGTAAAGTAATATTCTACCAAATCTCAAGATATGGTGACCCCATGAAACAATTTAAGAAGAAAATGCATCTTAAAGGCACTGGCCATTCATAAATGAACACTTTTCCTCAGTGAGACATAATGGTAATCTGGCAAAATTTCAAAAGCATCATCATACACCAATTTTGTTTGTATTTGTGCTGCAATCTTTATACATGGTATAGCTGCCTGGTACTTTTGACCATCAAAAAAAGACCAGTTTTGGATGTAAATATCCTTAATGATCATGCCATCATTCTATGGTCCATGTAATTACTTCCCTTGAGCCTGCAAGCAACTATATTTTCATGGGGAAAACTGGCAAGCATTCTCATTGACATTTTGAATAACACTCTCGCCTTATTATCACTTACCGACCCAATTCCAGTTCGGAGAATTTTCAGTCCTGAGGCTTTTTCAAGCTTGTCTTTGTTGTCAGCTGTTGGGAAAAATTGAGAAGCACAGTTGTCAGCTTGGTGAGTATTCAGTGCTCAAGATACACCTAACCTTTAGGTTATTTTTCCCCTGTTGAAAAATTCAATAAATTTACTGCTGATATCCTTATTCATCAATGGACCAGCTTTCATGAAAAGAAACAAAATTGACTGTGGCATTAGTCTTTCATAATAAGCCCAACTAGAAGGGAAAAACGGAATGTATTTATTCATTTCATTATGCTCCTCACTCTTTTATCCTCTCTTACCCATACTCCTAGAAGAAATGCACTAGAATAATTTAGAGCCAATAAAGGATTCTTCCAAATTGGTTCCTGATTTAAAATGAGGAAGACTTTCAAGGAACGAATTACATTCAATAATCACTCTAAGAGAAATGAGCTTTGGAAACAATTAGTGGATGTAAATGCAAACTCAGGAATCCTAACACTAATATGGAAAGCCTGCCTGTCCCCACTTCAGTCCAAAGGAAGTTGTGTCAAAAGCAATTGACCTTCACTTATGATTCTGAAGAAATATTTCACTGGACAAAGCTCCTGTCATTTTGGAAATGAGAACCCAGAAAAAAAAAAGGATTGCATTGAAAACTCTGTGAATGAAGAATGCATTGGAATTGTGATGAATAGAGAAAGGGAAAGCAAGAAAATAGCAATTACTTTCACCTCTCAGTGTAATACACCTACTTAATCTTGGGTAATGAAATTATATCTTTGAGCATGATACAAATGAGCTCCTGTTATAGCCTACCATCTCCACCTTTAGGGTCTTTTCTTTGTCTTATAGAAAGTTTTCCCTTCAAATGAATGAACATTATTTTTACATATAGGTAATTATATATACTGCAAAAAAGGCTGAGGCCGACAAGAAACAATCTGGGTTAGAGCAAAGGCAATGTGAGAGTCTCAATAAGGACATTTAATTGGGATATGGTGAGGGTAATACAATGAAGAAAACCCTGAATAGTAAGAGAATTTTTTTAATGGCAATTCATAAAGCAATCATTTTTTAAAATGGAGTTCCCATTAACAAAAGATAACATTTTCTTGAGTAGCAGCTTGCTTTTAAAGATAATCGTTGATAAACTTTTACAATTGGGTTTAGTCTTATAAGGCACATAAAAATAGAAGACTGTTTAAAAAAGCTTCCTTGTTATTATCAAGAGCAACTAGACCATAGATCTTGAAATGAAAAAGGCAGTTTGTACAAAAGCTGTGTACTTTTAACTTTTTAAGCTAGTGCAATAACCTGCTAGTTGATCTCCCAGACTCAAGTCTCTCCTCACTCCCGTCCACACTCGTCAGCTGTCAAATTGATGTTCTTAAAGCAGAAGTATGACCATGTTCATATCCCCTTGCCCATCATTTAATTAACTCCCTATTACATCTAGGATCAAATACAAAATCCTCTGTTTGGCTTTTAAAGCCCTTCATAACCTGACCCCCTTTCTATCTTCCCAGTCTTCGTGCACTTTACATCCCTCCATACACTCTTCAATCTGGTGACACTGGTCTCCTTACTACATCCTGGGCACAACTGGCCTGTTCTCCTTCCTTACTTCTGTCTGTTGGCACATAAAAGACAATAACGTTTGTTGAGAAATTCAAAAAAGATGCTTCTTGACAAAATGACCAAGATGAGCTCTCTTAGAGCTGGGTAGGCAATCTCTACCTGTATTTCTATCTAGAGGAATAGGGATGTATCTAAAATTGGTATAGGTAAGCCCTTAGGTAAGGAAACTTCCTTGATTAATATAAATTGATATTTTCCCCTTGAAGTCTTAGAGAACTAACCTAGAAGTTACTTGTCCAGGACCTCTCAGTCAAAGATAGGATTTGAATCCAAGACTTACTGTCTTAGAAACCAACTTTTTAAAGCCCCTGATCAGTGTCTATAACAGTTTAGAAATATAAGCAATTTTTATTTAAATTGATCAGAACACCAAGGCTAGTTAATGGTGGGGGAGGAAGGGACAAAGAAAGCTCTTGCAGATTATGGATTTCAAATATAAATTTTGCATAAAGTAAGTACTAAGTGTATTAGAGAACTGGTTTGTGCTAAGCCAAGACCCCTCAGGAGTAATAATTCACAATGACAATCTACCAATGGAAGTTATATCTACCTATTCTGGGGAAAAATGTTTAAAGCATTCTTTTTCCTGAAATATAAACCTATTTAGAATCTTATACAAAACTTATACTAGTGAGTATGGAACCAGAAAATTAATCAATTAACAAGTAATCAAAAATATCTACTATGTATCAATCACTGTTTGAGGCCATAGAGATATAAAGATAAAACTATAACATCCTTTGCCCTGTGGACTTATATTTTATTGGAATAGGAAAATGGATAGTTTCACTGGTCATTTGGCATATGACATTCCAAACCTAAATGAATAATTTTTATCACTTTAGGAGGTATAACAAAAACTAAAGACTAATGTGCTCATGTCAAAAAATCTATATGACCTGGCTTTGTGGATGGAATCCTCTTTAAATATCCACAATTGGTTTCCCTTGGAACTTTCTTACAGAACAATTGGTAATATCACACTGAAATGAGTCACTGGGATAGTTATACAAATATATGCAATAGACTTCTCAAAGGAAGAAGGAGGATGCTCTCCTTTCTCTTCACCTAGAAAATCCTGCTGATCCTTTAAGGACCAACTCAATCTTCACTTCCTGAACAGTTAGCATTTATACAGAACTTTGAAGGAAAACAGGATATCTCAAAAGCCTAAAGCTTTGCTATGACTTTTGGGTCACTCTGCATATAGGCTTTGAATAAAGTAGCTAGAAAATCCCATTTTCTCTGATCTTTTCCTTCCCTGAATTCCTTCAGAACTGTCCTAAAGATTTAAGACAATTTATTTGCTATATTATGGTCTTTAACTGCATTTTTTAAAATTAGCCCTGTCTTCCCAAATAGGACTCATCTTCCTTAGTCCAAATGTGACTTTAGCTACTTACTAACTGTGAGATCCTGGGCAAGTCACTTAACATTTATCTGCCTCAGTTTTCTGATCTGTAAAAATGGGTACAATAACAGCACCAACTTTAAGGGTATTGTGAGGTTCAAAAAAGATAATTTTTGCAAAGTGCTTAGCACATTCTCTTCCCATAGTAGATGCTATATAAATATCAACTATAATTATTAGCTATCAACTATTATTGATTCCTTCAGAGGTTCTAGCATAGTTCTGAGTAAATATTAGGTTCAGAACAAATATTTATTGACACTGATTCTTTTATTGACACTTCTAAGAAATATAAGTTCAGCAATGATAATATAACAATTCATAAATAGCAAATAATAAATGGTTTATCAACTATTGATTGGGATGGATTAATTGATTATTGTTCATTTCCATCACCATCTTTTATATTTAGTCATGTATCAAAGCTATACTAAGGACAAATCTTAGGAAGCTTTTGAACCTATGTAATTAGTTTCTTCTTAAGATCTGATCTAGCCTAACGGAGGTTTCATTGATCTGGGCCTAGAATCTGAAATTTGTGCAGTACTCAGTTAACCTGGTGTTTTGCATATACAATAAGAGATTAATACATATTTGCTGAATTGCTTGTTAAACCCCAAATAGCTGATTGCTTCATTCCTAGCTTCCTTGTTCTCCATAGATTCCAATTTCTTTTCATCAACCATGTGACCTGGTGCTTCAGGGATGACTAATGATCAAAACCTAGCATAGGCAGGAAAGACATAAACAAAAACCTACAGGGAAAAAAAAGTCACAGAAGAAACAAAGCAACAACAGCCAGGTGTGAGATGCTAAGCAAATCAAGTAGTCCCATAGCTGCTACAAGTTCTACTGAGAACTTTTCTACAAAATGATGACTCCAAGTGGAACTGACCAAATGGAAGGAGGATGAGCCTTGCAGAGGGGTTCTCCAATAAGAAGGATCTGGGATGATAGGTTGGTGATGATAATGACAAAAACAGCAGCTCGCATTTATAGGACAGAGTTAAAAAAAAACTTTTGCAACAATCATTTCATTTTAAGAGATGATACTTAGGGAGAATCAGTAGAACTTTACTTATAATTCAGTATGGAGTGGAAGGAATCTAAAATACCTGCCAGGTCTGAGCCTAGGAAACCAGGAGAATGCAGATGCCCATTAAGACAAAACAGGATGTCAGAAAGAAGAGATAGTTTTGAAGGGATAATGTGGTATTAGTTTTAGACCTGTCTAACTCCTTGTGCCAGGGGGATATCCAAGTGGAAATGTCAGATGACAGAGATCACAACAACAACTAGTATTTATATAGTGCTTTAAAAATGTGCAAAATCCTCTGTATATGTATCTTGACATTTCCACCTGGATATCCCATTGGCACATGGAGTTAGACAGGTCCAAATCTAATGCCACATCATCCCTGCAAAGCTATGTCGTCTTTCTGACTTCCTGTTTGTCTTAATGTCACCAGTCTTCTTCTCGTTACCTTGACTCAGACCTAGGAGTCATTTTAAATTCCTCCCATTCCACACTGAATTATCTTGTTAGGTCATAGTGATTTGCCTATATCACCTCTTAAAATTAAATGACTGATACAAAAACGATTTTTAAATTTTAAAGTGTACTATAAATGTAAGTTATTATTTTTATCATCATCATTGTCAACAGCCTACCACTCTGGAGACTACTCATGGAGAATTCCACTGGAATACCCATTCTCCTCCCAAATTTGGTGAGTTCTTCCTGGAGTCTCCATTTTGTGGAAAGAGTGTAGGGGGATCTACCTACATTTACCTCTTAGCATTGTTTATGATTTTCTTTGGATTTAAAACCATGTCCTTCTTCCACCATCCCACTTCATGAAGTTCCTTCATTCCTACCTCTTCTTCCCTTCCCTCCCTACTTTTTTGGTCCCTTTTGTATGTTGACTTTAAGGGTAAGAACTGCCATTTTCTTGCTTATATTTGTATCTTTAGCACTAAGGACATTGCCTGACATATAATAATCACTAAACAAATGTTTCTTGCTTTGCCTTGTTACCTTCCTCTTTACTCTTAAAGGAGTAAGGTTCATCCCATCATACCTTGAAATATGATGAGTTATTTTTGTACATATTCCTAACTCTCTGATTAGACTGCAAGCCTTCTAAAGGAAGAAATTTTATTTTCAGTATATATAGAACAATAATTCAAATCAATGAATTTTGATTTAGCATTTCCTTCACACAGCAGCATAGGATAATGGGAAATAACCTGGCTAGGTAGTCTGAAGAGGTCTGTGTTTGAGTCCTGTCTGGTATCTAATGAGTTCTACAATCATGTCAAGTTAATTCCTTGACATCCCTTGACATTATTAATTGCTGATCAGTCATACTAGATAGGGTACTATTTGGAATTTGGAAACAGAAAGACCTAGATTAAAATCTTGCTTCTTGTACTCTCTACTTGTATGAATGTAGTCAAGTCAATTAATCTCTGTCTCAGTTTCCTTATCTGTAAAATTACAACTTAAAGTAGGTACTATAGATATTACTTACAATTTAAGAATGAGAAAAATGCAGATCAGAGAGAGAGACTAAGTCACATAGCTAGGCTGAGCAAGATTCAAGGCCAGGCTTTGACTATCTGTTACATTAGTTTTCAGCTGTAACACATAATAAACAAACAAACAAACAAACAAACAAATAAATAAATAAATGGATGGACGAATGAGAATCTTTTACAAGAAATGATCCTATTGCCTACTTTTTCGATTCCTGTTTTAAAAATAATAAAAATTGGGTTTTAAAAAAAAGCATAGTTTATATTTTCAGTTAATTTTGGGCTTTGTCTAACACTACTCTCATAGATTCATGTTGTCTTATATTCTTCCTTGATTATATACCTTTCTTTTTGTATTTTGTATAGATTCATTTTAGATATTGCATCACCAGAGAGCCCCCTTTGTAGTCACATTTGTTTCTTTAACAATCTCTGCTACTTCTTCAATGACATTATTCAACAATCATAAAGGACTTCATTTTTTAAAGTATAACAGATTTCTTTAAGTTCATACTCATCTTTTAAAATCTTGATTCCTGAGACAATACCTTTATTTTCTTACAGTTTCCACGTTGAAATTGGCTTTACAAAGTCTAGGTGACACATCTAAGTATATTTAGCATTACCATCTTTCCTCACAGTTACTTTCACAACTCCTTAGAAAAGGCATTATTTCAACTAGTGGTTCAACATGCAAACTTTGGCCCCAATTTAATATTTAGGACCAATTTTTCAACTGTCCAAATTGGCATTTCTAACAGAGGGCTGACAAACCTCAGTGTGGAGACAAACTAGTAGAGGCCTTTAATAAAAAGGAAGGAACAACGCACAAAGCCCATTTTTATCTTCATGGGAGACAAAAAGGGTTTCCAAACACACAAAAAAGAAGTCCTTTAAAATTAAATTCACTAGATGAAGGATATGCAAATTACCTGAAGAAGCGGAACCCTATAATGTTCTCAAAATTCTGCAATAGCCTATTTAATTAGTATTTTAATTTATCAGAATAATTCTTTGCACTTGACAATTTATGCAGTATTCCATATAATTAAGCACGTAGCTACAGTGGAATAATTTTGCCTACTCTCTTTATACCAGTTATTTTAACCTGAAAGAATCTGTAGAAGTCTCTTCTGTGATCTAAATTACAATGGGGACAACTTAATGGGTTTGCTCTATTAGAAAGCACGGGAGAGTGAAGTTGAGTACTGAAAGGTAAAGGCTGTCACTGGGCGCAGGCCTCAATAACCTGAGGGAAGCCTCATTCCCTTTCTGAACAGCATCATTTATTTTCCTTAGCAAAGGTCACCATTTATTAAAGGACAGAGCCAGAAGGCTTCCTAGCCGCATATCTTGTGCAAGCAGAGTTTTTTTAATAGTTAAAATCCATATGAAATAGATATACATATATATATATACATATATCTATAACAGACAACTATATATACGTTTATATATGTATGTGTATACACACACACACACACACACACACACACACACACACACACTTATGTCTGTATTTCAGTTGTTTTTAGCCATGTCTGACTTTTCATGACTACTGGAGTGGTTTGCCATTTCCTTCCCCAGTTCATTTTTCAGATGGGGAAACTGAGGCAAACAGGGTTAAGTGACTTGCCCAGGGTCATACAACTAGTAAGTGTCTGAGGTCAGGTTTTAACTCACTAAGATGAGTCCTAGACATGCATATCCATGTGCGTCATAAACAATATATATATATATATATATATACATACATGTAGATATGCATGCATATTATTTATAAGTTTTCCTGTTGGAAAAGGGGATGTGGACTGAGACATTTTCCTCTCTTCTCCAAAGAGCCTTTGATTATATTGCTTTTATTTAATGAATAGTTAAGAGACAGGTATGTAAATTATTGGGACAAAGTTAGAGGTAAAAGAAAATCAATATGGATTGTTGAGACCAATGCATTCTTTTTTTTTCACCAAAAGTATGCCAATCTTTCCTTCAGCTCATATTGTATAGACCTAGCCTTAGAGCATGATAAATATATATATGTTTTTATAAAATTAAATATTGACTAATGGATACAAAATCACAGATAATCCCAATTTCCTTTCACCACTGGTCTTTGCTTATTTGTCTGAAAGTAGCATGCTAGGGTCGGTAATGACCAGTGAAAAAGACCAAGATGATAATGAATAAGAAAAGAGGATTGTTCTTATGGGTCACATTCAATAGATTAGGGGTGTGGAATCTGTAGTTTTTCACGGTCCTCAATTTATCTGTCTTGTATACCTGTCAAGACAAAAACAAAATAAACTAAAATTTCCCAGTTTAGTAAAATAGGCTTGAGTTTTTCTGGGATTTCAAATTGAGGGAGAGACAGAGACACAGAGAGACAGAGACACAGAGACAGTAATAGAAAGAGACAGAAACAGGAACACACAATTGCAAACAAAATGAATTAGAAAACAGCATTGTTGAAACCAAATACTGGGTTCTTAGTTCACCATATGCAATACAAAAAAGTCACTGATGGATAGAGCACTGGTCCTGGACTCAGGACTTCAAATCTGGCCTCAGATATTTACTAGTTATGTTTACTACTTAATCCTGTTCGCTTCAGTTTTCTCCTATATAAAATGAGCTGGTGAAGGAAATGGCAAAACACTCCTTTATCTTTGCCAAGAAAACCCCAAATGGGTCATAAAGAATTGAACATGACTGAAAAGACTAAACAACAACAGAATCGTACCATATATTCTACAGCAAATTTTGATGTCATCAAATGGTACAATGGATAAAATACTTTATCTGGAGTTCATGGAGTTGACCTCAACTTATGCCTATCACATATGACTTGTATGAAACTTATGACATGTATGTGTACTTCTCTGGACCTCAGTTTCTGCATCTGTTCAATGATGGAGAAGGACTAGGCGGCTTCAAAGCTCTTCCAAATTCTAAATCTACGATCCCAAGGTAAGTATTATATGAAATTTGAGGGGGGGTATTAATGGATGTATCGGGAGTATTTTACAAAGATCCTTTAGTTGCCTTCCTGAGAAATTCAGTGAAGAGTTCTTTTCTAAGCAGGTATATTTATTCATGTTGTGTGTGTGTGTGTGTGTGTGTGTGTGTGTGTGTGTGTGTGTGTGTGTGTGTGAAAGAGAGAGAGACAGAGACAGAGAGAGAGAGACAGAGATGGTGGGGAGGACCTTTAATTGCTGCTACCCTTTGTAGAAAAGGAATTACTGCAAAGGCATTATTTTGGACTTGGTTTATTTCTGTTGCTAATTTAAATCATCATGTATGTTCCTGAAGAACTGGTAGGAACACATATGACAAAAACAAGAGAAATGCCCCAGTTATATGCCAAGTCTACCTTCTTTTTGATCCAGGAAAGAAACCTGGTCCAGAACCAGCAGTTTCTTTGGCAAATAAAAACACAGTATGGCAGAAGAGAGAACAGGAAACCCACTGGGTCCTTTCCTAATTGTATTTATGCAGCCAGTATGTCTTTTTTCATCCCGTCTGAAGCATAATCATGCCACCCAGAATCCCCTGGGCTGGGCTTTCCATCTCAGTGGTCCAGCAGAGTGGGAATATGGGAACTGAGTGACAGAATATCCTTTCTATTGAATTCTCAGGGGTAGAAAGAAAGGGGTGGGGAAGAAACTGTGGCTTATCACTTTGACAAGCAAAGCTGGCTTCACATTCAAAAAGTTTGGGGCTTTAAAATATGAAATTAAAAAGACAGATACATACAAAATAGCCATCAAGGCTCATATTAAAGGGAGTTGGGGTCACATTCACAGTGGACAAAAATACTCACAGATTATTTTCACCTAATCACTCTATTCTCAATGATAATATGTAATAATTTAATATTTATTAAAATATATCTGAAATGAACTTATAAAGAATATAATAATGTTATAATAATATATTTTATTATGGACAAGATTTTGACTATATATATATTGTAAATATCTGATATAAACTAAACTATTTCTCTTAAAAAACAGTCCAGTGCTCCACCTTCAGGTGCCATCCTCATTCCTCTTATCTCAGTCTCATTCCCATCTCCTTCCCCTTCCTCAATTAATTTTCCCAAACGTTCATTTGGTTCAATCTTTTCTCTCTTTTTTTGCTATAATCTAGGACTCTTCTCAATCCTGGGGTCTCCCTTGGTGAAGGAGTTTCATTCTTTCTTCACCAAGTCTATGATATCTGACCAACTCTTCCTCTACTGATTCTGTTGAGTTTTAAATCCTTCCCACCTAGGGGACCCTTCTTTGTCTTGAATACTTCTCTTCCATATCAGGGATTCACTGCCTGGAGAGTCTAGCTCAATTTCTCTCAACCCCAGGTCATCCTCCTTAGGTTTCTTCTACCTCTTTACCCATGTGAGGTATCACAGAATTTTGACCTAGAAGAGACCTTGGTCAGTATTTTTGTCTTACAAATGAGAAACCGGAAGTTGTAGAGCTAGGAAGAATCTGACCTAGAATTTAATTCAAAGTCTTTTGCTCCGAAATCCAATATTCTCTCCACTGCAGCAGGTACTTATTCCACTTAGAAGCAAGCCAATATCACCCCATCAATAAATAATTTCTCCTTAAAAACACTGGTCCTATAGTACTTATGATATCTTATGCTACTGTTTAAAATAAATTTCTGTCTTTGTGGAGCCAATTAATGATACCACATTAGTTACAGTTTGCATGCAGTTTCATATTACCTATTGCCTTACCTACTTAATAAAATGAAGAATTCAAAAAAATAAAGAAGATTCCTTCCTACAAAAAGGTCCTTACTTTTTTTCCTAACCTAGCCCCATCCAAGAACCTATGTTTTCTGAAATATTTTTAAGGGTTAGAGTTTTAAGAGTTTTATCTATTTCCAATAGATAAGTGTTTGAAGGGTTTGAAACTAAGATAGGGTTTGAACAATTATCAAAATTACTGTAAACAATTAACAACTATATGAGATATTTTGAAGTCAGAAAAAGTAAGAAAAATTAAAATTAAAATACCTCAGAGGCACTATATATCACTTTATTTGTGGCAGTCCTTTTTCTGAGAACTAAAACTGTGGGGGGGAAGTGGGTGGGCACCAAGTAGAATGCAAAAATAGATGAAGAAATTTTGACAGATAAATATAATCATATGATTATTAAACAATGAACATGAAAGATTCAGTGAAATGTGGGAAGACTTGCATAAACTGATGCAAAATGAAATAAATAGAAACAGTGTTCTCAAAGTCTGCAGTATTGAAAATTGGAGGAAAAGGAATAGGATCTGGCCTTGTGATTTAATTGATAGAAGGAATTCCGAGGCCAGAAAACTCCCCACCAATGCAGACTGACCCTTTTCCTGTAATTTATAATCTTAGAAATTTGCCTATAACACTACTTGGATAAGTTTTTCAAGGTCACACAACCAATATAAATCATTGGCATGTCTTGAACTCATGTTCTCCTGGCTTTCTGATTGATTTCTCTCTCTCCACTATGTCATGATGCCTCTCATGTAAATAAAAAGAATGTTAAAGTGAATCCAAACATCAAGTATCTAACCATTTCTGACCCCAGAGGAGTAAAAATACTAAATAGCATATTCCTCCTTTTAGTAGAAAATCATGAAACTATGGATATAGAATATTATCTGCACTGTGTTGTTTGGTTTTAAGTTTTCCTGCTTTTCAAATCAGGCTCCTTAGATTTGGGAATCTCGCTACAATTCAACTGAAAAGAATTTTGGGTTCCTCCATCTCTCACCTCTGTACCTTTGTAATGCTGTACCATGTGACTGGAATGTTCTCCCTCCTTATCTTTACCTCCTCTATCCCTTCTCTTTATTTTAAACACAGCTCAAGTACCATCTTTCAAATGAAGGTTTTCTTGTTCCTCTCCAACTGCTAGGGCCCTCCCCTGGATTTACTCTGAATTTATTTGTATTCTTTCCCTTTATATTTAGTCTGCATCTCCTAGTCTAAGGAATCAATCAATAAATATTTATAAAGTGCCTATTATATGCACTGTACTAGGTAGGCACTGTGATTAGAAATTTAAAAAAAGTAATTCTTCATAAGGGATTTATAGTCTTCCCTATAAGAATGCAAATCTGAGAGTAGGGATCATTTCATTTTTTTTTTCTATCCATACCCTCAAATGATTAGCACAATACTTGCTAAATAGTGGATGCTTCATAAATATCTGTTTATTGACTGATTGGTGATAATATCCAGGAGAAAAAAACAACAAAAGCCATCAAGAATTTTTGCATTTTTGTTTAAAAGAAAGAAAATCAAAAAGGGCTTTTTCTCAAAACAAAAAGTTCCCATATCCTTGGACAAGATGTCATATTTCTTATACAGTTACTTTATGGATTCCATGATGCTACTCACTGTGTTACAAAGAAATGTGTAAGCTACAATGTCAAAACACAACTGGAAATTATATGCAGGAAATGTACTTATTTAGAGTGTTTGCCATTTGCCAGGCAGTTGGAGCATGTTTCCATAACATGCTGTTATCCACTGCTTTGCAAAGACACAAAACATGGGGAAATGTTTTGATGTTAATCATTTTATATCACGTCATCCAAAAGGAACAGGTTGCCACAATGTTTGGATATTTAATTTTGCTACCTGTCAGAAAGAATTAAAATGCTTTTAGAACACAACTACTTTCATGACAATTATTTACCAACATCAGAGCTACCAGAGCAGACTTAGTTTTGCATGTAGGAAAGGGTGAAGAGGCAAAAGAACCTTTTAATTCATCTTCTAGAAAATAGATCTATTTCTTCAAAAAAGAGATGGTCTTTCACTTCTCTCCATTCTATTGACTGGAATTCCTGCCTCCTCCCCTCCTCTTCCATTTGACAATGAGGAAGAAGGAGGAAGGAAGGAAATATTTCAATTCTTCAGCATTTTAGTATTTCAAAGAGGTAGATATTTACTCCTTGTGTATAGATTGCAATATATTCAAATCTCATTTTGTGCAATTAGCATCCATATTCTTCCATGGGACTTCTATTGAGGATTTGCCTGAATTGCTGGAGGCAATTTTCTATCAATAGCTTTCAACCCCTGTTATTCTCCTTAGGTTTCTTCTACCTCTTTACCCATGTGAGGTATCACAGAATTTTGACCTAGAAGAGACCTTGGTCAGTATTTTTGTCTTACAAATGAGAAACCTGAAGTTGTAGAGCTAGGAAGAATCTGACCTAGGATTTATCAATCAATAATATCAATCAAGAATAATATCAATCAATATTTTTGGTGGCCACTGCTGTCCTTGGTCTGTCATTTTTTTAATCCCACATTCTTAGTTCATGACCAACTAACCTCTTTTCTGAACAAGAATTTCCTGGATGGAACTTCTTGATGTAGGTCATTTTTGGTATTTTCAGTTTATATTAACATTATACTTGCGCATTGTCTTTGAGGGTTACTCCTAATTTTAAGCCTTCAAAATATGTGATGTTTCTTGAGGGCAGAGTATGCTTTTGTTTGTTTGTTTTTTGTAGCTCCAGTGTTTAGCACAATGTGTGGTACATAACCAGAAGTTAGCTTATAGATTTATTGATGGATTGAAGATCATCAGAAAGTGTCTATCATGTTGAGAGCATCATCCTTTCATTAGACTATGGGAGAACATTTTTCCCTGACCATAGCAAATACTTTTGTCTGTTTCCCTGTTTTATGTCTCCTTTGATGGTAATGCAGGCACTGAATAGTCATCTTTTTACTGCATTTATCAAAGGATCTTGCATAATCTTTACATATACAGGAAAGACTCCCTTATAGGGAAAAAAAGTGAATGAGGTTATGTTCTCCCTTCTAAGTTTAAATGTGGGGTTTTTTTTGGTTTGGTTCTATTTTGCTTTTTGCAATTAACAAAACTATCAACCTAGTGGGATTTTGGATTTTCCATACTTTTCAATCAAGTGTGTGACTGAAAGGATCTGGCCTGATGCGGAAAATCATTTACAAAAAGTTTGCTTTTTCTCTTCTCATATTGCATTAACATTCATGTAGGTGATTCTCATAACAATTTTTATAGATGAGAAAAGTAGATATATGAGTCTATAGTTATTGATATTCTCCTCTTGCCCTTTATGGGGTAGTAATGTGATCCATAACTTTTTCTATTCTTCCGTTACCTTTCCCTCCCTGAGATATCATATAAAATGTTTCCTCAGAGTTTTTAAAGACTTTGTTATTTTCATCACAAATTTCCTTCATTTTTATGTATATGGTCTGGACTTCCAGACTAAATTTTATTAAGTGCCATTTCTATTTTCTCATATAAGGAAATAAAATGTTAGAGTTCTAATGTGGCATTTTCTACTGTCATGGAAACACCAAAAAAAATCTGTTTTATTTTCCATCTATTTGTTGTTCTCATGAAAGTTTCATTTATGAATGTTCTTGGAATGATAAAGCCATGGTGGTTTTCATGCCAAGCTTTCTGTAGATGTTTTTGCCTTCACTGCTTTTCCCTGTTTTAGGAGATGGCTTGCTTATAATTCTTCTGCCATTATTTTCTGGGTTATTTTATGAATGAGTCTGTATTGCAAACTGGTAGTACCCTAGATTGACATGTAAAGTTCAAAACAAGTGACACAGATTTCTCTGGAGCCCAATCTGTGAAGAATACTTGTGGGAACTTGGTCTGCCTGTCTGGTTACCAAAGTTAGTCTGCTGCAGATTATTGACTGACAAGCAAATGCTCCTTTATACTGCAAAATTTTCACCTATGACTTAGTCACTGGTTTTTACATATTGATCTTCCCTTAGAAGAGTTCCAGGCAAGCATATTTAAAGAAATAACTCCTAAGATTAAAGAATCATAGGGAGATAGTAACTTGAGTTTATCAGGTCCATAGAACAATCAATCCCCAAACAAGAAACTTCTATACGATATTCCAGATAAGAGGCTGAGGAAGCTCCATTTTGAAGAACCGCCCCCCCAGTCACTTTCACTTTTGAATAGCTTGAAGAGTAAGGGAATTTTTTTCTTTAACATTTATACCCTACAACTTCTACCCATTGATTACCATGACTCCCATAAATTTTGACTTCTTTAGGCTTACTCATCTCCTTCAATGGGTCCTGACCTCTAATTATCCTGGTCATTCTCCAGATATGCTCCAGTTTGTTATATCATTAAAATGTTCACAAGTGAACCCAGTATGCAGAGCAAAGTCAAGTGGAAGTAAGGCTCTCATCTCACTCTGTTTATACATATTAATGTTAGATATTATTATCATTAATATGTACATGTAAAGTATCTGAACATTTTAAAAGACAGCATAAATGGTCTTATTACGACGATCGCAGAACTCCAGATTTATCAAGTTCAGCTCCCTGCCCTATATTTCCCGATCAAATGTTCCTTTTCCCCTCTTGACAAATGTAGACAGGAATTGTTTGTGGTGGCTATCAAATATGGGATCATATATAATATTGGTGAATATTTATGTATATATATATATATATATATATATAAATGTGACTATATTACTGATTATATATGCATGGATAATCCATGGAAATTTTAAAAGTCAAGCATAACAATCTGGGCTAACTTTATCCTTTTTTCAGTTACTCTGTCATCAAAGAATACAAATTAATGTTAATACCTACTTCCATATTTTAAGAAACTACAGCCTCACAGATATATGTATTATCTCTACCAAGATGGTTTGGAATTCTGTTATACGTTGGTTGATTATCATTAAGAGCTGTTAGGAATTTATTCTTATAAAATCAATATGGTGATGAACCTCTATGAATTTAATTATGCTAGTCTTCAAGGGGAAAGTATGTATATGTATGTCTGTATGTATATAGTGCATGTAATGTATGTAATTGCCTAATGGATTAGTTCTCAAAGCTTCCTAGTAGCTAGAACCTACTAGAACTTTTATCTTATTGACAGTGTCTTGAAAAACTGTGCCACCTCCAGGAAAAAAATCACATTAAAATAGGGTTTTAATGTTAGCCTGAGCAAAGGAAAAATTGGAAAAGTAAATCTGAAGGGAAAAACTATAAAGTAATTCTTGGATTCATGGATGCATTAGCTTATTTGTCTAGGAGCAGAACCAAGGGAACATTGTACACAATATAACAACAAAACTGTGAGTTGATAACTCTGATGGGTACGGCTCCTTTCAGCAATTCAGATATCTGGGATAACCTGGGACGCTTGTTATAGAAATAACACCATCTATATCCAGAAGAAAAAAATCCCCAAACCAACAACTGCAGAAACTGAATATATATTTTTTCTTTCTATTTCATAGTTTTCTTTCTTTTTCCTTAATTCAAATTCATATATTATGTAAGTATTTTAATTAAACATGTTACAAACAAATGTACATGTACTTCTTTTTTGCTGAGGGGAGGGGGTGGGAAGGGAGGGTGGTAGAAAAGTGTGTAACATAAATATGCAAGTAGATGAATGTTGAAAAACTTTCATAATATGTAATTAGAAAATAAAATATCAATAAATATAAATAAATATAAAGGAAAAGATAAAAAAGATTATGTCTAGTTTTCTTCCCTTTTTGAAATAATCAAAAGTTGACTATCTTACTATTATGAAATGATTCCCTTGCTATTATCAACATCATCATCATCACCATTATCATTTTCAATCATGAAGAATATATGATTATGTTGTCACAGGATCATAGATTTAGAGTTGGAAGGGAGTTAATTATTCATCCAATCCAATTTTGTCACTTTGCTAATTAAGAAACTGAGGTTTAGAGAGGTAGAATGACTTAGCCATAGTAAAAAAGCTAGTAAGGTTCATAAGTCATAAAGGTCATGGTCAAAAGCTAGTGGGAATTATACCTGGGTCCTCAAGTCTCCAACTCCAAGGCTTCATCTACTATGCCTCACTACCCCATTATCATTCTTTACATTTTAGAAAGGCATCCACATCACCTGTGGAACATGATCTTCCTTCATTTGACAATGTGAAAAGACTTTCTTTTCAATATCAGAGAGTATTTTTATAAGTAGTTGCTGTGGAATATATTCTTCTCACAGTTTCTTGTTCCAAGGAGTAGTTGATGATTCTGCCAGGCTATCATCAAGTTAATCTCACTCAGGGCTGCTCTTTGCTTAATATTCTTCACCATCTATACTTGTACTTTTTAAAGAAGATGTCCAATAAGATACATGTTAGAGATTTGAGAGTGAGCTGACTTGCCAGATGCACTCATTTGAAAGGCATTCATTCACCTCTCCTCCAAAACTTAAAGGTCAATTTGTCAAATCCAAATCTACAGGTTACAGAGGAAGGCTCTTTAGTCCTTGTTTTCCAGCCATAATGGGGGTAAATAAATGAGTCTTTTTATCTGCTGGGGTCTCTGGTGAGATCTCCAGGAAACTGGCAGGTCTTGCTTTGAAAATGGGAGCTTAGCCACCCAGTAGCAATAATGACAGCCTGGTAAAAGCTAATGTCAGCTTCAATTTCGAAGTCATTTTTCAAGTGATTTTAATTAGATATTGTTTCAATCTCACTTACATTAATTTAATTTCTGATATCAACATTTCAGTTTCCAATCTGTTCAAATGATTTTTTCCACCCTGCCTTGTTGCCTTGAGTAATTTAAAATACAGTGTTTATCTTCAGCAATTTTCAATGCATGGGTCCTAGGCAAGCAGCTATGTCCAATAAAAGTGACAGGAGGAGGGTGGAGCTAGGGTCACAACTGTCTCTCAGGAGCATGGGCAATTTTCCTTCTGATCATTCCTCTTTACACATTAAAGAGTAAAAGTATGGCAGAGAGCTGCAAGTTCACAATAAGAGGATTTTCCACCAATTTCACTATGTAATTGGCCTCTCAAAAATGCAAATCTCAGTGGGACCTAAGAGGCCACCTGGATTTGAAGGGCACCTGCATAAATGGACATATTTTCTCATCACCAGTTTTTAATTCTATGAACCCTTCCCTAATGGGCAACTTTTCAGTGAACCATGGGTGGTGTTGCTTTAATGAGGTTTCACTCTGGGTACCTGAAAGCTCCAGACTATGGATCTGACCTACAGTGTCTCTTTGTAAAAGTTAACTCAAGAGAGGGACATTTTTAGTAACAACACATATGCACTTAAATTATTATTAGTAAAACTGTTCAAGATTATGTAAATTGAGGACCAAAACTTTCATTTTATTATTACTTCTTTGGCAAATTAAATTTAATTCACACTTATTTAGATTCCAGTTTAAAAAAAATGTATGATCACTAAACTGCTAACCTGGCAACAAGCTGAGATTTGATCCATGTGTTTATTTTTTTTCCCAGTGATGTGACTTCTGATTCTCTCATGCTTTAATAAATGAGCTCTTCTGGCAAGGATACTCATCATCTTGAGTCAATGTTCCAGTAATGGGGTTCTTGGAATTTTGCAAGGTTAGTCCTGGTGTCTTAGTTTAGAAGTCCAGACTTATCTAGAAGGGGGTCTACCATCTGCTCATCTTATATACAGATACCCAGAACGCACTTAAGTATTTATGGTCAGCATTCAAGCTGGATCAAAGATCATGTCAACTGTTGGATTGCCTATGTCCCAATTGTCAGAAATGCTCCTGTTTTCTGTTATTTAATTCTTTCTATTCAATGAGAAGTTGCTTGACCACTGGCTTAGCCATTAGACTAGTATCACAGAATTTTAGTGACTGAAAAAGTAGAGATTGCTATCTCCTCCAACACAAAACCAGTAAAGAATATCTTCTACAATGTGTCCAACAAGTCAGTCAGGATTTTCTTACAGAATTCTTGTGCAGGGAAACACAATACTGGTTGAAGCAGCAATATTGCCTTGTGTTCCCAGTTTTGACCCCTGGGACAAAGTCAGCACAAAATCTAATACTTCTTTTAATTGACAGCCCTTCACATATGCAAATATGACCTCTGTTTTCCAGTCTACTTCCACCCTCTGTCACCCTTCAGTTCTTTCCCAGGACATTACCCATGGACTGACTCCAGTATTCTCCCTTTCCTATCTTTGCATCTTGTTAACTAGTTCAACTTTTCAGTGTACTCTTCTCTCCTATTCCTTATTCCCTTAACCCAGGGGCAGGAAACTTCCAGGCTGTGTATTGCTTTGATATTACCAAGACAACTGCAGGAGGGACTCGAAATTCAACAAATCTAGTAGCTTTTTAAGGGAGAATTAATTAAATGTTTGTACAAACACTGGTTGAATGACCCTTGGAAGAAAAAAAGATTCCCCACCCCTGCTTAACCCATCACCTATCTTGTCTCAACAAGTCTCAGTCTTTTGGAGTATTGTCATCATTTGCTTTTTCTCTTACATAATGAAAAAGAAGATATTTTTGTTCTTGAAGAAGGCCAAGACATTGAGGAGGTGATACCAGGATATGCTCATCAACTGGTTTTGAGTGAAGGGGTGCTGTGCTAAGTCACCAATCTCACTTTCTCCTCCAGAGCCATTTGGTCCAGTGGCCAGATATAAATCAGGATGACTGGAGATGGCCCTGGATGCGAGGCCATCAGGGTTGAGTGACTTGCCCAAGGTCACACAGCTGGTAAGAATAAAGTATGTGAAGCTACATTTGAACTCAGGACCTCCTGATACAGGGCTGATGCTCTATCCACTGCATTCCCTAACTGCCACTTTCTCACATAAAAGAAGCTGGAGAAAAACATGAAATTGTGTTGATCTGATCCAATCACAGATTTATGTTACATTATCTCAGCAAGGTTCTCATTTCAGCAAAGGAACCCTTTCACAACTCTCTAAATGACTCATCTTGCACTTACCATGAAAATTTTTCCAAACCTTTTTATTCATTCTCACACTTCCTATAGCTTTCCTAACATTCCACTCTTTCAGCTGAAAGCCTTGTCTCATACTTTGCTGAAAAAATTGAGAATGTTTATTGAAAGTTTCCTCTTCTCATTTCCCTCATATTATATGTTTCAGATGACCTCCAGAATTATTTTCCCTGTTTCACATAAAAAGGAGACCCTTCCCACCTTTCTACATGTTCAAGTTCCATTCTACTCCATCTTAGGACTGGGATCTTCTTTTTCTTCCTTTTTCATCCCCAGGAATTAAAACAGATCTTGCCATAGAAAAGGCACAAAAGAAATATTGATTGACTGACTGATTGTGCAAGAGATCGACCCTTCTTTTATCTCTATTCTCTCACTTACCTGTAAACTGGTTGCTTCCCTATGAACCATAATCATACCCACATTTCCCCCAACCTCAAAAATGTCTCCCTTGATTTATCCATCCCTATTGAGTAATATTTCTCTTCCAATTTGTGGCTAACCTCCTGAGTTTATAACCACTTCTTCACACTTTTTTTCTATATCTCCTTAACTTTCTACAGTTCAGTTTCTAACTGCTTCCTTAACTCTTCAGACAAGATTCAAAATATATCAAGAAGAGAGTGGTAGAACAAAGATGGTGAGAATAAGGCAATGATTTTCATGAGATCTCCTAAAACCCCACTGAAAACCTTTAAATAATGTCATAGAATAATTCCTGGAGCAGCAGAACCCACAAAACAATGGGGTGAAACAATTTTCCAGCCAAAGATGGCATAGATCAATTGGAAAATCTATTACGGGAGTGGAGCACAGTCCATCATAAGCCACACCAGTGCAGACCAAGCCCAGCAAGCCAGGACCAGACCTTGGGAGCCACTAAATTTGCAGTGGCAGCAGCTGCTTCCAGTATTCTTAACCCACGGAAGGTGAGGGGATCAAACAGAAGGAGATTCAGGGGTCTCTTTGCTAGCACTGATGCAGGATTCTGTTGCTTTGTATATATTCTTTTCTGGGTGGCAGTCCGGGGTGACCATCTCACAGTGAGGAGGAAGACTATCATGTTTGAACTTCTGGTCACAGACCCTCATCACAGTTACAGAACAGAAAACAGTTTTTATGGTCACTTACAGACCAAAAGAACCCAGGCCAGGAGAGTAGTAAGTGTACGTCTCCTTAGATCCTGCCACGTTGGAAGAACTGAAAATTTAGTTTGAAAACAACTGTACAAAATTCCTGAAGCTGGAACAGTGCACTGTCCACTTTAAAAAAGAGTTAAAATCAGGAAATAGAATGAGAAAATCAGCAAAAAATAGAAAAAATGCAGACCACATAAAGTTACTATGGCAACAAGGAAGATCAAAATACACAAAAGAAAATAAGTCAAAGCCTCCAAGAAAAATACCTCAAGCAATGGAAGAGTTCAAAAAGGAGTTTTAAAATCAAATAAGAGAGGCAGAGGAAAAATTGGGAAGAGACATGAGAGTGATGCAAGAAAAATTAAGAAAAATGAATTAGCAATTTGGTAAAGAGACAGAGAAATACTAAAGAAAAAGATGCCTTAAAACATACTAGGCCAAGGGGCGGCTATGTGGCATAGTGGATAAAGCACCGGCCTTGGAGTCAGGAGTACCTGGGTTCAAATCCGGTCTCAGACACTTAATAATTACTCAGCTGTGTGGCCTTGAGCAAGCCACTTAACCCCATTTGCCTTGCAAAAACAAACAAAAAAACCCCACACTAGGCCAACTGTTAAAAGAGATACAAAAAACCCCAATAAGGATAAGAATACCTTAAAAAGTAGAATTGGCCAAATGTACAAAGAAGTAGATAAATTTATTGAAGAAAATTTTCCTTAAAAAGTAGAATTAGCCAAATGGAACAGGAGGTACAAAAGCTTACTGAAGAAAATAAATCCTTAAAAATTAAAATTGAGCAAATGGGAGCTAATGACTTTAAAAGATATCAAGAAACAAACAAAACAAAAAATAAAAATATAGAAGACAAAGTAAAATATATTATTGGAAAAAAAAAAACAACTGACCTAGAAAACAGATCCAGAAAATTTAAAAATTATTGGACTACCTGGAAGACATGATCAAAAAAAGAATCTAGACATCACCTTTGAAGAAATTATCAGGGGGAAACTGCCCTGATATTCTACAATTAGAGGGCAAAATAGAAGTTGGAAGAATATACTGGTCATCTCCTATACTGGAAGAAAGAAAAAGAGAGAGGTAGAATGTGGTAAATCATCTCACATAAAAGAGACAAAGAAAAAAACTTTTTCAGTGGAGGGGAAAGAAGAGGAAGTGAGGAAGAGCTACTAAACCTTATTTTCATCAGAATTGGCTTAAAGAAGAAGAATATACACACTCAATTGAGTCTTACCCTACAGAAAAATAGGAAGGAAATAGGAATAAGATAAAGAGAAGTTGATAGAAGGGAGGATAAATTGGGAGAAGAGATTGTCAGAAGCAAAACACTTTTGATGAGAGATAGGATGAAAAGAGAAAGAACAGAATAAATGCAAAGGAGAACAGGAGAAACATAGCAATAATAACTGTGAAAGGATACCCATCAATTGAGGAATGACTGAACAAACTGTGGCATATAATTATGATGGAATGCTATTCTTCTATCATAAATATTAAGTCTGGGAAGATTTATATGAGCTGAAGCAAAATAAAATGTACTGTGTAAAAAGTATCAGCAATATTATAAGATGATAAGGTATGGATGACTTAGTGATTTTCAGCAATACAATGATCTAAGTCAACTCTGAGGGACTTAGGATGAAAAAATACTTACCATCCTCAGAGAAGGAACTGATATTGTCTAAATACAGATTGAAGCATACTTTTTAACTTTTTTGATGTTTTTTATCTGTTATCTTTTATAATATAACTAATATGGAAATATTTTGCAAGACTAAATGTGTATAACTATATAGAATTTTTTACCTTCTCAGTTGGGGGTATAAGAGGGAGGAAAGGAGAGAATTTGGAGCACAAAGTTTTAAAACAAATGTTAAAACTGATTTTTCATGTAACCAGGGAAAATAAAGTACTAAATAAAAATTTTAAAAGACTGATAGAGACCAGAGCATGTCTATAGTCAAGGATCTTAAAAAAAAGGAGAGACTGAAGAAGAAGACAGTTGGAAGGGTCTGTAGACCAGGCTTCTGAAGAAGCCAGTATCTTTTGGGATCAAGGACACAAAGGAAGGTATTAACTTTGGAAAGGAGAAGGGCTTCACCTTCCCCTTTATGAGACTGAAGCAAATGAAGAGGGGTTAAGTCAAGACATAGTGAAGTCCTTAAGTACAATGAAGAGGATATGAGGGAATTTATAAGGAATGACTCTAATCTACTTCATGAAGAAGGAGGGGAGGTCCTCTGCTGGGAGGATGCCTTCTGCCACTTCCCTCTTAGGAGAGAATCTTGTCACCTACTTTACTGAGAAAACCAAGGGCAACTGGCAAGTAGGAGATGTGGAAACTGAAGCTTAGAGAAATGAATTAGTTTTCCCAAGGTTCAAGAACAAGGTCATAATTCATATTTACCCAGGCCTTTAAGGCTGATAAATCACTTTTCTCATATCAGCCCAGAGGTTGGTATTACAAGTATTATTCTGACTACAGAGATGAGGAAACAGAAGTTTCAGAAAGGTTATTATCTATTGATAATAACTCAACAACTATTATTGGGGTTAAAAATTGGAGTCAAGACTTTAATTTTGGACCTAATTCTAAGTCCAGTGCTCTCTGCTACATGAAAATAGTAAAGTTTGAACCAGATTTTCACATTTATTTATTCTAGCCCAAGGCTCTAGTCTCCATATCATATTTTCTCTTTTTCTTAGAACTAGAATCATAAGATGTGAAAATCAGATATATAGGCTTTTTTGTGTTTGGAAAGGGCCTTAGAGCTCACCTAGTCTAATAATTTACATGTGAGGAAATGATGATTAAATTATCCAGGTGTGTAGGGCTACTAAGTGGCAGAGATGGGTCCAGGTCTCCTGATTCTACCTCCCACTCAGCATTCAAACCCATGTACAGAAAAATGTGTGATTATGCAAGAGACTAAAAACAGACATCTTTTTTAAAGGTTCCTGAATGCTGGTAGGTGCATGATTTCTATACGTCAACTCAAAGGTGAGGATGGGGTCTAATTCCTTTGTCACTCAGAGTTTGACATCTGTATTCTCTAAGAGGACAGAATTATCACTCTGTGCAGATGATATGATGGTATGTATACTTAGAGAATCCAAGAGAATCAACTAAAAAAACTATTTGAAATAATAAATTTAGCAAAGTTGCAAGATATAAAATCAAGCCACAAAATTATCAGCAATTTTATATATTACCAACAAAGCTCAACAGCAAGAAAGAGAGATTCCATTTAAAATAACTGCAGAAAATATAAAATACTGGGGACTCTATTTGCCAAAACAAATCCAGGAACTATATAAACATAATTACAAAATATTTTCCACATAAAATCATCTAAACAACTGAAAAATGTTAATTGCTCATGGGTAGGCTAAGTTAATAAAAGAAAAAGACAATTCTATCTAAATTAATTTATTTATTCAGTGCCATATCAAACTACTAAAGATTGTTTTACAGAGCTAGAAAAAATTAATAACCAAATTCAATTTAAAGAACAAAAGGTCAAGAATACCAAAGGGATTAATGAAAAAAAATACTAAGAAAGTAGCCAGGCTGTACCAGATCTAAAACTAATATTAAAAACAGCAATTGTAAAAGCTATTTGATACTGGCTGAGGAATTAAAGTGATGGGTTAAGAGAATAGATTAGGTACCCAAGAAATATTAGTAAATGACTATTTACTATTTGATAAACCCAAAGTCTCAAGCTTCTGGGATAAGAACTCACTATTTGACAAAATAGTATGGCAGAAACTAGACATAGATGAACATCTCACCCCTCCAATATCAAGATAAGATCAAAGTGGGTACATGATTTTGATATGGTGATACCATTAGCAAATTAAGAGAGCAAGGAATAGTTTACTTATCAGATCTACAGAGAAAGGAAGAATTTGTGAATAAGTAAGAAATTGAGAATGTTATAAGATACAAAATGATTAATTTTTATTACATTAAATTAAAAAGGTTTTACAAATACAGCAAAGTTTAGGAGAGCAGGAACTGAGTCAAATGTATAAGAATCAAAACAGTTGATAAAAGGTCAAAGGATATGAACAAGCTATTTTCAGATGAAATTATAGCTTTCTATAATTACATAAAAAATGTTCCAAGTCATTATTGATTAAAGAAATGCAAATTAAAACAATTCTGAGGTACCACCTCACACCTCTAAGATAGATAATATGACAGCAAAGGAAAATGACAAGTAGTGGAGGAGATATGGGAAATCTGGAACACGAATGCATTGCTGGTAGGGGTGGGAAATGAACCAGCCATTGTGGAGAGCATTTGGAACTGTTTCCAAAGGGCAATCAATCTGTGCATACCCATTGCACCAGCAATACCATTATTAGATCTATATCCCCAAAGCTATCATAAAAAAGGGAAAATGCAAAAAAATATTTATAGCGGCTCTTTATGTGGAGCCAGTGAATTGGAGATTGAGGGAATTCCCATCAACTAAAAAGTTGTGGTATATGAAAACAATGGAATGTTATTGTTCTATAAAAACAATGAGCAGGCAGACTTCAGAAAAACCTGAAAAGACTTACATGAACTGATATTGAATGATGTGAACAGAACTAGGACAATAACAGTAGCACTGTGCTATATCAGCTAAGACATTTCCAAAAGACTCATGGTGAAAAATTCTATCTACATACAGAGAAAGAATTATGAAATCTAAATTCAGAATAAAGCATACTATTTTCACCTTTTTTTCCTTCTTTTTAAAATTTTTGTGACTTTCCCTTTTGTTCTGTTGGTTTTTTTCTTTCGTAACATGACTAATGCGGAAGTTGTTCATATGATGCACTTGGCAATGAGAAAAATTTGGAAATCAAAATTTTATAAAAATTAATGTTTAAAGCTATCTTTAATTGGAAAAATAAAATACTATTTTAAAAAAGAGGATAGACATTTTACAATATGCCCACATGTGAGGCAGAGGTTGGATAGACAACAGAAGATTTAAAAAAATCAAACAAAAAAACAAGGCTATGAATTGAACTCAATTGTTAAAATCAGGAACTTTGACAAGTGAAAACATTTAACATCTTAGAAGGGAGATGTACAAATAATAAAGGTCATCTTCAGTGCTTCCTCTGAAATGCCTCATCAAATACAGGCCATCACTTAAAATTAACACAGAAAAGACCTAATTTATTGCTTCTTTCACCAAGTTCCCATGCTTCTCTTCCCTTTCTGGCACTACTATCTCTATAATGGAGTCATACATGAATGACAGGAGGGACCTTAGAATATTGAAAGGCAGAGACAGAAGGAACACTAGAACGAAGCTGGAAGGAACTTTTGTAGAATGCCAGAGATGGCATTATGAGGTAGAATAGAAAGTGTCAAACATGTGGTCCTTAGTTCATAATACTCCCAAGTCTGTCAGACCAGATTAAAATGTAGATGAAAAATATTTAACAAAATAAATAAAAATATAAAAAAAGGAAGTGAGAGAATCCAAATTTTGGCCATGGTCCTAGATTGTATGATAGTCCTCTGTGACCTTGTATTTATCACTTGACCTTTCTGGTCCTTAGCTTTCTTCTAAGAGGACATGGAACTAGATGTCTGAGGTCTCTTTTAGCTCTACATCTATGGTATATCATTAATTTTATATACACAATGAGTTTAGCAAACAATATCCCTTATATGCAAATAAATAAGGATTTATTTTTTTCTTAAACATAAATCAGTAAGCTTTCTCTTTTTTCTTCTTTAGTTTCTTGATCTCAGCTCTTTTATATTGGTTAGAGGAAGCAAATGTATTAGAAGCTCCTTACTCTCAAAGGGACATAGAGCAAACTTATCTTTGTTACTCATTGGCAAGTATATGTTAATGTAATGTCATCATACCAATACAATTTCAGTCTTTGAGCTAGGAAAACATTTTCAATATTTCAATCGACTAGTGCACTAAGTCATGAATAACACAATTAATTCACAAGGTCATTCATTTACTACAAAAGACAAATCTATCTTATGTGCCTTGTTAACAAATGAGAATATGTATTGTAAATTATGTCACTGGTAACAAGCCTTCCCAAAACCTATCCGATGGAAATGAAGATGAGTCAGACTGACTTTTCCATTGTTCCCCAAAACCTGCAAGCTTTTTTCTCCTCCACAATGCCATTTTAATAAAGACTCTAGAGACTGTTTGCTCAGGTGAAAATATTTACTTGCAACCAATGTTTCACATAAAATTTCCAACCTCACCTGTTTGTATTTCAATAAAGATCTATAAATAAAACATCATTCTAAGGGTATTTTGTCTTCATCACAACATTTACACAACTCAGTATTCAAGTAGGGGTCTCCACTGGGAACTTTTTGCTTACCCTCCTATAACAATCGGATCAGTAAGGAGAAACCATCCCTACATACTGCTCAGTAGAGGAACAGCTGGCAATTAATTATTAACATGCACAAGATTAGGACTCAAACAAGCAAGTTTACTGTAAGGATGAGGTGAAAAATTTGGTAGTTTTCAGGGCCTTACATAGGTAAGATTATATGTGCCTGCAAATGATGAGGTTGCACATGAGAAATGTTAGTTTATTTTTCCAGGCAAAAATGCAAAATACTAGTAATATTTGGATGCTTTTCTGGAAGAGAAAGCAGTCTAGTAGAAAATTCTTTGGTCTTGGGTATCAAGATACCTAGGTTCAAATGCCAGTTTTACCACTTGCTCTCTGTATGTCATGCCAACAGTTGGAGTATCTGTTTCCTCATTTTTAAAACCCTCACATCTGGAAAGTACTCCCACACTTCCCCTCTCAAACTCCCAAACTTCCTGAAATACAAAACTCTGCTCTCATTTCCTATCAAAGGCCTGTCTTGAACCTTTAGCTTGTCAGAATCCTCTTCTGACTGAAATCACTTTGCATTGCTTTGCAGATATTTTATATTAACTTATAATTTAATCTAACTTTGCTTTTTGAGGACAGAACAGCTCTTTTTAGCTTTGAAGTCCCAGATTCTGGCACATATAGTAGGCATTATTCTAAGGCTGGCATCAGGTAGTCTAGGTCAATGATACAGGCTCATGGGTTAAAATACATTGAAGCAATTATGGAATGTAAACATTTTCATTAAAATCCACTTGACCAATTAGGTATTAAAACAGAATATTTCAAAGTTAGTATAAAGAACTACTCCCTTTTCAAGTCACTAAGCTAGGAATTGAAGAAAGTAGCCCATAGGAACTGGATGTCTGGAATAGTTTCTAATCATCTCTTTATGTTAAACTTTTTGTATATTAAATCCAACAGTCAAACCCATCTATATCTCTACCTCTTGAAGAAAAGAAAAAGGAAATATGTGCTAAGCAGGCATTTAGGTGGCACAGTGTATATAGAGTGCCAGACTGCAGTCAGGAAGACTTCTCTTCCTGAGTTCAAATCTAGCCTCAAACACTTGTCACAATGGCAAACAACTACAGTAGCCTTGCCATGAAAACACAAATGGGTTCACAAAGAGTTGAAAACAAATGAAATTACTGAACAATAGCAAACATTTGCCAGTGCTAAGTGCTGAAGAAAAAAATACAAACAAATAAGAATAGATCCTACCTTCAAGTAGGATTAAAAGAGAAACTGAAAAGCAAGTTTGGGAAATAAGAGTTAACTCATATAATTTTGAAGTCTAGTAACCAGGGCTGGGAGGTGAGTGAATGCCAGTTTGGGTCCATCTATAAAATGGCAGCATCCAAGAGGGACTCATCAATGGAGGAAGAGGGTTTGCTTTACAATAGAGGGATGATAATGGTTGAAAAGGCTGCAGTGATGCTTGAGAAAAAAAGTTAAATATTCTAGTCTACATTCTGCCAGAACAACCACTAGGGTGCAAATCACTGAGAAAAGGAAGTGAGGGGAAAATAGTTGAAAGAAAAAGAATGGAGAAGAGGCTTGCAGACAGAACTCCCCCTGCTCATTCCTCTACCAACCTCCAAGTCCAACCTCACTCTCAGGAATGAATAGACATGTCAGAGTATCCTCTCTGAAACCTACTACATCATACAAATCAGTTTAATGCATTTAATATTCATTGAATTAAATATAAACTGTGCCTTTGTGTTCAAATTTGGTGCATTTCTATGAGACTATTCTGTACTACTCTCAAGGTCAGAACTACAAACAATGGAAGGAAGTTAGAAGTCCTAGATGAATTACTACCAAATTGCTACCAAGATGAATGATAACAATAGCAAATATCTTTTTCTATCTCCTCAATAATTCTGGGAGGTGCTATAATTATTGCCATTTTACAGGTGAAGCAATTGAGGCAGACAGCTTAGGTGACTTGTCCAGAGTTACACAGCAAATGAGTCCAGATTTGAATTTAGGATTTTGAGTCCAGTGCTCTATTAACTGTTAAAATGAAGATTGTTTGACTAACTATACTGGTTTACAAATGGAAAAACTTGACTAATGTTATAGTGAGTTCCTTGTAATTGGAAGTTTTCAACATAGGTCAAATTACCATTGAATTATATTGTAAAACTATACCTTGTATTGGCTAGGAGGTTGATCTACATCACTTCCATGATCTCTTCCAGTTCAATGATATTTGATTCTATTATTGACTTATTTAAAGGAGTTGTAGAGAAAGTAGACTAGGGAACAGATACAATGGAGTACAGAGGGAAGCAAGATGAATAAGGAGTCAAGAAACTGTGTTCACATACTGATTCTGTCATTTATTACCTTATCAGTTTTGTGAATATGGGCAAGTCACTTAACCTTTCTAAGTCCCTGTATCTAATTTTTCAAATAAAAAGGATGGATTAGATGTTCTCTAATGTACTTTCTTGTTTTAAATCTATAATCCAATGAACCAAGGACTAATTTCTGATATGAACTAGAAGCATCAGGAAACATTTCCCTTGGCAAGATTGAAACTCCATGTCTCCTGGTTTTTGAAGAAGACTGAAGAAGAAATCAAAGTCCAAATGTATCAATGAATAACTCATAAAACAACCAAGTATGTTTTACAAACTTGCTTTATGTGATAGATCCCATATTTCTTAGGGCCCTGCCATGTAGTCTGGTTTAGTGTCTCTTCAGGTTATATCTTATACAGATTAGACTATTTCTTTTCTTTAAAAGGTTAAAAAAGTTCTCTTTGAGACATTAAGGGGATCATCTCAGGTTGTTGAAATGGATTCTTAGTCTCTGAGCACAAAAGACCATAAGGAATTCCATTTCCTTTTCTGAGCTTTCTAACTGAAAGTTCAAACACCAGGAAACTGTGCTCAATCAATCAATGCAGTGTCCTCACTAAATATATTTGCTGAATATCCTTTTTCTGCTATGACAAAGTAAACTTCATTTTGTTAACTGTTGAGTGACCTAAAAGTTTCTTATTTCTGCCATTATCAATCCTAAATTGAAAAGAAATCCATATATGTCAGACCAATAAACACAGCTGGTAAGTTCTCACTCAGTGGCATAGTTAGTGAATATTAGTGAATGATTGTTGATTCACTTACTTTGCTTTCCAGGAATTGGCATCTAAAATTTTATTGGTTTATTTTGGGGGGGAGGGGAGGGAAGAGCACAGAATTTCCTAGATGGACTTCATACCATCCTGAACCAAGAAGAATTAAGTATCCAATAAGAATACAGTGGTTAATGATGGACTTGTTCATTCCATCAGTGCAATAATCAGGGACAGTTAAGGGGATTTGTGATGGAGAATATCATCTATAATCAGAGGAGGAACTGAGGAGTTTAATCAAAGACCAATGTTTATTATCTTCAATTTTTAAAAGTTATTTTAAGCAATATGTAATTTGGCTATCTCTTTTTTTCCTTTTGGATTGGATTTTTCTCTTACAAGTTCAGTTTTGATCTATGCTCATCATGGATGCAAATATAAAGACTATATCAGATTGCCTTCTGTTGCAGGGAGGGAAAAAAATTGTAAAACTCAAAACCTCACAAAAAATGTTTAGTAGAAGCCACCACTATATGTAATTGGAAAACAGATAAAATATTTATATAGTAAAAGAAAAAAGAATACAATGGTTATTATGATACCAATTTTTATTCCAGTGCAACAGGATAGTATCAGTCATTTCTGTTCATGAATTAAATCATCTTCAATGTTCACATTATGGAAAGGTTTACTGTTAGTGGGGGAATTATCTCACCCTGATTCATTATCAAATCAGGAATTCACACAAAAACATGACCTGAGTTTCTGAAGTCAAACAAATGACCATGAGATAGTGTCTAGACAATTGCTTAGCTTGGCTATACACAGACTACAGGGTGAAGTGACCCTTTGATTTGGCTGTTAAAATGATAAGGAGCAGGTATCATGATTCTAGATGTTTTAATGATCTGATTGACAGTCCATTCATCTGGCCTCTGTGCTGTGCCAATAAGAATCTTCCATTGTACTCATTGGTTCCATGACTACCTAATAAACCATGACAGGTTCCAGTCTCATTTCACTTTTACAAATGGGATCCAGTGAGTTCCTTCTTCATGTGACCCCAAACTGATGTATGCCAGTATTGGCTACTTGTCCTTAATTATTTATCATAGGATCAAATACAGAATGCTCTTTCCCTAGGGCCCTCCTAGCTTGTCAGGCCTGTTATTTCTTTCAGCTTGCCCACTCTCCTTGGTGCAAGACAATCTAAAGTTATATAGTGTTTAGGAAAGAGGCTAAAGTGAGACCAGCAACTTATTGAAGCTCACTGATACAATCAGAAGAATTAAAAAAAATATTCACAAGAGAGACTGCTATTTGAAGCATTTTACTTGGAAAAAATAATTTTGGGTTTTTCTATTTAATAGATTTCTTAAATATCTCCTATTTCATTGTTCCCCCAACCACCATAGATGAAGAGTCTAATTTGTAATTGTTATTTCCCCTGTAAAAAAGTCTCTAAGATTTTCAGTGTATGCAATAAGATTATGGTATGGGATTGCCCAAAGTAATTGGATGTTCTATATTTATACCACAATTTCACTCTGCTCAAAACAGAACTCAATGTCCCCACCCCACCCCCCCTTCAGCTTACTTGTCTTCATGCCTCCCTTATATTTATTGAGGGTACTACTGCTAGTGGTGTTCCATTTGCCTGCTTTCACAGTTCTGGAGCCATCTTTGACTCTGTTATCTCTCTAAACACCTAATCCACATCCAATATCCAAGAAGTGAAGAATTACCAACTCTCCATACACAACATTTCTCAATGTCTTCCCTTCTCTCTAGTCATATGGCCACTCTCATCACTCAAATCCTTCTTAAATGGACTTATAAAAACCTCCTAAATGTCCTCTCTTCTTTGCATCTCTCTCCAATCTACCTTCCACATAGCTACCAGAATGATATTTTTTTTAGGTTTTTTTTGCAAGGCAAATGAGGTTAAGTGGCTTGCCCAAGGCCACACAGCTAGGTCATTATTAAGTGTCTGAGACCGGTTTTGAACCCAGGTACCCCTGACTCCAGGGCCGGTGCTTTATCCACTACGTCACCAGAATGTTATTCTTAATGTACAAGTCTGACTTTGTCTGTCCCCCATTAACTTCTGGGATAAAATAGGAAGTCTTCTACTTGTTCCTGAAAGTCCTTCACAACCTGAATCCAGTCTTTCCCAGCATCATTACAAATTACTCTTGTACATCCCTTCTTCCTTTCAGCCAAACTGCTCTCTTAGTACCTTTACCCAAGTTGAGCCTCTTATCTGGAATGCGCTCACTCTCTTCTCACCCCTATCTCTTAGATTGCTTCTAACCTAAGCTTGGGCTCTTTTCCTACATGAGAGGAGGGAAAAAAGGGAGGAAAACAAGCACTGGCTGAAATGTCTCTTAGATAGCACCTTGCTATGTGCTTTATAGATATCTCATTTTATCTTCATATCAACCCTATGGGGTAGATGCTATCATTATTCTCATTTTACAGTTTGGGAAACTAGGGAAAGGAGAACAAGTAAATGACTTGCCCAGGTATCTGAAATAGAGAACCTTGAATTTACTTAGTATAAAGTTCATATGTACACACACACACACACACACACACACACACACACACACACACGGATACTGCTTTCCCCCCCACAGAGGGTAAAAATCCTTCAGGGCAGAGACTGTTTCCTTTTGGTTTTTGTTTTTGTAGTTCCTAGAAGAGTTCTTAGTACATAGCAGATACTTAATAAATGCTTGTTGATTGACTGTTAATGAGAATCACTGTGAAAAAAAGGCCTTGGCACTCATGAATCAATGTGATTAAATAGCATTCTGTCGTCCATTTCTATAATTAGGCTGTATGTTAGGAACAATTTCCTGATACTTAGAATTTTCTAAAATTGGAGACCACAATCTTGAGAGATAGTAGGTTTTTCTTCATTAAGGATCTTCAAGGAAATGCCAGATGATCATTTGTCAGCTGGATTATAATGGGAATTCCTTTTGTACCTGGGCAGGATAGATTCACTTCCAACCTTCTTATTCACTGCTTCTTTCTATGTAATATAGCAGTGGAAAAGAGTGAAGAGCCAGCTGGTTTCTCAGACAGGAAGAATTGGATTCAGGTTCTACTCTGATCTATAATGAGAACCTTTTATATAAGACTTTAAGGTTTTCATTTACAAATATTTCCTTTTTTTTCTTTTTTTAGGTTTTTTTTTTGCAAGGCAAATGGGGTTAAGTGGCTTGCCCAAGGCCACACAGCTAGGTAATTATTAAATGTCTGAGACCGGATTTGAACCCAGGTACTCCTGACTCCAGGGCCAGTGCTTTATCCACTACACCACCTAGTCACCCCTACAAATATTTCCTATGTTGTTTTGCATGTTTTCTTGATTGTCACAAAAAAAACATTTGATGAATGAAAAAACTGGGGCCCAGAGAGTTGTGACTTGCCCAAAGTCAAGCAATTGAGAAGTGTCTGAGGTAGAATTTGACAGGTCTCTTAACTACAAGTCAGCATTTTATCCTCTAAGCCACTTGGCTGAAAAAATTTTGGCTCTGTCATTTAATCTCTCTGTGTCCCAAGGCTATAATCTGCTGTTATAAATTGTGCAGCAGGTACACACACTTAACAATCCCTAAAACAATAAAATTAGAAGTCCAGTCTAAAAACAGAAAAAAAGGCAATGTTCCTGCAACACAGTGATTCCATCCAGAATTTTGAGCCTAAATATATAATAGTTTTTTTAAAGTGCATTCCAAATGTCAACACAGTGATTTACATTACGTGTTTCCTTTTCCCTTTCAAAAATATTCTCCAAACATTTCATAAATTGCAATGTCACTTGCTTGGGGCTGTGAAGGCACCTCCCAGAAGACAAGCTGACAACAACCTAAGTATCCAAACAGATCATTATTCACAGATAGTTTTCACACTTACTTCTCTTTGTGTCTTTCTAATTTTCAGGCAAGAACTTCATTTCTTTCTATTTTAAAGAGGCAAAACCTGTTCACATAACTTGTCAAAAACCATAGGAAACCATTAAGTCAGATAAGCTCTTACTAATTTCTTCTGAGGTTGAAACAAGCAGAAGCCTATTGATGGATCAGAATAACGTTTCTGACTTTAAGACATGGGAAATTCTCCCTTGCTGGGTGATGAATTCTGGAGCAGGTAATAGAGCAAACTAAGGAAAAGCTCCTTCTCTGGAGGACTCTTAAAATAATGATATACCTGTGGGTATGCATATATACATGTTCATTTCTCCAAGATAGTCCCATGTTGTTCTGTCAGAAGTCAGGGGAATGAACTTGGGAACTTCTCAATATCCCTTCCTCAACAAATTATGCCAACTGGGATGGAGAGTTGAGTGAATATCTGGTATAATCAAGGGGAAAACGCAAACTCTTTTTTGTTTTTTGTTTTTGTTTTTGGTTAGGCCCTGGCAAACAATAATTGCTTAATAAATGCTTTTAGATGGCTAGCTTGAAAACAAAACAGGTTTTCCCTGGGCATAAGGGTAATTCTGGTCTAATTAACTGCTAAGGCGATCATAGCTTTCTAGATTCAGATCAATAGTTCAGTTAAATCACAGCTGATGATTTTAAGTTGAAAGGTCTTCCCCTAAAGAATATTAGAATTAAAGTTTCCTCACCTGTAAAATGATGAAATGTTATCTTATCTTTTACCTCATAGGGCTGCGTGAGAAAAGTCTTTCTGTAAACAGTAATGCAATATAGAGATAAGAACAATTATTATTGTTGTTGTTGAAATTCTATGAAATTTGGTTTTCTATCTGAGATTGGGATGAACTCCCAAAATAAGCTGAGCAAATTTCTATAATGTTGTTTCTTTCTTCATAAAGGTGTAAGTTAGATCAAGTAACCTCAAAGATGCTGTCCACACAATTTTGCAATGTTCCTTTACTTAACATAATGAATAACTTCAAATGTGCAGAGCTTAATACATTAAGCAGGTACTTCATAAATGCTTGCTGATAGATTTATTGATGTTGCTGATGCTGCTCTGTATTGCTTTAACTGTGACCCTCAAATAATTCAGTATCTGATTATCCAAGAATTCCCTTGCCACATTCTCTAATGTTCCCAAGTCCATTGGATTGCCCTTAGAAAAATTATGAACTAAGAAGAGTTTTTCTTAGTCACACTTCCACTTCTGTTTTCAGTTTTTCTCTGCCTAATATGGACCTGTTGTTGCTTGTTGCCTGTATCTTCTCTCCTGGAATAGTACTCTCTATTCCGAACCTATCTAAACAATCCATTTTATAAGAAAAGTTCTCAGATAACTGTTAAGGAGAAAAGGCTTGATCAACTACTCCATGTCAATCTGAAATATCTTCCTAGGTAATAGGTTCATCTTCACAGGAAATAATGACTTTTCCCTAAAACAATGAATATCCAGATATCTTTATATCTGATGTCATATCTATCAGCTATCAATTCAGATATCTTAATATCTGAATATTTTAATCTGTGTGTGTGTTTTCTAAACTTATTTGGTAGCCTGATAATCCTGTGGACTTAGAATCATGTTTTTAAATACATAGAATAAAGTACATTAGATGACAAAGAAAATCTAAGTTTACTAAAAGACTTATTTTCATATCAGAATTCTTGCATCTCCTTAATCTACATCCCACAGATCATTTAAAGGTGAGGTTAAGGTTAAACATCTCTGATTTATATCCATCAATGTGGACATTCCCTTCAATGATGTCACAGATCATTTATGATGTCTGTCCATCACTGTAGTTATCATCAACGTCCTACAATTAATTCTCAACATGGAGTCCACCAAAAATGTAAGGACATTCTTCCAGAGCTTTCAGTATTGTATTACAGGTTCCTAAATTAGAAGCTGTAAGAGACCTGAGGGGCTATTTAGTCTTCTTATTTTACAGATGAAGAAACTAGATCTAGAGAATTTTAAAGGAATTTCCCAGAGTCACACAGTTGGCAAACACCCAAAGGCTGGATTTGGATTCAAATTTTTCTGCCTCCAAGTTCTAAGTTCTATCCACTACATGATGGTGTATGCTCTCTGGTGGAGCATCATATATTATCGATTGTTTAACCTATTATTTCTTATTCTCACTAAATAATAGGTCCATATTTTTTTCTGTTATTACAACTCCATTCACAAGCTTTACATTTCTCTTCCCTTGAAATTTCATTAGAAAGAATGCACTGCAGCCTGCTCACATCCACAATGCCCCTTTCCACTGCTCTTAGGTCACCCTCAATTTTAGTTTTTTAAAAACAGTGCTATTCTACAACACATTCATGTTGAATTGCCAGGATATCTAATTTTGAAATTGCAGGAATCAGAAATATACTATTGGAGATTTTTTAAAATAGCAAAATGCCCTTCCTGGCTCTTTTCAAATTATATGAGTGGAGGGTGGGGAGGCACATCATGGCATCAGATTCAAAGATTCAAATGCCAGAAATGATGTATTTGGACAGAAAGAAAAACATGATAGGACAGTGAAATATGGGCCAGTTTTGGATAGGGAGAACATTTGATAAATCTCAAAAAATGATTTTATCCTTTCACAGACTTATTTATGGTACCAGAGAATGAGAATTAAACCCTCTCTTACAATTGATACTGTTAGGCAAGAAAAATGTTATTTTGGGAGGTAATATGAAAAGAACACTATCAGAGGATGTGGGTTCAAAATCTTTCCAAATATGAGACCCCTGTCAAAGAGTTTCTTTTCTTAGAATCAATTTCATCATTTGTAAAATGAATCAAAGCATATTGATGTCATCAATTAGTTCCTAAGCAGTAGTAGTGGATATAGTCAGACTGAGAGTTAGGGACATCTGAGTTTGGATATTGACCCATATTGGCAAGTTGCCTTGCCTTATTTTTGTTATCTATAAAGTTTCTTTCTCTACAAAACTTTGTTAATAATTTTTTAAATGGGGAAACCATGGCCCAGAGGATAGAAGTAAGTCACTGGAAGAGCTAGAACTCAAGCCCAGGTCTCTTGAAATCAGATAGAATGTTCTTTCCAGTATTCCAAGTCATGTCTCCAGTGTATGAGGTAAACAATCCTCCACAAAAAGAACATTCCAAACTCTCTGACACAAAGGAGGAGTAGGATTTTGCTTGTATCAGGAATACTGGCTGCTATCTGGTATCCTGGGATATGTCTATTTTTCTCAATGGATGTCCATGACATGAGGTTAGTTCTAAGACTTCTGGTGTTCCTGTAGTGAGGCTAACAACACAGATCAAAGTCTGGGGCACAGAAGAGTAGTGAGAAGAGTTTGGTATCATTCTGTGCTTTCAGGCTAAGCAGAAACTACATCTAGGGGCAACTAGCCTTTGAAGTAGATAGAGCCCCAGTCCTGGAGTCAGGAGGACCTGAGTTCAAATCCTGTCTCAGACACATAAAACTTACCTAGCTGTGCAAGTCACTTAACCCCATTGTTTTGCCAAAAAAGAAAGTCTATATCTGGGAAGTTTTGCCTGGGTTAAATGCCTCAGTCAGACAGGAGATATTTGCTTCTAGGGGCTTCCAAACTCTGTTTGATTGAGGGCTTTTGAAACCATTTGTGAATAGAATTCTATCTTTTCCAAGATTTTAATACATTATAGGCTAATTGATGACATCAATATGCTTTGATTCATTTTACAAATGATGAAATTGAAACCAGGAGTTGGCTTCTTGGAATTAAGGAAATTTGGAATCAGAGAGGACTTCACAGACCATCTAGTCCAGAGGTTGATAATTTGGTAAAGGCTATAGATTCCTTCTCAGAACTATGCTTTTAGAAACATAAAATAAAATACATAAGATTACAAAGAAAGCCAAGTCTATTGAAATAAATTAATCAAAAAGTAAAAAATGACAACTATTTAAAACTCCCTGAATTCTAGTTGAATACATAATCCAATCTCTCCAACCAGTGATCTAGATTCTAATGAAGATCCAGTGATGCTGAATTCATTAACTCACAGAGCATCCCATTTCTTTTCTTTTAATTTATTTTTATTAAAGATATTATTTGAATTTTACAATTTTCCCCCAATCTTGCTCCCCCCCCCAGAAAGCACTCTGTCAGTCTTTACTTTGTTTCCATGTTGTACCTTGATCCAAATTGGGTGTGATGAAAGAGAAATCATATCCTTAAAGAAGTCTAAGAGGCAACAAGATCAGACAATAAGATAACTGTTTTTTTCCTAAATTAAGGGGAATAGTCCTTGTACTTTGTTCAAACTCCACAGCTCCTTATCTGGATACAGATGGCACTCTCCTTTGCAAACAGCCCAAAATTGTTCCTGATTGTTGCACTGATGGAATGAGCAAGTCCTTCAAGGTTGAACATCACTCCCATGTTGCTGTTAGGGTGTGCAGTGTTTTTCTGGTTCTGCTCATCTCACTCAGCATCAGTTCATGCAAATCCCTCCAGGTTTCCCCGAAATCCCATCCCTCCTGGTTTCTAATAGAACAATAGTGTTCCATGACATACATATACCACAGTTTGCTAAGCCATTCCCCAATTGAAGGACATTTACTGGATTTCCAATTCTTTGCCACCACAAACAGGGTTGCTATAAATATTTTTGTACAAGTAATGTTTTTACCTTTTTTCCTCATCTCTTCAGGGTATAGACCCAGTAGTGGTATTGCTGGGTCAAAGGCTATGCACATTTTTGTTGCCCTTTGGGCATAGTTCCAAATAGCTCTCCAGAAGGGTTGGATGAGTTCACAGCTCCACCAACAGTGTAATAGTGTCCCAGATTTCCCACATCCCTTCCAACAATGATCATTATCCTTCCTGGTCATACTGGCCAATCTGAGAGGAGTGAGGTGGCACCTCAGAGAAGCTTTAATTTGCATTTCTCTAATAATTAATGATCTAGAGCATTTTTTTCATATGGCTATGGATTACTTTGATCTCCTCATCTGTAAATTGCCTTTGCATATCCTTTGACCATTTGTCAATTGGGGAATGGCTTTTTGTTTTAAAAATATGACTCAGTTCTCTGTATATTTTAGAAATGAGTCCTTTGTCAGAATCATTAGTTGTAAAGATTGTTTCCCAATTTATTACATTCCTTTTGATCTTGGTTACATTGGTTTTCTCTGTGCAAAAGCTTTTTAATTTAATGTAATCGAAATCATCTAACTGGTTTTTGGTGATGTTCTCCAACTCTTCCTTAGTCATAAACTGTTCCCCTTTCCATAGATCTGACAGGTAGACTAGTCCTTGATCTTCTAATTTGCTTATAGTATTGTTTTCTTTTATGTCTAAGTCCTGTAACCATTTGGATCTTATCTTTGGTAAAGGGTGTGAGGTGTTGGTCTAATCTAAGTTTCTTCCATACTAACTTCCAATTATCCCAGCAATTTTTATCAAAGAGGGAGTTTTTATCCCAATGGCCAGACTCTTTGGGTTTATCAAACAGCAGATTACTATAATCATCTCCTGCTTTTACACCTAGTCTATTCCACTGGTCCACCACTCTATTAGAGCGTCCCATTTCAACTGTGGATAGTTCTAATTGATAGAAAGTTGTACTTCATATCAAGCTGAAATTTGACTTTTTTACATCACCTTACTGTTTCCACTTTTGTTATCTGTCCAAACAAAAAAAAATCCAAATATTTGAAGACATCAATATATTCCTGCTAAGTACCCACACTAATCCTTCCTCATTCCTTTGACCAATTATTGATGTCTGGTTTTCCTTCTCTGAACTCAGCATACTTATTTGTAGATATATACTCAATCTCCAAATATTCCATCATGTGAAGCATAGTACTTGAGGCAACAGGGGAAACAAACTTTAGGTATGTTCGCATGTCTGCCATCATGGAGCTTACAGTCTAATTAGGATAATAACACAAAAAAACACAATAAATCATGGCAATACTGCATGATTAATACAATAGCCAACTACAAAATTAAGTGCTGTGTATGTTCTGAGGGGAAAGGTCACAGGGATAGAAGAGAAGAAAGAAGGCATCATGGTGGACATTTTGTTTGAGATAAAGGATTAGTAGGAATTTAACAGATGAAGATGAAAGTGTCAATCTAGGCAAAGAGAATAGAATGGCCAGTGGTACAAAGGTAGGGTAACATAGAGGATTTTCAGAGGTTGGTGTTAAGAAGAAAGAAATTCAATTTGGCTGTAGAATAAGATGGTTCACATTATAGTTAACATATGCAAAGTTCTTAAAATATACCAGAAACTTTGCTAACCTCTGTATATTATATCATTTGATTTTTCACAACTTTGGTAGATATTATTATTTCCTTCATTTTAGTGATAAGATTACTGAAGCTGGAAGAGGTTAAATGATTTGTCTAGGATCATGCAGGTATAACAAATATCTGAGATAGGATTTGTATTCAGGTCTAATGTTGTATCACTCAGCCTTAAGAAATAAGGCTGGAAAGGTTGAATAATGCTAGACTGTGACCAAGATCAAATATAGGAATTTCA